>NC_045429.1:51821364-52145253 GCF_902635505.1 Sarcophilus harrisii
CCTCATACTCCACTAAAATCTACTTATCTTATCCAATCCTTTTTTTTTTTTTTTTTTTTTTTTTAACAGATGAGGATGCAGAAGCCTAAAGAAATTAAGGGCTTTACTCAGAATCACACAGTTAGAAGCCAGTGTTCTAAAACAGGCATTATTCTGGCTCTGAATTCAGTGACTGAATGAATGAATTAAGGATTTATTAAGCATTTACTTTTTGGTAAAGCACTGTCCTAATACAGATTTAAAGAAGATATAATCCATGCTCTTTAGGAGCTCACATTCTAATGCCCTTCTACCACGTCATACTAACTTAAGGAATATGTAATGACTGGTACATAGAACTATCATATTTTGTTTTCTTGGCTCCAAAGGGACAGATCAAGAACAAAGGGTAGATATAGTAGAAAGGAGAGAGAAACTAAAGCTTGATATCAAGAATATTTCCCAACAATTAGAGACATACAAGAGTAAAATGGACTGTCTCAGGGAGTTTGAGTCTTGATGACTCATTAAGGGATTTGCAAAAGGGATCTCAACACTTCATGTGTTATGTTAGAGGATCTCTGAGTTTTTTTCCAGTGCTTCTATGATTCTATCAAATATATTTCATGAGACAACCTAACAGGTTAATTCCTGCATCACTAAGCCACTATCAGTTAAGTAGTTATTAAACACCTACTATGTGTCAGGCATCATGTACTATAAATTCAAGTATAAATAATGAAATGATCCTCACCTGCAATGAAGTACATGTAAAAACAGCATAAAAATAAATGTAATGAATATATATACACAAAGTAATTTTTAAAATGTACTATGGGAGGGAGGGCTGTAAAAAGAGGAGGGATCAAGCCAGACACCATGCAGAAGATGATATCGGAAATACAACCCCTTTTGTTTGTTTGTTTTTAACAAATTTTGTTGATATCTTTTTATATATCACTAAATTTTTTTTCAATATCCTTGTTCCTTCTCTTTCCAAAAATCCATTTCACATATGCATATGGCAAATTATATATGTTTGTGTGAGCATATGCATTGTGTATATATGTGTACACATTGATATACACATGTATGTACACACACATACAAAGAATAAGAAAAGTAGAAAAGTGAAGTGGGGGGGTCTTTTTTTTTAAAGTCTTGCTTATTCCATCTAAATTTGTAATATTTAATATTAATTTTTGGTGGTTGTTATTTCCAATTTAATTTTAATCATGTATATTTTTCTTGGTTTCTTATTATACTCTGCATCAGTTGATAAAGATTTATTCCTGTTTCTCTGCATCCATCATATTATTTGTTTTTTATAATACAATATTCAATCAATTCCATATAATTAATTTATCTAAACACCTATTTACAGTATGTTTAACCATTTCCGAAGCCCAAAGCATCTACTTTGTTACTGATGCTTTGCTTTCACAAAAAAAAGGTAAATATAGGCTAAATCTTTATCCTATAAATATTGTGATATATATGGGGATATGTTTAACCTCCTTCTAAATAACAGTTTAGTAGTAAAATCTTTGGATCAAATTATAGACATTTTAGTCACTTCATTTGCATAATTCCAAATTGCTTTCCAAAACAGTAACACTGATTTAATTTCACAAACAATGCACTAGGAAAGCAATCTTCCAATAACAATTCCAACATTGATTTCCCATCTTTGTGGATTTGCAGAATGTGAAATTTGTATTTTTTTAAACTTGAAATTGTCATTATCAATGATTAGGGACATTTTTTTCACATAGTTATTAATGGTTTACAATTGGGGGGGAATTATTTTTCATATTCTTTGACTATATATTAGAAAATAAATATATGGATAGGTGTAGATAGATAGATATACAGTTTATCTACATATAAATTGTGTACAGATGTGCATATATAAATTGTCTTCTGTATGTATCTATATTATATGTGTATATGTGTATACATATCTAAAGCTTTGTTGTTCTTTTATTTTCAAAGAGAACCAATGATATCACAAAGTGATATCTTAATTTGTGCATGAATTAGATTTAAATGAGACAGAATTGTGTAAAGTTGTTAGCCTCCTTCTCTCTTCCAGAGTATCTTGGATATCAAACTCTTATCAGAGAAAATGGAAACAAAGGTTTTTGTTGTTATTATTGTTGTTGTTTCATCATTTGGCCACTTCTTGTTTTTAATCTTAGTTTCATTAACTTTTTCATGTAAAAAACTTCTAAGTTTTATATAATCAAATTTCATAAATGGCCTCTACACTTTGATTGGTTAATAATACATCTATGCATAATGATGAAAGTTTTATTATCTACTTCTTTTCCAAATGTTCTATGCTATGGTTTTAATATCAAGTTCATTTGTCTATACTGAACTTCATTTTAAAGTAATGGTAGAGCTCTGTGAGGTAGATGTAAGTTGAAATAAATTCCAGATATGGGGGACAACGAGTGGAAAGTCCTGGAGATGGGAGATTGAATATTGTCAATAAGGAATAGAGAAAAGAATAATTTGGCTGGATTCACAGAGTGTAGTAGGTTGAGTAATATCCAGTGGGATTAGAAAATTAGATTAAGTCCAGGTGACTAAAGCTTTAAGAGTTAAGTAAATGAGTTTATATTTTAATCTTAGGGTAATAGAAAGATACTAGAGTATGTTCAATAGGGGAACCACATTGTTATGTCTGCATGTCAGGGAAAATTACTTTCACAGAGTGCACTGGGATGAGGAAAGAAGAGTTAGAGAGAATAGCTAGATGACTATTGCAGCTAGAATACTAGGCCTGGAGTCAGGAAGACTCCTCTTTCTGAGTTGAAATCCAACCTGAGATACTTACTAGTTCTTTGCATATATAAATTAATTAATCCTGTTTGCCTCAGTTTTCTCAGCTGTAAATTGAGCTGGAGAAGGAAATGAGAAACCACTCTAATATATTTTCCAAGAAACCCCCAAATGCAGAGTGGGACATGGTGAAAAAATGAGTAAACAAAGAAAATAACATTGTAATAATGTACTCAAAAGCCCATGAGGGCATAACTTAAGGTAGTAACTTTGAGTGGAGAGAAAGAATTAGATGCAAGAAATATTGTTCTGGTAGAAACAGTAAGATTGGGAATTGACTGAATATATGAAATGAGGGAAGATTATGAGTTGAGGATAATGCTGAGGTTAGGAACCTGAAATACTAGAAGGATGATGGCGCCTCTGACAGAAATAGGAAAGTTGGAAGAGGATAGGGTTTTTAGGAGGAAAAATATTCATTCTATTTTAGGCAGTCCTGTGCAGAATTTGACAATAGGAGATTTCCTGATTTAAAAAAAATTAATTTCAAAGGGCCAGGAATAAACAGTTAATCCATTTTATTTATTACAACTTTATCTTCCATTTTTCTGTTGTGAGGATTGAAGTATTCCAAAGTCTTCTGTGACCTGATGGTCACACAAGAATCAAGAGTTTCTGAACTGTGGTATGTTTCTTAAATACTTGACAGCATTGCTTGGAGCAACAGTTGAGCACAAAATAGGAAAAACTATGTAAATGGACAGAAAATGCAAGTCAATTGCCCACTTAGACCTGGTGGTTCTCATGTGCTAGAAAGGCAAGTGTCAATTACATTGGCACTGTTTGGCTCTGATTATCAGAAAAAAAAGACAAAGAAAGAATCTTACATTAAAAAAGCATTTTAAATATAATTTTACAGAACCATGGGGTTACAAAGTCAAGTTTGGGAATAAAGAACATAAAATTCAAAGAAGGAAACTGTACTTCAAACATTTTTCTCCACTGTCATAGGCTTGTTTGAGGAAGGTAATAATTCTCCTTAATGAGTAAAGCTACCACTAAGAGCCTCAGAGAAGACTTTCTAAAATTCTGACCCTGACCTAGGCTCCAGCCTCAAATAATAAGTCACTTGCAGTGGGAATGTTGGTGACTCTCATATTTTAAAATGTACTTAACCTGAGAATTTGGCAGTTCATTGGCAGAATTTTTACTTTAAGACCTGAGAAATTTGAGCTTTACACTCTGCCCTCTTCCCCCCCTCCCAAGAGGGAGAATAAGGAATTTTTTTTAACTTTAGCCCATCTATTCTATTTTTCCCATTTTCATTTTAGCAAACTTTTAAAATAAGTTTTACTGAAGACTTTTTGTCCCCTCTTAATAATAGTGTCTTTTATCTGTTGATTATTTCTATTTTCTCCTGAATATGGCTTCTTTGTATATAGTTCTCTTCTAGTTGGATAACACCTTCCAAATAGTATAATGCTAAGTCCAGGTGAAAAACTAAATTTGATAATGTTTAAAAAAGACTTCAATGAACAATTCTGGGATCATATAACATTTTATCCAAGCATGAGATTGGTACCATAATTCTCTATTTTCTTCCAGATTAGACTTAGGAAAGAGAAGCAAAAATACATTGGGCATGAAGATCTTTCAGAAAGCAGGTTTATCCTATATAGCTGCTAAGACAGTATTGCAAGCTTGTGATTAGGTAAGGATCAAAGAAACTGGGAAGGGAGGGAATGAATTTACTTTAAACTAAAATAAATTTCCATTGAACAGTCCTGATAAAGTGCAATGGTCACCCGATTTCACCTTGGCTTTTCCATCCAAGGCGATTAGGTAGTTTTCTCACCATCTCCCCAGATTTCAAAGAGAGGGCTGTGAACTGCAGCTTGCAGATTGGAGAGTTATTGACTGCAGAACTCCTTGATTAATTTACTTTAGACCCTTAGGAGCTTGGGCTATGGAAATGGGACACTGTAAGTTGCCTGCTGTGCCTGAATTGTATATCCACCACAAAAACAGAATCCCCACTGTTATCTAGAAGTCACTTTCCTCGGTGGTATTTCTCTAATGATCACATATTGTTTCCCAGAAAGTGCTCCTAAATTATTTAGGAGGAACAGCCTGTCACCCTGAGCATTGAGCTCTGCTTTCACATAGCCAATTTCAAAAAAGGTAGACTTGATCTCATTCTTGGGGCTCAGAGAGAGCAATCTCCAATAAAGATTTCTGTGTTTGGGACCGTTGTGGGTGTTGTCTGTATGTGTGATAATGTGAAGAGGTGGTGGTGGGGAATCTGTTTGCTTAGGGGAAATTATAAACGAGTGGGTTCCTGGAGTCTTGTAAACTGTTATCACAGATTGCCCAGTGACGTACAGCCTGGAGGATAAAGAATAGTTCTCAGCAATCAATTGTGGACTTTTCCCCCTTTTCTTTTTAATGAAATGATGCTCTGGCCTTTAATTCAGAGGAGTCGCCTGCAGGCGAATAGAAAGGAGAGAGGAAATGAGAGGGCCAAGCATTAAGAGAGAGAGGGAGAAGAAAAATAAAGGGGGAATCGAGGGAAAGGAAAGGGGGATGCCGGAACACAGAAGGTAAAAGGAATGGAAGGAGGGGAGAAGAGGGGGAAATGGGAAAAGGCGGGAGGAGGCTAAGGAGAGAGGCAAACAGGGAAAAAATTGCAGGTAAAAATAAAACAGAAAAGGCCCAGGTGGAATTCATGCAAACTGTTCTCATCAACACTGCTACTCCCTCCTGTCACTAGAACTGTCAAACAGGCTCCGCTCGTAATGAAAGGAAAAATATTTTATTCAGATTTATTAATTTGAAAATGAAGCCCGCCTGTCGAGAGGGGGACAGTTCTTCTCAATCTGTCATCGTTGAACCACACGCTCCTGACACCGGGATTCATTTGTCTTGTCGGCTGTGACAGTTGGATTCTCCCAGAGCTCTTCCTAGTGGATCGCCCTGGGATTTTC
Source organism: Sarcophilus harrisii (assembly GCF_902635505.1). Taxonomy (NCBI): domain Eukaryota; kingdom Metazoa; phylum Chordata; class Mammalia; order Dasyuromorphia; family Dasyuridae; genus Sarcophilus; species Sarcophilus harrisii. The sequence continues at coordinate 51,827,118 of NC_045429.1, forward strand.
AACCGGATGAAACACATTCCGACAAGGAACAGCCTCTTTATTAATGCAAATTACATGAGGAGGAGAGGAAAAAAAGGGAGGAAGAGAGAGGCTCCAGCAGCCGCTCTGGTGTTCTTATCCCTGTATCAGTCATTTGTTATTTACATTTATACACATTTTTCAGTTTTAATAAAAGGAGACTCGGATTTTCAGTGACATTTATGGACAGTTTGTTTCCAAAAAAATGATGCCATCACCGTAATTGTATGCAAAACCTGCAGCCCGCTTCCCCTCGGTCGCGTCTAGCCAGCTTCCGTGGGAGCCCGTAAATGCACTTTATACGGCACAGGCAAGGGCCTTGGCACGGCGGGCGGCAGGCGCCGAGGGGAGGGATGGTTTATGGGCTGACAAGCCCGGCCGCTCCGCTGCTGCGGGGCGGGGGCCGCTCGGAACTGCGTATCGTCATCTTCCTCGTCGCCTTCGGGCTAGTCTCCTCGCCCCTCCTCGGGAGCTGTCCCTATCCTAAACCTCCCCGGAGCCTTAGTTCTCCAAGGCGCGTCTTGGCCACTCTTCAGAAGCGCAAGAGGGTAAGGGCCGGGGCTAGGGGGTGATCTTCGGGGTCACTCCAAGTCCCCATCCGCGGCTGGGGTTCTGTGAGGTTCAGTTCACCCTTTTGTCTGTCAAAGGCTTGTTCGCCCTTAGAGGGCTAACGTGAAACATGTCCCTCCAGAAACATGGATGTGAAAGTGACCCTGTAACTGCCTCTGACCTCCAAACCCTCCTGGCTATGTGCCGGCCTAGCGACTGCAGGGCCTTCCCTCACCTGACCCAATTGACCGAAGCCTTCCCAACACCTTCAAAGAAATGGCGGCCTGCATAATCTAGTTCACTATCTAGGGAGCCAAGCTTTAACAGTCACCTTTGTGACCTCCCAGAATTATTTTCTAGGTCTCTGGTTTGGAAAAAGAAGGGTTGTTTCCCAGAGTGATCCAGAATCCTAAACTTCTCCCAACAAACTGGGAGCTCCTGGAGAGCAGGTACTATCTTTTGTGTCTCTGCATCTCCAGCACTTAGAAAAGTACCTAGCACAGAGTAGGAGCTTAGCTAATAATTAACGGTGACAATCAGAGGCCCAAGGAGAAACAGAGATGACCTGAGTCTTTGTACTGCATGGTTGAAACAAACAAGCAAACAAGCAAACAAATGAGTAAATAAATAAATACACCTTAAAAGCTTCCCTGTCCTTATTTTCTCATACTGTTTGCCTATTTTGTAAGAGGACAGCTTTCTCATACAATTATAGAATCTTAGATTGTGAGGCACCTGCGGATTATTTTATCCAATCCTTCTACCCAGAACAAGGAATCCCACTGTAACACGTCTCACTGGACATACACGCCCCCCCCCCCCAATGTATCTATATAGGGATTAACTTTCCTTTCTAAATTTTTATGCCACAGCTGCAAAGATCTCAATTTTCTGTGATGCATTGTATATAAAAAGACTTACAATGCTGTGGAAAACAAAAACAAAAACAAAACTGACTATGGAGTTAGATGGCCTCAGTTGGATTCCTGACTCAGCTCCACTAAACCCCCATCATCACCATCACCTTCACCAAACCCCACCTTTCAACTCCCCTGTTAGATGTCTTCCTTATTAGAATGTGAGTCCTTGAGGGCAGTAACTGTCTTATTGTTTTTGTTTTGTTTCTTTTTATATTACCATGTATTTATGGTAAATTCACATTTGGTTCTAATTTTGAGGTCATTTTTGAACTAGGGGGAAAACCACAAGGGATTATAAACCCAAATTCTACCTGCAGAATTGTTGTGTAACAAATAATTGTAAACAAAATAAGTGCCCATTCCTTGGGGAGTTCCTAAACAAGAATAACATGTCATATCACTGTGTCATAGGGAATGACAAATATCATTAATTTAGAGAATCATGGGAAGACATAGATGATCTGATGCAGAACCAACAAAACTCTCTCTATAGAGATATATAGATATATAAATATAGATATATAATGATTGCAATGATGCAAATGGAAAGAACTTTTAAAAGAGAGAGGGAAGCTAAGTGCTACATTCCTGTGTAATTATTATGACCAAGTTTTGTTCTAGAGAAGAGCTAAGAAAACATGCTTCCCTTCCTTTATTACATAGACCTTTAGTAATAAAGGGTATGTAGTATTGCAAATAATGTGCCATCAATTTATTGATAGTTTTACAGACCTGGGTTTTTCTTTTCTGTCTTTTGAAATCTCCTTTATAGAGAATAGCTCACTGAGCAGGTGATATAGTCTATTTGGTAAATAAGGCATTATATATATCACATATATGTGCTCATGTTGTGTATATATATATATATATATATGTATATACATAGATGCACATATTCACATACACACATATATACATATACACATATGTACATATACACATGCATATTTGATAAAAACAAGATTTTTTTTAAGCATACAGAGAAGAGAATATAGGATGTAATTTAGCTGGGATGAGAAGAGGTAAGTAACAATGGAGCAAAGGGAAGTGCAGATAGTTAATTAATAGGTTAGAAGTCAGGTTCTACCCCTGCAGATCTCTACTTATGTGACTCTGAGTGTATCACTTTATTTCTCTGAGATTCCATTTCTTTCCCCAGGGTTTTGTTTAGCTCCAGGTCAGAACTCTTTACTGGACTGAAATTTAGTGTTCACATCAGAGGTCTCTTCTACAAAGTGTGATCTGCAAAATAAAGGCGTTAGAAAAATGATCTGTAAGGTGACGTCCAGCTCCACCATTCTATCCAGAATACAGGATACATTTTACTGTTGTATCCTGTTCATATCTAGGTTTTGTTAAGTGTAAAGAATGCCTATCAGGGAACCTACTTTTTTAGTCTTACACGGATGTCTGAATATAGGTAGCTCCTTTCATTTCCCCTAAAATTGTCTTCCCAATTAAATGAAAGGAAAAGAGAAGACAAATAGCCCAAAAGGCAACGAGGATGTCAATGATGTGTGTGATACAATTAATGGAAGCAGGAAAAAATTACCTCCTGACTGGTGAGGCAACACAAAGAACCAACAACTGTGTGTAAAACAAATGCCTGGGTTGGTGCACATTCAGCACGAGTGTGTATATGTTTGTTTAATGATGTCTCCATGGTCTATAGAATTAATATTTAATAGCACTTGTCAGCAAGATCTTATACAAGGGTTTGTTTTGCATTTTTTTAATGCTTGTTAGTGGTTCTGACTTCCTGGGTTGTCCTCCTTTAATATTTGAGTTACTCAGTGCAATTTCAGCTTCTTCAGGGTTTGCCTGCCTTTCCATTTCATATCATCAGGGGGGTCAGAAGAATTAAAGGGACCTACTTCCTCAGTGCCCTTCCTCTCCCTGAATACATAGAGGATAGAGGGAGGGGGTATGAATGAGTCCTCTACTGAGAACACCATTAATATCACCATTAGCTGAACCATTGGGGATTGGGGTTAGATAGATGAATAGATTAGATAAAAAAAGAGCATGCTACAGATCCTAGAGCTTTTGTTCCTTTAGGAAATCTATTTTTAAAGGAATTGTGTACATCACAGCATCTCAGATGGGGAAGGGACCTCAGAAGCTACCAAGTCTAAATTGAGAGCAACTCAATGCAAAGCAACTGATGATTTTTAAAAGAAAATATGATCACTGAAAAATTTGGTTTAGCCCTCATGTTGTTGGCTAGGAACACTTGAAAGATTTTTTTTCCTTTGAACAGTGTGGGACAGTGTAAAGATCCTTGAAGACAGGAATAAGAAGTCAGTTTCCAGTCCCATCTCTGATACCGGGCAACATAATTCACCTCTATAAGTCTTCAAATTCTTCATCTATGAAATGAGGGGTTGGATTTATCAGACTCTAGTTCCCCCAGCTTTCCAAGACCACTCCAAACATTACCTTTGCCATGAAGTCTTTTCTAACCCTTGAAGCTTTCATTCATCTTGTCTTTGCACCCTTTTAGTTTGTTTGCATCAGTTTAGTACATTCTAGTAAGAATAGAATAATTCTGTTTTATTCAGGGATATTCATTTTCTTTCTCTCACTTGAACATAAATTCCTCAAGGATTGAAAACAGATCTGATTTTTTTCTCTCTTGCTCTTTTTATTTAAAAAAAATCTCCTTTTCTTTCACCCTCACTCTCCCCACCCCAAACAAACATGTAGCAGCTATAACAGAACACAAAGCTCGGGGAAACTATAGTCTCACAGATCCAAATCCTGGCTATATAACTCCAAAGAAATAACAGGCTGAAAAGGTGCTCTACATACTAGAATAAACAAGTGAGGAGTTAGTGAACAAATTATAGTTATATGTTACCAGGCAATATTATTGCACTATAAAAGTGGTATATGAGGAATTCAGAGAAACAGGAAAGATGATAACTGACAAAATTTAAAGAAAGCAACCATGGAATGACATATAAAATATATCTGGTTTTTATTACAAATATGTGCTATTGTGTTATTATGCATATGTGTTATATGTAATATAAATAAAAAGCATTAAAAAAGATCTTAATTCGTATTAAATACAATGCACAACCTTGGTTTCAGAGGACAGATTTATCACATACCTATTCTTGGAATAGAGGTAGGAAATTCAGGTAGTTATATCAGATGCTTTTGCCTGTTTTTCTTTATTTCCTCATGGATTGTATGGGAAAGAGTAGTCATATTAGGAAATGTAGTATAAAAATAAAGGCAAAAATAAATAGATCCTTTAGAAAGGTAGAGAGAAGAAATTGCAGGTGGACCATTACTACCCAATTGATGGATTGATTGATTTATATGTTCTAGTCCTAAGTACAATGGGAAAAGTATATTAAATCAACAATTCAATTTAGGAATTTTTTGTTGATAATCTACTATGTAAAAAGTACTTTTCTGTAAAGAGATTTTATATGAAGTAGAACATTTTCAACTCTAAGGCTTAAAATAATGTTCCACAGTAGACATGGTATACATCCTCTTTTCTTTAGATAGAAAGCCTTGGTATGGTGCTATAATATTGCATGCCATTCCAACTTAGTAACACACTAACATCAAAACACTAGCACCCTTACTGATTGGCAACAAATACACGCACACAAACACACACACACACACGCACACACACATAGAACATAGTGTCTTCTTGCTCTGTGCCTATGTACAATTTACATATAGTGATTATCTATCTGCTCACTACTGCCTGGGTAGTGGGTTTTCATCAATTTGACATTACATCTACTTATAACCCATCCTAAGCTTTTTCCTTCCTTTTCATGCTTAACTGTGATCTGTTTTAAGAAAATAAAATAAATGAGTTTCTCAGAAAATCTCTATGAGCACTTTCTCCAGAGAGAGACCCCCACTGTGAGCAACACAGGCTATGGCCATTGTTTTGTTAAATAGTAATAATAACTTAAAATGTGATGACAGCAGCTGATGCCTAACTGCGGGATGAGGACTGGTCTTGTTAGTGTTGCCTGGCAACCAAAATGCAACATCTTGGAGAAAGTGAGGAGGCCCAGTGAGCAGAGAGAGGTTATGGCACTAGAATCAAGGGAGTTGAAGAATCCCTGAGAACCCAAAAGAAATGCTCCTTTCCAATTGGCTTTTCTTTTCACAACTACTCAGTTTCTAGTTAGACTAGAAATGAATAGAGCAATCGAAACACATTTTTGAAGTTTCAGCTGCATTACAGAATGATGGTCCTGGTTGTCTTGGACCTGGAGATATCAGAAATTCTACATAAATCCATTCTTCTATTAACTCTCCTTACACCTTTTAAAATACCATTTTGGTAGGCCCAAGAGAGGTGCAATATTTTTATTTTTATTTTTATGGGTATGAGAAGTCAGGTGAGTCTCCTTTTCTTTCAAAGGACTTTCAGAAACAAACCTGGAACGCTGTCCATCATTAATAACCAGAGAAATACTAGAGTATAGAGTAAAATAGTTGGATTCAAGAACTCAGTTATCCTAAATTAAATTTCTCATGCAAATGACACCTTTTTCATGTCATGGAAACATGCTATATACATGTTAATTTAATGTAACACTATTGTTCCTGTTTTCAAATTTATTTCAAATCAATGTGTAAAGATAGAAAAATGGAGTTTTTGACTTTATCTATATTTAGTAGAAAATCAAGTGGAAATCAAAACATATTTCAGTGCGGTTCACCTATATCATCAAGCTGAGTCATATGGAAGCCTACAAATATTACTTTCTTTAACTATGAGTAGTTAAGATGACTACAGGCAAATTAGACAGACCTTACAGTAGCACATCTTATTCAATGGCTAGTCTTACAGCCCACCTGGAAAATTTCCCAGAAGACAAACTTAAGAGATTTAAGGCTTAACTGTTCAATATTTGATGCATATCTCCATTCAAATGGCAACTCTAAAACCATAAGATTCTCACAGTCAAACCTTACTCAGCAGTTGGGATAATTATATGACAAAATAGCCCTTTTATTACAAAAATTCACTCTAATAGTTCAGTGAGAATTTTAAGCCATTATTATTTTATTCTCCTCTTGGTTTTGACTATGAATGCCTAAATGAAGACTTCTTGCAGTATTATTTTTAGGGTCAATGTATAACCCAGGCTATGAATATTTTTTAAATTGAATTCTTCCAAGAGGGATACAAATCCATCCTCTGATTTTCATCTCTTACTCTCCAAAATGGATTCATGGTTTATATTATGAAATTCCTTAAATCAGACAGAATTTACTCTTGAATTCTATAAAACTTTCTCAAACACTTGTTGCTCAATATATGATGATGATGATGATGACAAAAGAGGAAGAACAGGAGGAATAGGGATCAAAAAGGAGGAGGAAGTGAAGGAGGAGAAGCAGAAGAAGAAGCAGAAGGAAGAGGAGGCAGATAAGGAGAAGGAGAAAGAGAGGAAGAAGAGGAAGAGAAGGAAATAAAAGGGGTAAAAGGAAATTCATATGACTGTTGTGGATTAAAAAGGAATAATAGCAAGTTGGACATAATTGTTTCACATGCAATAATCTTTTTATTGTATTATGTTAGGAAATTCTTCTTTCATTCCAAAATTAACTTAAAATTTTTCTCATATACAGTGTATTCAATTTGACTTTGTCTTATATCATAGTAGTTAAGCATAAGATGAGAAAAAGGAAAGGAATGCTATTAATTGAGATTTTACTCCAAAGTCAAATGAATACACATGTGAATTCTACCAAACTTATAAAGAACAATTAATTCCAATACTATGCAGAGTATTTGGAAAAATAGGGAAAGAAGGAATCCTATGAACTTCTTTTCATGAAACAGATGTGGTAGTGATACTTAAACCAAGTAGGGTCAAAACAGAGAAAGAAAATTATAGACCAATTTCTCTAATGAATATTGATGGAAAAATTTTAAATAAAATATTAGCACAGAGATTATAGCAAATTATCCCCAGGATAATATACCATGACTAAGCATGGTTCATAGTGGAATAATAGAGCTGTTCAAAATTAGGAAAACTATTAGCATAATTGATTATATCAATAATAAAACTAACAAAATTATACGATTATCTAAATAGATATAGAAAAAGGCATTTGACAACATCCAACACCCATGCCTATTAAAAACACTAGAGAGTATAGGAATAAATAGAGTTTTCTTTAAAATGATCAATAATATCTATTTAAAGTCATTAGCAAATATCATATGTAATAGGGATAAACTAGAACCATTCCCAGTAGGATCAGGGATGAAACAAGGTTGCCTACTATCATCATTACTATTCAATAACATTAGAAATGTTAGCTTTGACACTAAGAGAAGAAAAAGAGAAGAAGAGAAGAAAATGAGATTAAAGAAATTTGAATAGGTAATGAGTAAATTATCACTTTTTGCAGATGTTGTGATGGTATACTTAAAGAATCCTAGAGAATAAACAAACAAACTACTAGAAACTACTAGAAAAGTACTAAAAACAATGAACAACTTTAGCAAAATTACAAGATACAAAATGAATCCACATGAATCACCAGCATTTTTATATGTTACCAACAAAGTCCAACAGCAAGAGATACAAACAGAAATTTTATTTTAAATACCTGTAGACAATACAAAATATTTGGAAGTCTACTGGCCAATGCAAAGTCAGAAACTATATGAACACAATTACAAAATACTTTCCACAAAAATAAAGTCAGATCTAATCAATTGGGAAAATATCATGTATTCATGAGTTGGCTGAATAAAAATAAACAATAAAAATGACAATACTACTAAAATTAATCTACTTATTCAGTGCCATGCCAATCAAACTCCCAAGAAATTATTTTATAGAGCTAGAAAAAGTAATAACAAAGTTCATCTGGAGGAACAAAAGGTCAATGAATTCAAGAAAATTAATGAAAAAATATAAATAAAGTTGCCTTAGTTGTACCAGATCTACAACTATATTATAAAGCAGTGGTCATCAAAACTATTTTGTCTAAGAAAAAGAGTAGTTAATCAGTGGAAAAGGTTAGATTCACAAGACATAATACTCAATGGATATAGTGTTTGATAAACCCAAAGACCCCAGTTTTGGGGATAACAACTCACTATTTGACAAAATCTGCTGAGAAAATTGGAAATTAGTATGGCAGAAACCAGGTATTGACCCCCATACCTCCTACCCTATACCAAGATAAAGTCAACCTTGATTCATGATATAGACATAAAGAGTGATATTATAAACAAATTAGAACACAGGATAGTCTGCCTCTCAGATTTGTGGAGAAGGAAGGAATTTGTGGCCAAAAAAGAACTGGAGTAGATTTATGGAATGCAAAATGGATAATTTTATTATTTTTTTTTGTATAAACAAAACCAAGGCAGATAAGATTAGAAGGGAACCAGAAAATGGGAAAAAGTCACATTCAAAGGTTCTTATAAAGGCCTCATTTCTAAAATACATAGAGAATTGACTCAAATTTATAATAATTCAAGCCATTCTCCAACTGATAAATGGTCAAAAGATATGAACAAATAATTTTCAGATGAAGAAATTGAAACCATTTCTAGTCATATGAAAAAGTGCTCTAAAGCACTATAGATCAAAGAAATGCAAATAAAGACAACTCTGAAATACTACTACATTTCTCTCATAATGGCTAAGATGACAAGAAAAGATTATGACTAATCTTGGAGGGGATGTGGGAAAACTGGGACACTGACATATTGTTGGTGGAGTTGTGAAATGATCTAACCATTCTGGAAAGCAATTTGGAACTATGCCCAAAGGGTTTTCAAACTGATCCAGTAGTGTCTCTACTGAGCCTGTATTCCAAAGAGATCATAAAAAAGGAAAAGGAACAACAAGTGTGAAAATGTTTGTGGCAGCATCTTTTTGTTTTTTTCTTTTGGATCTGATTTTTCTTGTGCAGCATGATAATTGTGGAAATATAGAGGAATTCCCCATGTTTAACATATATTGGATTACTTGCTCTCTAGGGGAGAGGATGGAGGGGAAAGGAGGGAAAAATAATTTGGAACACAAGGTTTTGCAAGGGTAAATGTTCAAAATTATCGTTGCATATGTTTTGAAAATAAAAAAGTTTTAATAATAAAAAATAAAAAGATTTTTACTAAATTCCCATAATGAATTTGATTCTATTTCAGATATAAGAGGTAAAGAGATATAATGGTTAGAAACTCCACTGCCTGTTAGCTACAAGTCCATGGCCAAGTCATGTAAACTCTCAGTGTCACAGGTAACTGTTGTAAAGACTGCAGGAAACAAATGAACTCCTGGTCTATATCCATGAAAGGAGTTCCTATACCAGGAATTTACTACACTAATAAAATCACAAATAAAAAAAATAAACAAATAAAACATTATAAATAACAAATAACAAATAACAAAAAAACAAATAAAACAAATAAAAACATTAAGTGCCTATTATATATAAGGGACTATACTATGTGGGAAGAAAAAAAATGGTTATTCATTCTTTGCCATTATGGGAGAGCTTACAATTTAATAGGTTTGACTGTCCCTAGTACACACTCTCTTCTAGGTCTCTGGGGTCCTTTAGATCCCTCTTTTTCTAGTCTCTCCAGCTTAGTGTCTTCTGTTTGAACTTTCTATTTATATTTATACTGTCCATATCTTCTACATACATTGTTGTTTACTTGTTTTCTCCCCATTTAGAATGTGATCTTTTTGAAGGCAAAAACCATGTTTTTGGCTTTACTTGTATCCTCAGGCTTGGCAAAGTGTTTCTTACATAATAAGTACTTTGTAGATGCTTGTCGATCCAATGGCTGATATATTATGCTATGATTTCAAAGCATTTTTCTTATTTCACTTGATTTTCTCATTACCCAATCAACAAACTTTTATTAAGACCTATGTGCCAGGCAACATTCAGTGTGCAAAGAATGTAATGTCAAAACAAAACATCCCTTGCCCTAAAGTTTATATTCTATTGAGGCAAAGAATATGTATCTATGTAAGGAGATAAAACCCTGTGAGGTAGGCAGTTCTAGGATTATGATTTTCAGTTCCTTGATAAAGAAACTGAGTCTCAAAGGTATTAAATAATTTGTCCAAGATGACATAGCTTTATGGAACCAAATCAAGATCTGAAGTGAAGGAGGAGGAAGTGAAATTAGGAATTAAGGATAATGGGCAATTTATCTAAACCTTGAAGAGTAGGAAAGATTTCCCTTGGCACAAATGAAGAACAGGGTAATTATGGATATAAGGCTACCATGAGCAAAAACACAAAATAGGGTAACTCTTGAACAAATTCAACAAATGCTAAGCAATTAACTTTAGTTCTAATATCCAATACGGGGATGGAATTATGATTATTGAATTCTTAGATGTAGATCATCATCATAATGACTCTCACTCAGTACAAGTATCAACGTCTACTTACCAGATGAGAAAATTGAGTCTTAACAAAGCTGGAATTCAAGGTCCAGACAATTTCTGCTGTACTTGTGAGAGTGATAGGGCTAAGATAGTAAAATGAGCTGAATTGATTCCCACAGTGGGACATCTGGAGATGGATTTTGTGCTGCCTAAGGGAGCTTAATAGAGTTCCAATGTTGTGATGTGCTCCATACCACCTCTCCTGCTCAAATTTCATCTTAAACTTTTCTCCCCGCCATTCCGGTGTAGATCACCCTGACTTTCATCAGCTGGTTACAAAGATTCCATTAGAAGAACTAAAGGCAGGTGCAGCTCAGAATGGAGCAAGTTCTCATCCTTGCATGCTTGCTCTCTCTCCTGGTGTTCACTAGTTTGTATGATTAATTTTATCAATTTTCCTGACCTGCTTTGCCACCGAAATAAATATGACAGCTGCAGTCTGTGCCAATTCTTCCTCTTGCCAAGTGAGATGCTGAGATGTGTTTTCTTGTTGATCGCAGACTTGGGTAAATATCGAGTAAATAGACCGAACAGGATTCATCCTGGTCGCACAGACAAATCAAGCATTGAAGCAAGAGTAAATCCTTCTATAGGAAAAAAAAAATTCCCTTCTTGCATTGCCCAATTGCTTCCCCAAGGAAAGGCAAACATTCTCAGACCCATCCTATCCACATCCTTTCTGATTCAACAGAGCCCAAGGTACAGAAAATTTTGAAACAGGAAGTCAAAAATTTCATTTTCCTTTCACCTTTGGCTGTTAGATATATGTGGTGGAAGTGAGTTGAGGCAGGAACATTTCAGGGATATCTAGGGGTTTGTGGGCAGAAGGAATAAGTTATAGAGTCATCCTCACTATTATATGAAAAGCAAAGAAAAGTGACAGTCACATACGAAACATTATCTACATTCTGCTTCCGGTTCCTAATGTGTAATGGGCTGAGGTTTGAGTTGATGCACTGAGGTCCCAAGTACGTGAGGCTAAATAGTAATTGGGCTATACTCTATTAATATACATGATTGGATAAAGAATGGTCCTTGCCCGCTCTCCGTGCAAGTCCTGATGTGTTGTATAGGAAATGAGGATTTGGGTGGGTAGAGGCAGAGAGAGACAGGAAGAGAAGCTGGGAGAGATTGGGCCTGGGTTCCATACTCCTAGCTGCTGGTCATGTGGCTGCTGGTCTAGCTAGCTTCTTGACTCAGCTACACACATTGCTATTGCCCATTCTCTTCCACCTCTGATCCTTCTTCACTGAGAATAAAGACTGACAATTTTCCCCTAACCTGAATTCCTGACTCTGGCTGATTTTAAAATATGCAATCTTCACACTAATGCACAACACAAAGAGATCAAGCAAGATGTCCATATAACAAGACTTCTTCCCACCAATATTCTATTCCAGTCCCATTTCTTTGGTGTTCTTCTCATGCTATTCTTTCATTATGCCTTTTTAACACTGACAGATTCCAATTAGACATAATGAAAGAATAGCAAGTTTAATATGGATCCCTGTGACTTCAAAAACTACATGTCGACATTATCTATGTTCTATTATATATATATATGTGTATATATATATATACATATATATATACACATATATATATATATATATATATATATGTATTTCTCCATGTTACTTTTATCTGATTCAGTTGTACTTGGGAAGGGTTGCATATTTGACCCTTCTGATCAAAAACACCCTGGCTTTTTATAACATTATAGAATCATCAATTTTGAACTGGAACAAACCTTTGAGAGATGTTCTAATCTAATGTCTCATTTTACAGAGAACAGAACTTAATGAAAGAGATAGAGTTGGGATTTTAACTTCTCACTTCAGAGCCAACCTGTTTCTATATTTCATTATAGATGAGACAATTAAGGCCTATTGAACTGATATGATTTGCCTACTGTCATTCAGATGATCTGTACCTAAATAAGGACTAGAGCCCCTGGGCTCTGCCTCCTAGAATATGTTTCTTTCATAACATCCCATGGCCTTTCTTTCACCTCAATCACAATTTTGCCCTAGGCTGGCCCAGCGTTGCCACTCCCATGTTAGCTATGCTACTCTTCTGGTTGTGGGAACCTGGGTGTAGCTGGAGAAAAAAAGACATTGATCTTGTGGAACTTGCCTCCTAGGCTGCCCCTCCCTTCTTACCTGGCTCTTGCATTCGCCCTGGTCCTCAAGAAACACACTTGCCCTAAAGAGGATCTGAAGAGACTGGACCTGAGACACAATAATCACTTGCCAGAATTTTCCACAAGAAGGATAGAAGGTCTGAGGAACAAGTGTCAGGTATTGACAGAGGGCAGGTCTGGGCAGAGTAATATATTCCCATTGCCCAGGAGTTGTGGTCATATTAATAACCGCAAGAGGAGCAATCATAGTAATAAATTGTAATTGGTGCTCGTTTATATTTAATTTTCTATGGGTTTAAGAAGAATAAGGACAGTATGTTGCACATAGCAATCATTTAATAAATGCTTCATTAATTCATTTATTCATTCATTCATTAGCCACTAACCTGATCAGGAAGAGTCCACAGCACCCAGACTCCTGTAGTCCTCTATGCCCCATATAAAGGATTTTTAGAGTGCTCCCTCTAATACTTCTCATATCATCATCATCATCATCATCATCATCAATCATCATCAATATTATCATCATAGTTAGCATTTACAGAACACCTATGCTTTGCTGGGCAAAGTATGCTAAAAATATCTCATTCGATCCTTGTAATAACTCAAGGAGATAGGTTCCAGCATTACTCCCATATTACAGATGAGAAAACTGAGGAAAATAGAGATAAAATGATTTTCCAGAGTCCATAGCATATGAATTCAGGTCTTCCTACTTCCCAGTCCCATGCTGTAGTTACTGTCCAAATGATCTAGTGTCCATCTGCTGCTACCATCCTATTTATAACAGGGAAATTTAAACACCAGAAAGGGTGATTAGGACATATTGTTGTCTTTTTTCCCATCATGTTATCATGTAAAGCTTGTTCTCAAGTATCAGAATCTATATGCGGAATCCTGCATATGAAGGCACTGGAAAAAGGGCATTTAATCAGTCAAGTTGCAGCTTCCCAAAAGCTCAGGCAAGCCTCATCTCCTGAATTCAGCTCTCCTGCAGGGAGATGGAAGTAGGGGTGGGAGAAATATAGAGAGGAAGAGGGGAGGAGGAGAAGAAGAGGCCCCCCGCCAGCCAACTCCATGTTGGAAGCAGGATCCATGACACAGCCCCAGGAGGAGGAGTTTGCTCCAAAAATGCAAAAGCTCCAATATTATCTTGCACACCAAGCCTGTCTTCTAATGACAGCCTTGGGAGCCAGACATTTCTAAGTGCTAATTAGAGGTGTTGATTATCATGGTAACCCTGTAGGGGCTAAACCAGTGCCTCAGAGCAAAAGCCACAGATAAAATAAAGATTGTTACAGTCGCTTATGGTGGTGGAGTATCAGTTCTGGAATGTCAATGCTCAGGCTGGAATCCAATACAGAAAGAAAGCTAACCCCCCTTGAGTTCTGCCCAGCCTCTTACACCAGATTGTCAAACAATTTATAAGAGGCAGGGCCCATCAGGGGAAATATCCTGAAATCTCACCAACCAGGGAAAACTTGCTAGGACTTCAATACAAAGAGTTACATCTTGAACAGAAGGCACACCATGACCAGCCCTCCAAGACTCTGCCTTTGAGTTCTTTAAACAAAAGAGCTTTCTCTACACATCCCTAGGCTGTCAACAGATATTATTCCAAACATTCAGATAATTGAAAGCACCGAACATTAGCCCTCATGAAGACAATACATTTAGGTGTTTGAGGGAACTTTTCACTTTGTGTCTGGACCTTTTGGAATCAAATTAACACAGCATCAGACTTCATGAGTAAAAATGGGATGTGAGGGACAAGTTCCTGCACTGGGAATGAGAGGGAGATCCTTTTGCGGCATTTTCACCGACTTGCTGTGTGACTTTGGAGAAACTGCATTCCCTCTCTGGGAGCAAAATTTAATCAGTTTTATATCTCTCAATGGATGATGATGGAAGGAAAAAAATAAAGTCAACTCTTTCTTTTAGAAAGGAGAGAAGCATCAAAAGTGAATAAATTCCAGTACAGACAATGCTTTTTTAGATATGGGTTCATCATGGAGGAGAAATTATGCCTTTCCATCCACGCTAGTTCAATCTAGGACAAAGGTTTTCTATTACTGTACCAGTAGTGTTCCAAACAGATGTGGGGTTGGTGGTGGAAGAGAAGGGAGAGCAAGTATTGACCCCTACCAGACAGAGAGAGAGAGAGAGAGATGACGTTGGGTTTGAATTACAGTTCAAGAATTATGTGACTGAGCCATGTGAGTTGCAGTGTCCTTCCACCACAGAACTGTGTGAGGACCACGGGATCCCAGAATCTTGGTTGGAAGGGAAATCAATTGCAATCTAGTCTGACTTGTACCTAAACATATATATGTAAACAGATATAAAGAAATTGCTGTGTAATGATAAAGCATTCTGGAGAGCTAAATTAAATTACTAATAACATTGCTATTTTCCCTATTATCCCACTGATATTACCATGGTGTTCCCTGGCTCCCCACATCTTCTCCACATCACTACAGGCCACATTTCTCAATGGAGAAATTTTGTACATTGAAGGCACTTTATCCTTCCAGGAGGCATAAATCTGTTATATTCAGAGTCCACCGTGGTTTGTTACTGGTCCCTGTCTAAATAAAAAGAGAATCAAGTCATATGCCTATAAGACATATTGCATTTGGGGGAATGTTTCTACAGGATTCTCTTAAATAGTCGAAAACTGTCTACGTTTTTGACTGTAAACATCCATTTTTAAGTCATATGGGCAGAGTTACTGTGTAGGGCAAACCCCAGCAATGATTAATCAGGAAACAATAGAAACTGGTGTAAGGAAAGGCAATGGAATTGGCTTCATAGCTCTATATGTATATTCTATATCTACCCATTTATCTATATGGAATCCCATTGATTTTTGATGGAATATATATATATATATATATATATGTGTGTGTGTGTGTGTGTATACACACATATATATTCCATTTACATATACACATATATTCCATTGAAAATGAATCTTTGAGGAATTAGGGGAAATGGTGCCCTAAAAGCTAATATCATTATTACACAGAGTAGAAGAGAGAATTAGGTCTCAGATTTAGCCTTAACTTCATAGTAACCGTTTACAAATTTGGATTGTATTCACCAACATTAGAAGTCTACTACAGGTTGAAAAACAATCAAATCTCAGGAATTTGGTGCAGTCCATTCCCAGTGAGATAAGAGAGAAGATCCATCCCTATCAGCTGGTGTTTTATATACAGTTTAAGAATTGTTCTTTCCAAATATTCTGTGTTTCTCAGTATAAGGAAACTCTCTCTGTGTGTGTGTGTGTGTGTGTGTACTTGTGTATCTCTGTGACTCATCGTCACATGGAAAGGAAATGAGCATCTCTGTGATTTCTCATCAATTCAAATATCTCCTGTTTCCCAAGGACTTCTTAGAGCCAGAGGCTGGCTGCAGTGAAGATTTATACACCACAGGAAGGGTTAACCTCATCTCATGGCCACTATTGTCTCAGGACAACTTGTCAGTCCGCGAGAACATCCTGTAATGGATTTGAAGTGGATTGCTCAGCCCATCGCAAGGTAGATGCTGTATTTATTGAATAGACATTAAAAAGAACATTTCTCAATTTCTCAGCACTGAACTCAGGGTCAATGGATCTTCTTGGCACTGACATGCTGAGTCAACTCCTAGCTTAAAGCTTTTAAAGGGACTGGGGTTAGATTAAAGGATTAGACTCCGTCCTTAACGTTTCCCTGGCAGAATCGTTGGGTCTTAAATCATTTATGTTGCCTTGTGGGGCTTTGCTTGGCCTTTTGCTGCTACCTTTGAAAGAAAACACACACACACACACACACACACACACAAATACAAACAGTCTTTTTGCAGATCTGACTGGAGACTTTTGTGCCAGCGCTGCTACAGAGATTGAGAAAAAAAAAACAACAACAACTTTTCATTTACATCAGTGGCCCTGTTACATTCAGTCTTGTATGAGGGGGGTGCCTGTGAAGGTGGGCTCTGATTGTGTTACTTTCCTGAGTGGAATCCAATCATATAAGAACTGAACTCTTGCATCCTGTCAGTCTGACCCTTTAAAGTGAATCATTATTAAATTGCTCTTATATGACCCCCATTCTTTTTCTCTCAACTTCTGTTGTACATCCTGTATATTCCCTATATCTCTTCCCAAAATTCCCTTGTATTTAACTACTTGGTTTTGACTTGTATTTACTTTTTATACATATTCAATATGCCCTTATATATGTACTTTTGTTCTTCCTAAGTACTGTCAAACTCAAATAGAAATAGGGGCCACTAGATGGTATATAAGGATGCTAGAGAATCATATATTAATTTTAATCTGTTTTATTGTAATTTCATTTATTTGTTAAACATTTTGCAATTTCATTTTCATCTTGTTCCTACTGCATTTGGGAGTGTTGTGCACCAACTGTAGTGAGCTAGTGTGTTTGACAACTATAGTCTTCCCTAGAATAAACTACTTGTGAGTAAAGATTGGGTTATTCATTGAATTTATGTTCCAAGTGCCTATAATACCTGGCACATAGTAGGCACTTCACAAATCCTGAGTGATTGATTAATTATCCCTTCCTTCTGCTTCCAATCTTGAACATGCATATCAGGATATACACATGCATTATACTTCACATAGTAACATAGAACTACAAACATATCCCCCTAAAACCTATTTTTGTGTTGATACTCATGTACAATGTAAAACTTCTCATATCTTGAGATACATAAATATTTATTTTGCATGCACAAATATATACATGCCCATACAAAGAGACATATGAGTATGTATAATCATGTCATATATTCCTATGTGATAAAATGATTTTAGAAATATTTAACCTAAAAAGCTTTTTTTCCACCCTATGAGTAAACTTTCAAAACATCCTCATTGATATAACTTTGAATTTTATATATATATATATATATATATATATATGAATATTCAACTTATTAGCTGTGTGACTCCAGGCAAGTCATTTAACCATGTTTGCCTCAGTTTTCTCATTTGTAAGATTCACTGAAGAAAGAAATGGTAAACCTCTCCAGTTTCTTTTCCAAGAAAACCCAAGATGGAATCATGAGAATCAGATGCAACTAAAGAAACCAACAACAATACCAAAAAAAAAAAAAAAAAAAACATGAACAATAAAAACAATAACAATGGGTCATGTTGGGAGTGAAGAGGAGAGCTTCTGAAGAATATAGATGACAAAAGAAAAAGTCCAAATAGATCATATGCTCATAGACAATAACGGTGCTTTGGAGTCCCTTCAATGGAAACAACTGCTCAGAAGTCTAGCTCCTTCACTTTCATGAACTTCCATTCCCCATTATTTAATTTCCAAAAAGAATCTTAGGACAGAGTGAATAAGTAAGTGCTAGAAATTACAGATGATGGCTAAAAGAAAAAATATACTGTAGAAATTGTGAATGAGAATGGTGCTGAATATTCAGTGTTTTTCATTATGGAGGCCAATATTGAATTCATTCTTTGGCTGTTACATTATACTATTTAGTCATATTGAGCTTGCAGTGATCAAAAACGTTTATATCTCTTTCAGAAAACCTACCTCATTCACCATGCACACATTAAGTTGATTTTTTGAGCCCAAGTAAAAGATTTTACATTTGTTTTTACTGAATTGGATCTTATGAGTAATTCCATTCTATAACTTTTCTTCTTTTTTTTATTTTTCCAAACAATTTACATAGTATTGGAATTAGTTGTTCTTAAAATTTTGATAGAATTCACTTGTGAATCCATCTGGCCCTGAAAATTTTTTCTTTTTTCTTTCTTTCTTTTTTTTTTTTATTTAATAGCCTTTTATTTACAGGTTATATGTATGGGTAACTTTACAGCATTGATAATTGCCAAACCTCTTGTTCCAATTTTTCCCCTCCTTCCCCCCACCCCCTCCCCCAGATGGCAGGATGACCAGTAGATGTTAAATATATTAAAATATAAATTAGATACACAATAAGTATACATGACCAAACTGTTATTTTGCTGTACAAAAAGAATCAGACTCCGAAATATTGTACGATTAGCCTGTGAAGGAAATCCAAAATGCAGGTGGGCAAAAATATAGGGATTGGGAATTCAATGTAATGGTTTTTAGTCATCTCCCAGAGTTCTTTCACTGGGCGGGCGTAGCTGGTTCAGTTCATTACTGCTCTATTGGGAATGATTTGGTTGATCTCATTGCTGAGGATGGCCAGGTCCATCAGAATTGGTCATCATATAGTATTGTTGCTGAAGTATATAATGATCTCTTGGCCTTTCTCGTTTCACTCAGCATCAGTTCATGTAAGTCTCTCCAGACCTTTCTGAAATCATCCTGTTGGTCATTTCTTACAAAACAATAATATTCCATAATATTCATATACCACGATTTATTCAGCCATTCTCCAATTGATGGGCATCCACTCAGTTTCCAGTTTCTAGCCATTACAACGAGGGCTGCCACAAACATTTTGGCACATACAGATCCATTTCCCTTCTTTAGTATCTCTTTGGGATATAAGCCCAGTAGTAACACTGCTGGATCAAAGGGGATACACAGTTTGATAACTTTTTGAGCATAATTCCAAATTGCTCTCCAGAATGGTTGGATGTATTCATAGTTCCACCAACAATGTATTCGTGTCCCTGTTTTCCCACATCCCTTCCAACATTCCGCATTATCTTTCCCTATCATTCTAGTCAATCTGATAGGTGTGTAGTGGTATCTCAGAGTTGTCTTAATTTGCATTGCTCTGATTAATAATGACTTGGAGCATCTTTTCATATGGCTAGAAATAGTTTCAATTTCTTCATCTGAGAATTGTCTATTCATATCCTTTGACCATTTATCAATTGGCCATTCTATAACTTTTTAAGATCATTTTGTGTTCTCAGAGTGACACCCAATGTGTTAGCTATTTGTGCCTTCGTTGTGTCATCTGAACATTTGATAAATATATAATCCATGACTTTATAGTATTATGAATAGGAAAAGGAAGAAGGATATTGTGGTTTGAGTTTTTGTGTCTGATTGACAGTCTAGCATCTTCACATGCTGCTGTTGGCTTTCCCTGAATCATACCTAACTTTCTAAGTTCTTTATTCCCAAACATTTTTTTAAAAAGGCTTGGATTGAGATACTCTTCTCTGCACAGTAAAATAGTCATGTACCTCAGTTTTGATTCTGGAGTCAGAAATAGATCAGTTCAAATGTAGCCTCATATTTATCTAATTGTATGATCTTAGGTCTCTTAATCTCTGTCTCAGTTTGTTCATATATAAAATGCAGAAAATAATAGCACCTACCTCCCAGGGTTGTTGTGATAATCAAATGAGGTAATATTCGTAAAGCACTCAATATAATACCTGGCACATAATGGGTACTTTGTAAATTTAGCTATCATCATCATCATCATTAACATCACCATTTCTTCCTTGCCATTTCATAACCACATTGAAGATGTCTAATTCAACAGTAAGGGAATCTGGGTAGTCTGTCCTATATCTACTCAGGCCATAGGTTCCCATGAAATTCTAAGTAGTTTTCCTGACAAGAAGGCAGATCCCATCGATAAATAATTTTCATCAACTTATGATCAAGCTCTGGGTCACTCCATTGAGGAAATGCTGTCAAGTTAACATCAAACCATTAGGTTGCAAACATTTTTCAGGAAGGTTTTCTTCACTTAAAATGAAATCTGCCTCTTCATAACTTCTACGAATATCATCTTCTCAATCTAAGTAAAACAAATCCAATCCCCCTTCTGCAAGACAGACTTTCAAATGTTTAAAGACATTTGTAAGGCTTTTCCTCCCCCGCCCCCAAACTCAATTCTTCTCTCCACCAGTTTAAGTTTTTAGGCATCTCCTGTTCCTTTAATCAAATTTTGTATGGCAGGGATTGCAGGCTTTTCATCATTTTGATTGACCTCCTCTGAGAACGTTCCAGTTTTCCAAGTCCTTCCTAAAATGTGGCATCCAGAACTGAGGAACAGTTTTCCAGATGAGATCTGGCTAGAGCCAAGTAAAGTGGGACAATTACCATTCTCATTCTCGATTTCCTCTCTGTCCTAACACAGCCTAATTGTTTTAAGATTTTTTTTTTACCTTCAATGCCATGCTATTGATCTATTATGAATATAATCCACTAAACAACAAAACAACAGCAAAAAGCACAACTGTTTTCACACAAATTATTGCCTAGGGGCACTTCTTCTATTTTGTGATTGTATTCTGTAAACTCAATTGTAGGGCTTGATATCATCATCTAATATGGTAAATATCTAGTCAATGAGTCAAGTAAAATATCTTTTTTATTTTTGGTGAGGTATTAGTTTTAAGAGTAACACAGCTGACCACTCAAATTTTCCTAACTTTGAGGGAAGTACTCTATCCACTGTGCCATATGATGTGCCTCATAAAATACCTCTCAACTCTGAAGCTTTTGAAAATTCAATAATCATTCTATCTAAACTTTCTTTCAAATATTGTTAAAAATATTGAAAAGCGTAAGGACAAAGATAAATTTCTATGGCACTCACCTAGCACTCTCCCTCCATGTTGACATCATTAATTCTTATACTCAAATTTCTCAGTTTATTATTGTCATTTGACAGCTATATTTATTGCTTTGCTTTGTTACTTATAATTTCATGTATGTGTATCTCAGCATGACCACTAGATTATCAGGTCTATGAGGGCAGGGCTTGTGTTTTCTTCTTTCTTTTATTCAATTCAATGGGATTACCCAATAAATGTTGGCTAACTGCTTGAGCAAGTTTCTTATAAGCAGAAGCTCCAGTTTTGCACATAATAGGTTTGTTGCAGTGACACCGACTTTAGTTCAATGTCATTTATTGGACAGGAACTTGTTTTCAGAGCATGTCTTTCAATTTGAAGGACCACCAGCATCCCCAGTGGTCATGTAGATAAAAAGTCTTGATAAAATACTCAGAACAATTCCATTGACTGCTTCATTGAAATGCTATGAATGATTCTAGAACAAAAAATATTTAAGTTTTCATAAAAATCTACAAGGTTAAGGTTTTATTCTAAGAGCAGAGGAAAGAATAAAAATAATCATTTAAGCAGCAATAAAAAGCAGCAAATTGTTTTATATGCATTAGTAGTTTGTTTAAATGTACTCTATTGGATCTAGGGTAATTTTCAATTTTTTAAAATTCTTTCTGCCCTTTAAGGATTTTGTTGGTAAATCCAGTTACATTTATTATAATAATAAAAAAATTAACTTTGCATTTGCTAAGCATTGTTGGGAGAAGTAGGGTATGATAAACCAGCATAAAATCAACTTTCTTTTCAAAAAATCATAGTCATAAGAACTTATAATGGGAAGAGATAAGAGGAGGTAAAATACTTGTCCAAGGTTAAACAATTAGTTTCAGAGCTGAAAGAGGTGAGTATGGACACTAAGTTGTATGACACCGTACAAAGAAACTAATCTATAGACCATGGACTTAGAGTTAGAAAAGACACTAAACGTCACCTAGTTCTGCCTCTCCCTTTTAAGTAATGACTAAATTGAGACTTTCCCCAAATTATAGATGTTGGATCATAGGGTTTTTTTTTGTTGTTAAAAGAAAGCTTGACTGCCATTTAATCCAAGCTCCTAATCTTTCAAATGAGGAACAACAACAACAATAACAACAACAAACTCAGAAAAGTATTGTCACTTGCCCAGGATCACACAAATAGGTAAATAATAGAGGCAATATCTGTCATATCTTCAGAGTCATTGCGTTGTTCTTTAGTTAAAAGTAAAAAAGCAGCAATCTAACCCAAGAATTCAGGGATGGGCTGGAACTAGCTGAAATGAACTCTGGAGAGCATTAAATATTCAAGTGGCTACATCTCAGAAATCAATAAATCCTAGAAATCATGGTTTGATTTATTGTTTTGATGATATATATACTTAAGAAAGTAATAGAGAAACTGGTAATAAAGTAGTTAAACTTAAAATGTGCCCCATATACATTTTCTCAGAAAGCAGGCTGTTAAATATTTATTAGTACATCCCTGACCAACATCCTTTAATTTCAAACACAACAAATTGTTTAAATTCTTCCTCTGTGACTTTGTGTGTTAAAAACCTCCCACAATTGGTTGAACCTTCCTGGTCCTTATTTTTCTCAACTCTAAAATGTCACAGTTGACTTAGATAATCTCTAAAAACATGTCCATTTCTAAACCCTATACTCTAGAGTCCCATCTTAATTCTCCTACTCTGATAGATACTCCATCTCTCTTAAGAGCCCATGAAACTATTTCAATGATTTTTTTTTTCACATTTTCTTATCTTGACTTAATGGTGGTCAGGAAACCATCCAACTTTCTTGTTCCTGCATATCAACTGATCAAGAAAACTATTCCCTCTTTCTATTTCCTTTTTTTATTTATCCAGTAGGATCCTTGAATAGCTTTGGATTCAGTGTTCATGCTGGGCAGGCTAAAAGAGGCCTGAAGATCCATAGATGGGTAGATAGATAGACAGATAGATAGAGAAAGCCATTATTTTTTTTTCTTTCTCCTTAGTCTTGAACCCTGTGATCATAGAATTGTGGAATTCAATTTAAATTAAATTGGAAATGTAATTCAATACCTTCAATTTCCAGAAGACTCAGCTGAGGCTCAGGGTGATAAAATAGCCATCAAACTCATCCAGATAATGACAGAATTGTTAGTCAAGCTCAGGTCCTCTGACTTCAAACTCATCATGCATTTGTATCTAACCTTTACCAATCTCACAGGATAAGGTGGTAGTTGCAAAACATTTAAACTGCATTTCTCTGATTTTTTTTATAATTTTGAACATTTTTCAGATGGCTGGCAATTTAGTTTCTTCTTTTGAATGTTATTTATTCATTATTTATGTCATCTCACTTTTACTTCTAAGGGAATGACTCTTAATGTTATATATTTGTGACAATTCTCGACAGATTTTTTGGTGTCAGATTTTTTTTTCCAGAGAGGTTTTAATGCAAATATTTTCTTCCCTAACTACATATTTCTTTTGTTAATCTAGCTGGATTCTTTTTATTTGTGTATTTTTCCTAAAATTACAATAATGTATTTTGTCTAAAATATTCTCTATAACATTGGTTTTCAAGTTTCTTGGTTTCAGAACCCCTTTACTCTCTTCAAAATATTTGTCAACCCCCAAAAGAGTTTTAAGCAGATTATGTTAATTAATAGTAACCATTTTGTTGTATTCTGTTAAGCATCTATGATATTGCTACGAATAAGCTTAAGATTCATCTAATGGAGCACTGGAAACACTGGGAGTAACCAGACAACACTCAGAACTGCTGCTCGATGGTATGGCTAGTTATGACTTATTACACTTCCTCAATAACTCCTCCTGCTACTAAAACTCCTAAAACTTTATTATAATATTAATATGTGTGGAAATGTGTATGATTTGTACACAAATGTGTACACAAAAACTTGTGTTTTTATATTTGGGAGAAGACAAATGAGGATGTGTGTGCTGGCTAATTTTGTTTAAGTTTTTCTCTTATTGCACAAATAAAGTTTTAGGAGTTTTAGGAGCAGGGGAAGTTATTGAGGAAGTGCAATAAGTCATAACTAACATATTTAACATGTATTGGTCAACCTGCCATCTGGGGGAGTGAGTAGGGGAACGAAGGGGAAAAACTGGAACAAAAGGTTTTGCAATTGTCAATGCTGATATATTACCCATGCATATATCTTGTAAATAACAAGCTATAATAACAAAAGAAAACCTTTTGTTCCAAATTATTCTCTCTCCTTTCCCCCATCTCTCCCTTAGGCAGCAAATAATGCAATATAGGTTAAATATGTTCAATTCTTCTATACATATTTCCAGGTTTATCATGCTGTACAAGAAAAAATATCAAAAAGGGAAAAAATGAGAAAGAAAAAAAGCAAAGAGATAACAACCAAAAAGGTGAAAATGCTATATTGTGATTCATATTCAGTTCCCATAGTCCTATTTCTGAATACAAATGATTTTTCTCAATCAAAAGTCTATTGGAATTGGTTTGAATCATCTCACTGTTGAAAAGAGCCATTTCCATGACTTGATCATCACATAATCTTGTTGCTGTGTATAAGGTTCTCTTGATTCTACTCACTTTATTTAGCATCAGTTCATGTAAGTTCAAGTCCTTCCAGGCATTTCTGAAATTCTCCTGCTGATCAGTTCTTATAGAACAATAATAATCCATAATATTCATATACCATAACTTAATCAGCCATTCCCCAGCTGATGGGTATCCAAAATAGTCTTCTTTCAATGCATAATATTTATTTAATTCTCGACAACATCATTCCTTGATGATTCCTTATGGCAAGAAGGTGACACTTGTTCTCAAAGGCTATCTCAACAGAATACATGCTCTGAGAGATTGTATAAATCTGGGAAATCTATTTGAGTATAACCCTGACAACAGATTGAATGCACTCTGAAAACAAGCCTAACTAAGGGCAAAGAGATCCATTTAACAGTAGATTGACAATTTGATGAAACTGTTAGTCATGACAACACAGCAACCAAAGAAAAGCATTAGGTAGTCCTGTGACCATGCTACAAGGAGATTCAACAAGATTTCAAGTGAAGTATTTCAAGGGAAAGGGCAGCAAAATAACACAACTAATACAGTTCTGGACTTGGAGTCTTCCTGAGTTCAAATCTGGATCCTGTACAAGTCATTTAACCCTGTGAGTCTCAGTTTCCTCATTTGTAAAATAGACTAGAGAAGGAAATGGTAAAACACTGCATTATCTCTGTCAAGAAAACCCCAAATGAAGTCACATAGTGTCAGACATGAAAAATCACAACAGGACAGGATATACTGTGCATACTCAGCATTGCGGCCTCACTGGTTAGTCTTCTCATTGAATCTCTATAAACAAAGGCAGAAGGGAGAAGGTTATTGTAATATAATGGAAAGAGATTTCCCAAGTTCATGTTGGAGCTACAAAATGAGGATGATTTTGATTTTCATCCACCTCCAAAAACAAGAAATATTTTCTGAAGTATTACATCATCTTCTGTTACAAATGTTTTCAAACAGACCAATCTGAAAATAATTTTATGCTATGTTTCAACATCTATTTTAGAAAATGAAAAGGAAGAGAAATTCTTCAAAGAACACAGTAAAGCCATCTGAATTAAGTCAACATATACTATAATACTTCAGTGAACTTAAAGAAGAGGAATAAATGGAACTGAGAAGATAATAAAGCAAATACAACTAGGTCAGTACATCTTTACATATATATATATATATATACATACATACATATGAATAAATATGAAGGATATATATATATATATATATATATATATATATATATAGAGAGAGAGAGAGAGAGAGAGAGAGAGAGAGAGAGAGAGAAAGAAACATAATTATGAAAGCTTGGAGTTATTTATTTTTTCATTAGTTTAGAGAACTTCTAGTTTGAAGTCTTCTCTTATTATGAAGGTCAGCACCTCCCTCCAACTTATGGTCTTTAAGATTTGCCTGATGCATTGAAAGGCTTAAGAATTTGCCCCATATTTTTAGACATACAACTTAAATCAAGGTGTTCCCAATTCTTATGCTGTCCTTTTATCCACAATTTTATCCATTCTCATCAATAGTTTTTTTAATATAAGAAAAAAACAAATATTTGCCTATTTTTTCATTTATTACATAGAAGTATACACATACATCTACTTTTCCTTCTACATAAAATTGAATGAAAATTATTTACACACTCAACTGAAGTGATGCTAGTGTGGGTATTAGTAAGAAACAAGTAAAACTCCTTCATTGGTGTTCTTATAACTGATAGTTCAAAGAACCTCCATAATCCTCCACAATTCTCCATTCATAGTTGCATGACACTGTGGTCAAACATGGGAGGATGAGCAAAGGAGTTGCATAAAAGGAGAAAAAATGCGTGAATTGTGATCCCCCCTAATTGGAAAGAATGTTCATATTAATGATGTCTCATATTTATTTGAGTATTTCTTTATTGTATTGGATTCCAGGTGACATAATGCATAGAGCTCTGTCCTAGAGTCAGGAAAAACTGAGTTGAAATAGGGATCTAGCTATGTGATCCTGGACAAATCACTGAACCTCTCTCTGTCTGTCTCAGTTTCCTCATCTGAAAAATAGAGATAATCTCAACACCTACATCCCAGGATGAACATGAGGATCAAATGACATATTTGTAAAGCACTTAACACAGTTGTCTGGCATAGAATAGGCACTTAACATATGCTTGTTTATTTGTATCTATTTAGTTATTTCTTCAGAATTGAAGAAACTAAGTAAAAGGACAACTGCAAAAGAAAATAAAAGCAAGGAAAGAATTCTTTATAGATTTTACCTGGAAAGAATTCTTTGCTTGTTTTTATTTCCTTTTGCAATTGTCCTTTTACTCATTTTGACAGATTTGTTGCTCTCTTGAGATGATGAAGAGATGAGGGGGGGATCATCATTGATGGTCATTCACTCACTCATCTTGCTGTATCTGCAGTTCATTCATCTATACAATGGGTACAATTACATCGCATAACAATGGCATGAGGAAAGCCATTTCCAGACAGAAGCTTTGAGTTCTTATTAAATCCTGGATGCCTCAGGTTACCTATTTCTAAAATGAAAATTGTAATATTTGTGCTATCTACCTCTTGGGGCTGTTTTGAACAAAGCATTTTGCATACCTTAAAACACTTTTAGAATTGCCATATGCTGTTTTAGAAAGAATAATTCAATTTATTTCAATTCAAAAAAAAGCAAGAACTAACTTAGTATGCTCAAGTCAGTCATGTAACTATTAAGTGCTACCAATTTTTAGAAAAGAGAAAGATCCAAGTGGACTAGACTCTTTGAAGAAGGTATTATGGAGAAAATGGGACCAGAGCAGCAAGTAAAAGGATAGAAAGAATTTCAAGGAATAGATACAGTGCTAACAGAGTTGAAAAGGAGCAAAAATACAGCAAGAAGACGCAGACCCAACTGTAACAGAGTTCTTTTAGGGAAATAATGGGCAGTGATGTCAAATACGTAGGATAAATGCGCTTATTATGATGAGCCTTGAATCTTGGAAATGAAGGGTAAGGCATTTACCTTGGAGTCTTTTGGCAGGGAGCATTGGAGGTATCTGAATCATGGAGTGACATAATTGACTCAAGAGTTTTTAAGACAATTCTTCAGGCAGTATGTATTGGATGAGTCGGGGAGAGAAAGACTAAAGAAGACATGGATATGAGATAGGTGACTCAATATCCAGCTAAAAATGAGGAGGAATTAGATTAGGGTTTAGTCAAATAGGAATGAAATAGAAGGATATTTAGATATACATATATCTGGATAGAAGCCAATGTTCATCCATTGAGAAACAACAAAATAAATTGTGGCATGTAAAGGTGATAAAATATTACTTTGTCATAATAAATAAGGAAATCAGCGATTTCAAAAAGACATAGAAAGACATATATTAACTGAGGCAGAATGAAATGAGCTGAACCAGAGGAACAAATTATACTATAACATCAATATTATAAAAATGATCAATTCTGAGGTCTTATGGAAACTGATAGAGAAGGAAATGAGTAGTACCTGGAGAACAATTTGTACAAACATTGAAAAAATAAGTAACTTTGAAAAATATAAAAACTCTGATCTTTACAATGACCATCCATAATTCCAGAGGATCAATGATGATGATATTGCCTATTACACAGAAACAATGGACTGAGAATGCAGAATGAGACTCATACATATACATCTGTTCATATGTGTTTACTAGATGTGTATATTTGTGCTATCTGCTTCTTGTGACTGTTTTGAACAAAGCACTTTACAAACCTTAAATAAGTTTCAGAATTGCCATATGCTGTTTTAGAAAGAATAATATACACATGTGTGTATATATGTATTTTTGTGAATATATACACACATATATATATATATGTATGTGTGTATAACTAGAATTAAAACATATCTCGTGTGTGTGTGTGTGTGTGTGTGTGTGTGTGTGTGTGTGTGTGTATTTTGGAAATCAGAAAGAAAAGAAAGAACCCAAAGGTGATTGTAAGGATTTGAATCTATGTGACTGAAAATTAATGCTATAACTGGCAGAAATATAAGGAAATCATTTTTTCTTTCCAGCATCAGATCTTCCAAAATTTAAATTAGAATGCTCTTTTCCTTGAATCTGGCAAGCTGAGAATATAATATCATTTTTGTTTTGTATTTTAAAATGTTATCTTATTTTTATTGATATGATCAAAAGCAGAGACTAAACCTGTGATTTCATTGATTTAGAGATATAATATAAAGACATTCCCTCTACTATGCCAGCCACCAGCATCTCTATAGTTTAGTGGCCTAGGGCATGGAGAACTTGAGTGCCCAAGATTGCACAGCAAGGATGTGCTAGAGGTGGTACATGAATCAAAGTCTTTCTGATTCTGAGGCTACATTATCCTTATGCCACATTAACTCTCATTTTCTTGATATAATATATTTTTCTCTCATATTCATTTCTGAATATTTCTCTTCCATGTACTCTGTATCTAACAAATCTTCCCTGTTATCAAAGCTTTAAAAAGACAGAGAAAAGAAAGAATTAATGAAAATAACTAACACATCAACTTTATTTGTAAGTATCCATACTTACAATATTCCATATCCATTGTCCTTCACCTTTACAATGAAGGAAAATAAGTGTATTTTCTCTTCAGGGTTAAGCTAGATTATTATAATTCTTCCCATATTTCCATTTTGTTCCCATTTGCATTGTTGTAAGCATTTTCCTAGTTGGATAACAATTTTTTTAAAGTGAAGGGAGAAACTCTTAACTGAAAAGAACTATCAAGAATGACGACTCTCTTCTAAAGTTGAAATAATACATTTTATCTTAAAATATTCCTGTTGACATTCCATTTCCATACAGGATACATGTTTTGCATGCATGATGTGTGTGTGTCATGCAGACTTAGAAATCAAGTTCCAAGAAACTCAGACTGTATTGTTCACAAGTACTCTAGAGTACATTGTCAGCTCCAACATGAAATACAGACATTTGTGATCTTCAAATAATAGAATTATCAATAAACTCTTATAGACACTATAAATTGGTTGTTATCTTTTTCTTTTTATAATACAGTTTTATTAAATTCAACTTGGTAAGAGAAGGAAAGGTTTGTTTTTTTTTTATTTTAATGACACTCAACCATACTTTAAAAACATATTTGTAAGAATTTGTAGAAACACACAATCTTTCATTGTACTTTCACAGGGAGCTAAGTAACATTATGGATAGAGCACTGGGCCTAGAATCAGGAAGATCAAGATTTGAATCCTGCTTCTTATCAGACATGTACTAGCTGTGTGACCCTGGGCCAATCACTTAATGTCTCTCACCCTCAGTTTTTCTATCTTTAAAATGAGAATAACAATAACACCAACTTCATAAAGTTGTTTAAAGACCAAAAGAGATAACATAAATGCTCTTTGCCATGACATGAAATAAATGTCAATTATTATTGTTTTAACTATTTATGGACATACTTACAAAGAGGCAGAAATGATTAGAGAGCATCCAGCTGGTCTTGGAATCAGGAAAACTTAGTCTCAAATCTTGCACCTGACATATAAGTATTTAATGGTGGTGGAAAAGTCACTTGAATTATGAATTTTCTCAAGCCACCCTTTAAAGTTATAAGTTGGGAAAATTCTTGCTACAAGGAACTCTTCATGATATTGGAATCACAGTATTAAAAATATTTGTTTTTGAAATAACTGTCTCCCCCAAAAGTCCCTATAATAAACCCAAAAAAGAAATTCCAACTGAATATATGGAAATACATTTCCTAGGACAATGGGCTAGAATTCTTTTTGGGGATGTTGATTTTAACTTGTAGCACTAATAAATAGAAGGTTACAGAGAGGTACCAAGTGGGTATCAGCAAGGTGTACAATATGGCTAATACGGAATGCAGAACAAAACAGGAATAAAAGTCATACGCTATGAATTATATTTAAAAAGAGAGAAAATTGACCGCTAATGTTGCAAAAGCCAGGGGATGACAAATGGACAGCTAATATATTCCAATTACACTCACAGAATGTCAGAGGAAAGTAAGTTTAGCCTCCATTACTTGGAGTGAACCCCAGTTAATGAACTTTTAGGAGCACAATGGAGAAGAGTCACATAGGACAGAGTACAAACTGTATTATTGGAAAAAATTCCCAAATCATTAAAGTCACAGTCTCTTTGAGTTTTTTTAATATCTTTACTAAAAGGACATTTAATTATCAAAATTATTTTTGTTCCATAGAATTTGTCAGGTGTGAAATGAAAGAGGTATCAGGCTTGATGATATCTATGTTCCCTTCCAACTATCAATCTATAATCAGTCAGCTTATTGTCTAGCAGTTAATTAACATTTATTAAGTGCATACTATGTGCCAGACACCATGCTAAGCATTGGAGACATAATAAAAGATGAAATAACTTTTTCTGATTTCAAGAAAGCCATAGTCTAATGGAATAGATACTTGTAGACAACTATGGAAAAAATGAAATATATGTTGGGAAACTGAGGGTAAGGCTTTTTGCAGAAAATGGGATGTTATCTGAGACTTGAAGGAAACCAGGAGGTAGAAATGAGGAGAGAAAACATTGTAGACATGGGTGACAGTCAAAGAAAATGACTAAACTAAGACATGGAGTGTTTTGTTATTGAAACAGCAAAGAAACCCATGCTCCAAAAACTAAAGTTCAAGTTGAAGAGTAAGGTATAAGAAAATTAGAGGCAGAAGGGAAATAGGTCACAAAGAGCTTTTAACACTAACAGAGGATATTGTATTTGATATTGGGAATGATAAAAAGCCATTGGAGTTTATTGAGTAGAGGTGAGTAACATAGTAAGACAGTCCCTTTAGGAAAATCTTTTTTTATGGATAAATGGAAGATATATAAGATAGGGGGAGATATATAAAAGTAGGAAGACCCACAAGTAGTCTATCACAGTAGTAATATAATAAGGACTTGCACCAGTGGGAAAAGGAAGGAGCATCAGAGGAAAAAGGGAGCATAGATGAGAGAAATTTCACAGGTGAAATCAATAGATCTTGGCAACATATTTGAAATGGACAATGATAGTGAGGAGTTAAGAATGATGCCTGAATGGCAAGCCTGAAGGAATGGGGAAGTTGTAGCCCTTCTGTAGTATGTGAGAAGGTTGCAGTTGGGAGGGAGTCTCAGGAAAGGTGAAGAGTTTGGTTTTAGATATGTTGAGTTTAAGATGTTTGCTAAATATCCAATTTGAAATATCAGAAAGGCAATTGAAAATGTAAGACTGGAGAATAGCAGAAAATCTAAAGCAGGATAGGTAGATATAAGAATCATCATGATACAGATGGTAATTAAATCTATGGGATCTTAGAAAATCTCCAAGCAAAGTAGCATAGAAAGGGCAAAAGAAGAAAATTCAAGGCAGAATTCTATGGAAAACCTATGGTTACAGAAAAAGACAAAAGTTGAGAATGGAATCTAGCTTGTGAGTGTGAATGATTAGAAAAATGGTAATATTCTGCATGATACTAGAGAAATTTGGGGGAGCAGATGGTTTGGGGAAAGTATAATGATATCACTTTGCAATATGCTGGGGTTTCAATGATCATAGTTAAAGAAATCTAATAGGTAAGTGAAGATGAAAGTCTAGAGGTTAGGAGAAAGGTTAGAGATGGGAAAGGACATCTGAGAATCAACAGCATAGAAATTATAATTGAACCCAAGGGAGACGATGATCTCATCAAGGGAAATAGCATAGAAATTCAAGACAGAGCCTTGAGGGACACTTAAGATTAATAGACATGACCTAGATATATTTCTAGCAAAGAAAAGTGAGAAGTCAGATAGATAGGAGCAAAACTAGTAGAAAGTACGTTTACAAAAACCTAGTGAAAAGAAAGTATCCAGCAAAATAATGATTGGCATTGTCAAAGGCTGCAGACAAATCAAGAAGCATGAGGTGTGAGGAAAGGCCATTGGATTTATCAATTGAGAGATCACTGGTAACTTTGGAGAAAACACTTTCAGTTGAATGAGGTCAGAAGACAGACCACAGGAAGTTAAGAAAAGTGAGAAGAAGAAAAGTGAAGAAAACTGATAATGCGTATTTTGATGAAGGAGAAAGGGAGCAATCTGTTAAATGACCTGAATTTTTTTCAGTGAAATATGAGGAAACATTCTCAGTTGAAAGAGTGAGCAGAATGGGAGCCACAGAAGGATTGAAAGGGATGAAAATGTTTTGAAGACTCGCTGTTGCAATCGTCCATCAGTTAGAGAGGTATAAAAAGACTACCTTTCTATAGTGGGGCCCAGATAATTAAATTTCAGTGGTCCCAATCAGAGCAATCACATGGTTTTCTTCAGGTTTGTTCGGGATGATATGTATAGGAACAAAGGTAATGAATAGGGGGAGTAATTTTTGGCTAAAGGTGGGCAAACTTTGAAAAAGAGTATGGTAGAGAGTAAATGGTTAGCCAAGAGGTCTGAATTAGGAATGAGGAAGAATTTAGGGGTGGTGTCATAGGAAAGGACTAAAATATAAAAGGCTTAGAAGTCACAGTGAAGGCACCAAAAAGACCCCGTATTCACTACAATATTTATAGCAATACTTTTGTGTTTGAAAAAATGGAAATAAAGCAGATGTTCATCAGCTGGTATGGCATAAAAATTGTGGTACATGAAATATTCTGAAATATTAAAATAATATAATGAAATAGAAGTACGGAAAGACTTTTATGAAGTGAAGCAAAATGAAACAAGAAGATCCAGGATAACCATATCAAAACAACAAAACCAATATTAATAAAAAGAAGAAAAACCTTTCCTCCTCTTACTTGAACAATTTCAATAGCCTACTGATAGATCTGATGACTTCAAGACTCTCTCCATCCCACTACAGTCACCAAAGTGATTTTCCTAATGCACAGATTTGATTATGTCACACACACACACACCCCTATTCAGTTAAACTTCTCTGGCTCCCTATTACCTTCAAGATAAAATACAAAATTCCCTTTTTGCCAATTAAAGCTCCTCATAAGCTACCACCCCCTTCTCCTTTTCACTGTCCTTATATCTTACTACTAGCCAAGTACTCTTCAATCCTAGCTTCCCTGCTGTTCCTCAAAAAAGATACTGCATCTCTCAACTCTGGTAATTATCCTCTGGCCGTGCTCCATGCCTGAAATATTCTCCCTTTTCATCTCTGTCTACTACTTTTCCTGGTTTCATGTAAGTCATAACTAAAATTCCATCTTTGACAGAAAGTCTTTCTACATTCCTCGTAATTATAGCGTCTTCCCTCTTATTGATTTCCTATTTATTTTGTATATATCTTGTTTGAATATATTTGTTGACTTGTTGTCTCTTCCCTTATTGTGAGCTCATTGAGAGCAAGAATTATTCGTTTTGCAGCCCCAGTGCTTATCACAATGCTTAGCATAGTAGGTGCTTAATAATAATAATAATAAAAGAAACTGAAGGTAATGTAATTATAATCAAGTATAATCCAAAGAAGAAATAAATGTGTCTCTTTCCATTTTCAAAAGTGGAAGGAAGGAAGGAAGGAAGGAAGGAAGGAAGGAAGGAAGGAAGGAAGGAAGGAAGGAAGGGAGGGAGGAAGGAAGGAATGGAGGGAGGAAGGGAAAGAAGAACGGAAAAAGGGAGGGAGAGAGGGAGGAGGGGAAGGCCTTACTGACTTTGGACACACATTTAGGTGATAAAATTACGGACAAAGAAGTGGAAAGAGCCAAGTTTGTGCACTTGCAAGCAAGGCAAATATGACCAAAAGATTTAATAGTACAGTACACATTACGTTCTCTCTATATTATCCATACAAAAATAAGAATTAGTATGTTTATATCCTTCCTTCACCCAAGACTCACCATTATTCCTTATATTTATATACTGCTTTAGAGTAAAAAGTAATTTCACATATATTTTGACATTTGAACCTCCCAATAATAATGTGAAATAACAATGTTTATTATTATTATTATCATCATCATCATCATTATTAGTCATCTAGCCCTAATAATACAGTGGACACAGTGCTATAATGGATAGAGCCCAGAATCTGGAATCAAAAAGACCTGAGTTCACATCTATTATCAGATTGTTACTAGTTATGTAAAACTGAATAAGTCGTTTAATTTATGTCTGTCTCAGTTTCCTTATCTGTAAAATAGGGTCTATATTCTAGAGTGGTTATGAAGATTAAATGAAATATTTGTGCTTTGCAATTTTAAATGTTCTACATAAATGTCGGCTATTATTATTATGCTAGTTATTATTACTCCCATTTTGTAAATACATATCATATTATATCATGATGCTAGGACATTACTTATAATGTCCTGCTGAGGTATGTTATTCACTGCCCAACCTAGAGAAGTCCAGGGATGCCAGGTATTGATTAGCTGGCAACTAGTAGGTATATTCTTTGTCCACAGTGACATACGAAGTAGATTAAAAATAACAAAATTCCAAAAGGCCCTTAGACCTTTTGCTCATACACTGACAATGGTAGGATGTTGGGAGAGGGGATAATGGATGCTCAGTATCACAGTTTTTAGACTGTCTGTAAACATTCATTTATCCATTGTTCCACTTAATGTGGGATCTTTGTCCAACAGCTAACAAATCGCTACACTGCTGGAGAAACTGAACCACATCAACACTGACATTTCCACTATAAATGAAACTAAAAGACAGAAAGAAGTTGCAATTTCCTAGAACAATGGCTCCCAGGTTCTCCTCAGAGAGACACATAAAGGAGCTGGCCAAGCTTTATAGTGCTCATGATGGGAGTAAATAAACAGAACCCCAAGAAGAGAATTGCTATTCAGATGCTGGCATTGGCTTAAAGAGATGAAGAAGCAGAGACATTTTATAAAGAACATGAAAAGAGTCTCCAAACTAGGTAAAATATGCCTTAATATCCAGGGACTCAAATATAAAGATAAACACAGGAAAGGACTTTGAAAAAGACTTTGGAAAGCACAATTCCAGACTGAGAAATTAAAGATAAGAAAGAAATGATTCACAATCATAGCTCATGGATGTGATTTTTCCTTTCAAAGAAAGATTCAAAAGACACCAGATGAGGTGAGAACAAAACAATTTCTAACAATCATACTCCTTCCCCCCAAAAAAAATCTGTCTTTCTAACTATCTATCCATCCATTCACACAACTGACTATATCTTGAATGACCTGAAACAATTGTTTATCAAATAAGAACTCCCACTTAGATTCCTGTCAGAACATAGATTATTTAGAATAAAAATGAAATTACATGCATGTATATAATGTAGACATGTGTCTGTGTATACATATACAGTAGATATTATATGTATTAATATATGTGTATATGTTTATATACATATAGTTGTGTATATATAATATATAGTATGTGAATATATAGATGTATGTATATGTATGTATACATAAAGTTGCAAATATAATATATTGCTGTATTAAATAATACATAATATATATTTACATGTATTTCATGTATGTGTATTATATGAGTATACTTTGTGTGATTTGTTAGCTGTTGGGCAAAGATATATAGACATAGACACACATGCATATATACCATATTTATATATGCATATACACATATATTTATATGTATATGTATATACATACAAATTACAGAGTGACCCAGTACTAGCTTAAAATGGCACTAATGCTTTTAGGGCATCAGGTATATGTGTACACATGTATGTTCATGTAAACATATCTGTACATATGTATATAAGTTTGCATGCATGTGTAAATGTATACATATATAAAGAATTCAACTGTTAAATCTGAAAAACTTGGTGGGGATGGCAGGGAGAGGAATCGATCAAGTATTTATTAAGTGGCCTCTTTGTGCTAGAAGAGGTGAAAGAAGCTAGTAATATAAAGACAAATATTAGACAATAAAAATTAAACAAAAATTAAATGCAGTCTAACAAAAGGACATAAAAATTCACTTAGACATAAAAAGTTATTAAAATAGGAATGGGAAAGGTTCCAAGTGGAATAACAATAGGGGTAGGAATTCTCAGAGGCAAAAGTAAGACAGGAGGGCTTTCACTGAATGGAGGAAGGTGGATGGAGAGACATGGAAAAGGGGGATAAAGTAATCCAAAAGTATAATTTAATGGAACCTAGGATCAGATAAGGGAAGAACAATATCAGGATACAGACAGAAATAGGAAGAGATGTAGTAGAAGCTCCCAACTATACCTACAAATCAATCTGTTCTTATTGTAGTCAAACACATGAAGTTGGAAAGAATTTCTGGGTAAAAAGCAACCATAATTCCTTTTCTTCTTCCTATTTTTAGCTTAAGTTCTGCATTTACTTTATGCTAACTAGGGTGAGAAAGGGACAGAGGGTCTCCAAGACAGTATTTTGGGAGGTAAGAGCTGAATGTCATAGAAAAGTGCTACAGATTCTAGGCACTGATACAAGTTGGTCTTGCCTCAACTTAAATCATTTTCTCATTGTTAGCTGATTCCTTCTGATGCCCACTGATTCTATTAAAATGGGAAATGTCGCTTCACAAGGCTCAGTTTCCCAGATATTAATTCCATATTTCATTAGTTCCCCACACAAACAGGAGATGAAAACATATAGCAAAGTGGGCAGGTGTATAGTGTGAGC
Organism: Sarcophilus harrisii; assembly: GCF_902635505.1. NCBI lineage: Eukaryota > Metazoa > Chordata > Mammalia > Dasyuromorphia > Dasyuridae > Sarcophilus > Sarcophilus harrisii. The sequence continues at coordinate 51,864,926 of NC_045429.1, forward strand.
TTTTCCAGCATGTCTAAGTCATTTTCCTTCATGGAACCACTTGAAATGTTTTGTGCAACTGGTCTATAGAACACAATATGAGACATATTGGATGACATATTATTCTTCTTTACTATTTTAATATTCTATGATTCTGTTTTAGTATCCTATATTTAAGGCTGCTTTGTTATATATAATACTAATAATGTAATTTGTTACCTTATATTGATCCTCGGAAATGACTTTTATAGTCCATAGCAATACATGAAACATAAGGCATGGAAGGGAGTACAATTTAAATGTTGGAAAACTATGGAGAGGATGGTAAATTTGGAGTTAGAAGACTTGGATTCACATCCTGATGGCTATTTTCTAATTATGCTACCTGGACACATCACTTAAATTCTCTGGACCTTAATTTCATCTTTGAAAAGATAATCTTTGACAAGATAATCTATAAAATTCCTTCCAATTTTAAGTCAATGATTCTAAGCAAAAATAATTACATTGTCACTATTATAATGATAACAATAATAATGGCATCTTTATATGATCTCACAAAAAATCAACAGTTTCTTCATTGTTGTGTAATCTTTCTCTAATGGTATCAAAATGTCATTTGGATTGAATATATGTAAAATTCTTAACATATTTTACATGTTTATGCTAAGGAACAATAGAGACTAAAGACTTTGAGCTTGAATCCAGGAACACATTGAATAAATGGATAAAGAAGATACTTAAAGAGAACTTGGTCTCTCCTAGAAAAGGTACATTAAGCTATCAGGAAAAAGCTTTAGCTGAAAATGTCAAGAGGCTTACTAGTGTCTCAGTATCAACACTCAAATGGAAGAAAACATTCAAAGTAATTAACACCACAACAATATCAAACATAATATGTACTTCTATAATTACAGAATGAGCCATAACAGATTTGGAGAATATACAGAAAGATCCATACAGTAGTAACAAAACACAGTATTTATCACCCTAAAGTAATTATGGGAAAACCGTATACTTCCTCACCAAAAAGGAGGAAGAGAAATGTTCTAAGAATACTTGACACAAAGACATTTGAAATAAAGAGCACATCTCCCGACAGAAGTAAAGACTGATAATGGGTACATGTTTCTGGGGTGGCCGAATATAGTTTTCCTCTTGATGAACCATTGAAATGACTAAGATACAATATTGCAGTCAAAAAATCTTCCATAAGTAACATCAACATTAACTCAACCAATAACATGTCAAAAAAAATACAATGTCAAACAAATGACTAAAATATAAACATATATGTACATATACAGATAATATACATATACACATATAATATAATACATAAAATTAAAAAAAAACAAAGGGATCTATCATGGTGTATTTACCACTATATATTCATTCATTATTCAGTGGAAATTGGGCAAAAAACCTTCCATTTGTTTGTTTCAAATATATCTCTACAATTCAAGAAAAATTTAGCTCATATTTCATACCTAGCCAGATATGACCTAATGGTAAGAATTCTCTATCTGAAACTTGTTATCCATATAGTAACATATGATAAATATCCATATCACAAATATATTCCCCAAAATATTTCTGAGAATAAAAAAAATCAACTGCACTAAAATTAGAGTATCATCACAGATACTGTTGCCCACAGTCTTCAAAAATAGTAATTTTCTCTAAAGACTTAAAGACAACATTTATGTGGGTGGGGATTGGGGTGTGTGTATGTGTGTGAATATATATATATATATATATATAATATATATATCATGTTGCATCCTGTATGTATGTATGTGCATATATATGTATATGTGTGTATATATATGTATATGTATATGTGTATATACACACACATACATACATACAGGATGCAACATGATATAATGCCTAAAACTCATATTGATTATGTATACCTGGGAAAGTTATTCTCTCAAAATCTAGGCAATTCTCAATGATGGTACATTATACACATGCATATGTGTGTATAAATACATATGTGATATGTGTACATGTTTGTTTTGCACTCGTGCAAACATGCATAAATACCTAACTATATATGTCAAACTTTATTAGTACAAGGAATATTTTTACACAGGAATTTCTTGTAGCAAAAAAATAACAGATCTAGTGAAAAAACCTCACTAGTTTTTTCCTAATGCCATGTCAAACATTCATGATCAACTTTCAAATATATACAGTTCTAGAGAAGTTAAAAACTATGTAGGAACGGGATGAGATAGGTATCATTCCAGTGCCCTTCTCTATTTTAAGACTTGATCTTTAGATGATTCCAGTGAGTATATAAAAATGACTTCATCTTCAAATACTACATATATATATATTTATAAATCAATATATATGTATATATGTGTGTGTATATATATGTATATAAATGTATGTGTATATAAGTGTGTGTATATATGTATGTTAAAAAGCTATTTTATCCATCTGGCAATAATCCACAGCACATTAACTATCAAAGAATAATAACAGGATAGCTTCTATTCTCAGGCCCAACTCCATTTGAATGACATAAAGAAAGATCAATAAAAATAAAATTTATGCAGAACATTTTTTTCTATTTTATAAGCAAAGAAACTGAGGCACATAAAAGTGAAGTGATTTGATAAGTAATATGTTACTAGAAGGAACAGGTCCATGGACTTTGAATCCAGTCTTCTTCCTTTTATGTGATATCTAAGGGAAAATGTTTTCATCAAAGATTAGGCGAATACTAGCAATGAATTCCAGTTCCCTAAGCCATTTCAACTTTCTATGAAAAGCAGACTCAGCTCTGTATGTCTCCTTTTTTCTGTAGGGTTAAAATATATAGCCCTTAAATTAACTGGGATTTGGAACTGAGAAGAATTGTGTCCAGATTGTTTCTTGACTGGGTTGTTTGAACAGCAAAGGATAATTTAAAAACAACCCAGATTTTTTTCCTACTCCCAACCTCCACTATATACAATGAGTAATAGGACACATAAAAACCATATAATCTATGATTCTCCCCAAGTTAATCTTGTCTTATTTATGCCTCCTCTGCAAACACTCACTTTTAAGTTCTCCTTCCCCATATTATATCCATTTTTTTCTCCATCAGAGAAGTTGAGTATAAAGAGGTTGGATCTCTTCAGCAGACCAGCTGACCACACAGCTGGCTGTGGCATCTTGGGATTATCACTCTCTCTGAGGCAATAATTTAGCTAGGTACTAAATGAATTAGCCAAAGAGTGGAATGGAGCAAGAGATTTAGAACAAAGCAGGGGTACCAGTCATTTAACAAATACTTATTAAGTGCCTACTACATGCTAGGTACAGTGCTAAATTATAGGTGTGCCAGTAAATGTTTAACAAGAGATTGTCGGGGGGGGGAGGAGGAATGTATGAATGAAATATTTATGAATTTAATCTGCATCATTAACATGTTGTCCATCACTTTCTTGTTACTAGAAAATCAAGCAAACAACAAATCAAGCCTTGTTTTGTAGAGTCTGCCATTTGCTGAGGTGTGAATGTCCACACTGAAAATTTTAACAATTGGTTTTTACAAGTCAAAGGGAACTGATTCCAACACACCTTTGGACTAAAGGAACATGAGAATGGTAATTATCTGGTCACTAATCCATAGGATGCTTAATGGTGCAGTACATGGAAACATGAAATAATGCAGAACAAAATAATTTTTAAAAGATTAGATAGAGAGGGCACAGAAAATAATGAAAAGGTAAGGGCTGGGGATAGCAAGGTGGTGCAGTATGAAGAGTACCTGAATGTAGGAAGGTTCATCTTTATGAGTTCAATTCTGGCATCAGATACATATTAGCTGTGTGACCCTGTACAAATCACTTACCCTATTTGCATCAGCTACCTGATTTGTAAAAATAGATGTAGAAGGGAATTGTAAACCACTTCAAGTATGTTTGCCAAGAAAACCTCTAGAGAGGTCACAAAGAATTGAACATGACTGAAAAATAACTGAACAACAGCCAAATGTAGGATAAAAATGGAAGTCATTTTTGGAGGTAAGAACTATTTCTTTGAAGTAATATTAAGTCAGATATATCCTGACAGTATTTATTAAGTTCCTACAATTGCAAGCAATTGTAAATGAAGGGGCTCAGTTCCTTCTTATCCATCATGCTTACATGAAATATTTAAACAGATCTTGAAACTTGATGAATAATTCCTGTAAATAGAAATTCAACCACCTAATTGTACAAATGAGATAACCGAGGCACTGAGAGGTCAAATGACATTAATCAGTAATTATCACCACTAAGACTAGAACTCAGTTCTCCTGGCAACAAATTTGGTACTTCTCACTACTTTACACTTCCTCAATTGGTGCATTGTCTCAGAAACTGCCAATATTTTTTTACCAAAAATTTTAATGAAGTTTTAAACTCTATTAAAAACTCCACTAAGACTTTTTATAATATCCTGTATTTTACTCGTTGAACAAATATATACCATCATTATTGGTTTTCTCTTCCCTCCATCATCTAGTTTAGGCATAGGACCTGAACTTTAGCTTTTGCTCAAAATCAATAAAATTTGTTATATTATGTAAATGATTATTGAATTTCTTGTTCTGTGGACTCAAATAACTGAAGAATTTGATCTTCATCAATGAGATTCTTTGGAATCTCAAAGTCAGAATAAGTGACATAGCATGACATTATGAGCAATGCACTTGGAGACACAAAGATATGACTTCAAATCCCACCTCAGATACTTGGTAGCTGTGTACTCTTAAGTTAGTTAATTAAGCTTTCTGTGCTTCATTTTCATTATTTGTAAAATGAAGAGTGTGGACTGACTAAAGGATGGAGAGTGTCTTTCAGCCTGCCTTTAAAGAGGGACTCAGATCATCTCTTTTAGTCAGGCAGCACTCTTAGACTTCTCCATCATCCTTTGTAAATATCTCGGAATATTATTGCATTTCAGAAACTCACACCTCAGAAGTACCCTCTCCTCCTGTCCCAACCCCATCTTTTGGTTGAAAGGTCCAGAAATACACCAAGGTATACTGTTTTTGGAATTCTACATTACATCCTTTCCTGTTCCAGCTTCTATTTTGTTTATTGTTTTTTTCATTAGAATGTAAGCTTCTCAAAGACAGGAACTATTTTTTTTTTCTTTTTTGCTTCTATTTGCATTCCCAGCACTTAGAACAGTGCTTGGCACATAGTAAATACTTGATAAACATTAATGACTAACTTATGACTTCTAAGAAATCCTTCAAGTCTTCATCTATCATCCACTCCTCACATGAGTTTCATAGGAAAAACACCCCCCCACACACAACAGCTCCAACAAATCATCTAGTCTTTATTTGAAGTCTCATAGATATGGGGAATTCTTGGTCACTCAAAATGGTTTATTCAACTTTTGTAAAGCTCTTACAGAAAGAAATCTTTTCTTTTCTAAAATAAAAATAAATCCCATCATAAGTTATATGTTTACCCTCTAGGAATTCATGTGATAGCATTTCATGCATTTTACCAAAACAATCACATATTCTCTAAGTTCTCTTCTTCAGGGTAAATGAACTCTCAGAGTCTTCAACCAGTACTCATATGGCATGTTACTGTTTTACCATCCAGCTAGCTTTCTTTTGATGTCTTCAATTGTCAAGTTCCCTCTTGAAATGAGGATCCTTGAAACTGAGTGGGAAATATACACCTTTATTTCAATATCATTGGTTTCCTTTGTAATCTTCATTATATTTTATATTTAAAATATTATATTTTCCCAAATACATGTAAAACAACGTAACATTTTAAGCATTTTATATAACAAATAATTTCCCTTTCTTCTCCTGTGCTCTCATAGGTCAAGCAATTTGAAATAGGTTATATATGTTTAGTCATGCAAAACATATTTCTGTATTAGTTATGTTGTTTAAAAAAACACACAGAGAAAAAAGAAAAGAAAAGAAAGACAATGAAGGAAGGGCATTGTTTAAGTTTAAGGGACTTTCCAAGCCAGGCTCATATTTATATTTAAACATCTTTGAAGATGGATAGCATTTTTTATCATAAGTTCTTTAGTATTGTCATTATATATCTGAGAATAGCTGTCATTCACAGTTGATCATTATACAGCATTGCTGTCACTTCGTACAATGTTCTCCTGGTTCTGTTCATTTCACTTTCTATTAGTTCATGTAAGTCTTTCAAGGTTTTTTTTTTAAATCATCCACTCATTTTTTATAATAAAATAGTATTTCATCATAATCACAATTTGTTTAGTCATACTCCCAATGGATGAGAGCTGCCTTGATTTCCAATTCTTTGCCACAAAAAAAGGAATTGCCATAAATATTTTTGTACATATATTTATGCATTTTATACATGCTCTAAGATGCCTTAAAATCTTTTGGGGATACAGATATAGGAGTGATATTTCTGGGTCAGTTTCATAGTCCTTTGGACATAGTTCCAGAATGGTTGAAACAATTCGCAAGCAGTGTTTTAATGTTTCAGTCTTCCAATATTTGTCATTATCCATTTCTATTGTATTAGCCAATACAATAGATGTGAAGTTGTACCTCAAGGTTGTTTTAATTTGTACTTTCCTAATGTATAGTGATTTAGCAACATTTTTCCATAGAAATACAAATAGTTTTGACTTATTCATCTAAAAACTACCTATTTATATCCTTTGATCATTTGTCAATTAAGGAATAACATATTATTATAAATTTGACTCTGTTCTCTATGTATTTGAGAAATTAGTTCTTTGTCAGAAGAACTTGCAGTAATTTTTTTTTCATGGTGATGATTACTGAGTTTCCCTCCCTCCCATTTCCCCCATTTTTATCTCTCTCTCTCTCTCTCTTTCTCTCTCTCTCTCTCTCTCTCTCTCTCTCTCTTCACCTTGCCATTTCTCAAAAGTGTTTTGCTTCTGGTTGTCTCCCTCAATCAAGAAAATGCCTTCTTTTTATCAGTACCACCTTATTCCCTCTTTTCCCTTTTCTCTCCAATTTCCTTTTGGTTGGATAGATTTTGATATATACCTTAATGTATATTATATTCCCTCTTTGAGCTACTTCAGATGAGAGTAAGGTTCAAGTGCTATCAGGTGCCTTCTGCAATTTTCCCCTCCAATGCAATAGCTCTTTCATTCCTCTATGTCAGATAATTTGCCTCATTCTACCTCTCCCTTTCCCTTCTCAAAGAGCACCTGTCTTTCTCATCCCTTAATTGTTTTTTTAATATCATCTGATAATATTCAACATATACTTATGCCCTCTAATGACCCTAATAATGAAAAAGCTGCTAGGAATTACAGGTGTCATCTTTCTCCATAATAATATAAACAATTTAATTTTATTGAATCCCTTATTTCTCTTTTTATTTATCTTTATACGTTTCTCTTGAGTTTTGCATTGGAAAGTCAATTTTTCTATTCAGTTCTGGTCTTTTCATTAGAACTATTTGAAAGTTATCTATTTCATTGAATATCCATTTTTCTACATTAAGTATTATATGTAGTTTTGCTATGTACATGATTTGTAGTAATCCTAGCTCCTTTGCTTTCCAAGACAATCATATTATGTCTTCTCATTCTTTAATACATAAGATACTAAATCTCGTACTTGTATTACTTGACCATAATATTATAATTGTTTTTTGTAGCTACTTGCAATTTCTCTGTTACCTAGATATACTGTTATTTGATTATAATATTCTTGGAAGTTTTCATTTGGGAATCTATTTTAGGAGGTGATAGGTGGATTTTTTAAATTTCTATCTTACCACCTGGTTCTATGATATCATAACAATTTTCCTTGATAAATTCTTGAAATATCATATCCGTACACTTTCTTTGATCATGCCTTTTATGTAATGAAATCATTTTTAAAATTCTGGGTCACTTATTTGTTTTTCAAATCTCTTGGTGTTGTTAGCTTCCACTTAAACAATTCTAATTTTTAAAGGAATTATTTTCTTCAGTGAGCTTTGGTATCTTCTTTTCCATTAGACCAATTCTGTTTTTTAAGAAGTTCTCTCCAGTGGGTTTTTGTGCCTCTTTTTGCCATTTGGTCTATTCTACTTCTCAGGTGCGTTCTTCAGTAATTTTTGTGCCTCCTTTAGCAAGCTGTTGATTCTTCATGATTATCTTGCATCATTGCAATTTATTTTTCTTCCACCTCTTTTATTGATTTTAAAAATCCTTTTTTAACTCTTTCAGGAATTGTTTTGGCCTGAACTTGTTCACATTTTTTTTTAATTTTAGGCTTTGAATGTGGCTATTTTGATTTTATTGTCTTCTTCTGAGTTTGTGTTTTAATCTTCCCTCTCATCATAGTAACTTTATAAGGTCAGATTATTTGTTGTTGTTGTTGTTTGTTCACTTTATCAGCCTATTTCTTTTTAAATTTATTTAAAAATTGGTCTTTACTCCCAAGATTGAGGGGCACTGTTTCAAAATTCAGGGGTTTTTACGCTACTTTTTTCTGAGCTAATTCTAGGGACCTATAAGGCTTTCAAGGACCTAAAGAGAAGTGTTTCCTATTCTTCTGATCTGTATTCTTGCCTTTGACTGACCACAATACTCTATTCTAGCCTGGAATTGTGACCAGGGTTCCTGTTCTTACTACTGCTTCTCCTTGACCTGGTATTTTGACATGTCACCATATGTAGAAGTCTTGCTTCTAATGCCATTAAAGGATCCCATCTAATATGCTTCTGAACAGTTATTCAATCCCCTACTGTCTCTGGACTGAGAGCTAGAACTGCCTCCACTTCAGTCACTTTCACATCCTACTTGCCTGACTTGCCATGGATGGCCTGTGCTACACTATGCTCAGCTCTTATCCTAGTAAGACAGACCTTTCCTGTCTTGGTCTAGAAAATTGAAAATTGTTTCATTCCATCTTTTTGGAGGGGGGAGTGTTTGCTGCTCCAGAATTTAAGTAGTTATTATTATAGTTATTTGGAGGGTAATTTGGAAGAGTTTGATTCCCTGTCTTTATTCTACCATCTGTGTTCCCTAATCCTTTGTTTTAGAGTTTAAGAATATTATTTTTTCTTAGGCTTCAGTAGACTACTAATGTGAATACATGGCCAAAATTATTACAGGCTGTCTGACCTTGGGTATGTCATTTAAACTCTATTTTCTTCAAGATCCTCTACAAAATGGGAATATTAATAGCTATCATCTCCCACTGTGAACATACTTTCTGTAACCAAGCAAAAAAATGTCTAAGCTATCTTCCTCCTGCTTAGTTTCAGATTCTGAAGAAGATTGTTCAATTTCCCCTCAATTTTTTACTTTTCCACGTTACCCATCCCTAGTCCCTTTGATCAATTCTCATATGGTATGATCTCATGGTCCTTCATTTCCTGGTTGCTCTTTTCCTAAACATTCTCCAGACTCCCTTGTCAATGTCCTTTTATAAAATATGATACTCAGACCTGAACTCACTATTAAAGATGTAATCTAGCATGGGCAAAGTAGATCAGTGCCTCACTTCTTTCTTTTGTATACTACCTTACATTGATTCCAGGTAGAGTTGTATTAATTTTTGTAGCTATCATGTCATACTATGAACTCATCTTTAACTTTCAATTCACCAAAATCACTGGATCTCTTTTTTTAAAATTGTACATTTGATAAATATGCCACCTACACTTTCATCCCAGTTACTTTAAAAATTTGATTATCACAGACTCTTACTATATTTGAACTATTCTTCTAATTTACAGGCATCCTCAAGGCAGTATGCTATTTTAGGAATAGCACTAGACTTAAAGTCAGAAGAACTATTTTCGAATTCTATTTCCAACATCCACTATGTGATACTAGGAAAGTCACTTATGCTACCTCTCTCACAGGATTGTTTTAAGAAATATACTTTCTATATAAATGGGAATTGTATGGAAATGTTATTTAAGTGAAAGTTATTTTGTTTTTTCATATCTTAACTCTGCTTCCAGAGTCATGTCATTCCTCCCATGGCTACCTATTTAGCAGCAGCTTCCTTACATAATAGAGTTTCTACTTATGACAACAAAAATTGTTAGGCACTAAAATTTCTAGTAACAGTTCAGATATCTAGAGTCAATATTTTTCTATTTTGTCAACTACGATATTATGAAATTCCATTTTTTGTCAGCACCATTGCCTGACATGACTCCAGAGAATAGTATCCTCTTTCTACATCCCCCAGGATGAATTGATCCTTTGGAATCTGATTACCATGAAATAAGACTCATGTTTGGATCCTTTATAATATCTCAATTCTCATTTGCCTTTTTCCCTTTGATTAAAGACCTATAAGAATGAGTATTAAACTCCTCCCAAAGCTTTCCTTTATAGAGGTCTCACAACCTCACAAAGAATAACAACAGCAACAACAACCACCTTCTAGTTAACTCACTTTTTCATCAATTATTCTTCTTGGTTTCTCATATATATATATATATATATATATATATATATATATATATATATATACAAGTATATATATACACGTATATATATACATATATATATATACATATAAAATATGGCATGATATGTGTTTGATGAATCCATATGGCTCTAAGTGATCACTAATTTCTTTCCTAAATGTTCACAAATCAAACCTCTAACAACTTGTTCTACGAATTCTAGTCAAATAAATAAATATATAAAGTTAAGCTCATCAAGATAGGTTTGAGGAATTTGTTCTCTTCCAAGTTTTGCAAATCAACAACATATTTGGCCATTTCTAATTCTTCAAAATTTGTCTTATTTCCCCTAAAATTCCCAATTCCAGAATAAACTTTCAAAGATACTATGTTCTATCTCCACTTCCTAAATCCCCCCAAATGAAGAAAAGGGCATAGATGTAAGTTGATAGGAGAGGGATTCCTTTTTAATCTTGTCACAGATTTTGTCATCCAAAAGATTTGTGTACCTAGCCAGTCCACTTTTTTGTATTTTTCATTTGTCATTTTTATGACATAACAATATTTCATTACATCCCTATATTATGATTTGCTTAGCCATTTCCCAAAATAGCCACTTGTTCAATCATTTTCAGGCAAGTCATTCTCTTTTTGACCTTTTGGGGTTTACTTGGCAGATATAGTAGAGTGATTTGGTATTTTCTCCAGCTTATTTCATAGAGCAGGTAAGTGAAGCAAACAGGGTTAAATGACTTGCCCAGGGTCATAGCTGGTAAGTGACTGAGGCCAGATTTGAACTCAGAAAAATGATTCCTTCTGACTCCAGGCTTAGCATTTATCTACAGGACATTTTTGGGGGGAGGGGGGAGAATACATATCTTTTTTTTGTAGAAATGGAATTTTCTACCTATTTTTAAGTCTCTTAACTTACTTGGTTCAAGATTATGATTTTTTTTGCAACTTCTAATGTATATTTATAATTGAATCAAGTAACAAGTATACCAACAATGATCTAGAAAATCTCCTTCCCTACTTTTTCCAGTCATTCCAAACTTTTAAAGTTGACATCTTTCATCAACTTTGCCAGTGTGATGGTTGTGTTAGGTAAGAACACAGATATTTTCATTTGCATTTAATTTGTGTTGATATTTTTATCACTTTTCAAGTTTTATTAATTATTTGTGTGTGCTTTTACTCTCAAGAACTATTGAAATCTGCTGGAGAATAGCACATCCTTACATATTTACTTTAGATTGTATTTGTCATTAAAATGTCTAAAGTTCTAATATATGTGTGTGTGCATATAAATACACACATTTATGTTTCAATGTTTATAGATATGTTTATGTAAGTTAAATTTATATAATAATATATACAAATGTGTTTGTAAATAAAAACAAAGAGGTAGACCAGTATAGAGATAGAGATCTGAGTCACTGACAGTCAGATGTAAATCCCACTTGTAGCTGCAAGACACTTCCAGTAGCCCCAAAGATTATAAAATGAATAATTATATTCATTTTATGTAGCATTTAAACTTTTGCAAAAACCTCATAGTTATTATCTTATTTGTTCCCCTTAACTTTCTTAGGAAAATGCTATCATTGTGACCATTTTGCAGATGAGGACATTGAGACTCAGAAAGTTTAAGTCACTTGCTTAGAATCACACAGCTAGTAAGCATCTGAGGCAGAATTTGAATGCAAATTTTCCTGAGTACAGAGCTCCATCCTGCCATCTAGCTGCCTCCATAGATTTCAGAGAAGTTGCTAATTTATATTGGTACAAGGAGTTCCCTTATTAAAAAGTTTCTTTTACCAAGTTCCTTCAGATCAAAGATGATGTGTTTGTAGGTGTGTGTGTGTGTGTGTGTGTTGTGCAGATGTGTGTATGTTTCTGATTTTATATACATTTTTCTGATTGTATATATGTATACATATTTCTGATTTAAATATTTTTCTGATTATATGTATATCATATATTTTTCTGATTATATATTATATATCTAGTTACTTATGTGCAAGTAAAAATATATATGTCTATATATGTGCATATTTGTATATGTAAGTATGTCTCTAGTGTATATATATATGTGTGTATGTATGTATCTACATGTAAATTCATACACACACACATACAAACATAAGAATTGTTACCTATCTATAATTGGAGAGATAGGTGCTATCATGCATAGAGTTTATTTTTGACCCTATTTCACCAAGAAATTTTGTGTATATAAAATAAGTATGCAAATATAAAATATCATAAGTATATAAAATAGGTATGCAAATCAAATACTAAAAATTGTAAAGATATTTATCTTAAAATAATTCTTTGGTACAAATGAAATTTGAATATTTATTTAAAATTCAACAAATTTGCATACTAAAAAGATTATTAGTCTTGCTTATTTTTACACAAAGAATTAAATCTTGGCACATTATTTAATATCTTTTACTGTTGCCCAAATTTTTCATGACTCCTGCATTCAGTTATGTGACCCCACATGGGGTCACAATGCCCAGTTTAAAAAACTTTGTCATAGAGTGATAGGTCTGAAGTCAAAAATACTTAAATTCATGAGTTCAAATCCAGCCTTAGATACTTATTAGCTGTGTAAAATTTAGAAAGTCACTTAACCTTGCTCTCCTCCCTTTCCTGTGGACATTTTCTGGAGGCAGCTTTAGTCTTAGTTGAAATAAATAATTACTCCAAAATCGCAGCCAGCTGGTAAAAATGCAAATGTTTATTTCTCCTTCTAAATTAGCCTGGGTAGTTCAGAGAGCTATCTCTCTGCTTGAGCTCTTGCAGCTTTGTTCTTGGCTCCTGCTTCTGCTTTCTTCAGTCTCCAGCTCAACTCCGACTCCTGGCTTCTCAATCTCCAACTGATGCGAGTACCCTCCTGTATCTCCCAGAGTGCTCTATTTATGCTACTTCTTTGAGAGTGGGATAGTGGAATATCTCCCAGCATGCTCTCTTGCTCTAAGGGAAGTGTGAATTCAGATATCTCTTTCTAAAACCTGAATCTCCCAAACGTGTGAACTCCATTGAGTACTTAGATACTTATGAGCTCTCTAAAGGTATGAACACAAGCATTGTTTCCATCAGTATTAGCAACTTATCACCTTGTAAGGATTCGCTCTAAGGTGTGAACCAATAAGCACTATATCAATTCTATTGAGTTAACACCAGGATTCTGACATCACCCTTGAGTTTTCACCTTGTTTCAAGTTGAGTTGACACTAGGATTCCAACACTTTCCTCATATATAAATGAGCTGGAGAAGGAAATGCAAACTACTCCAGTATTTTTGACAAGAAAAGCCCAAATAGAGTCATTAAGAGGCAGAATATGACTGAAGCAACTAAACAACAGCTGAATAATGTTATACTTCCACCTTTAAAATATATTTAAATTATTACATTTAGAAATTATTCTTTCTAATAATAACTTTTTATTTGCAAAATATGTGCAAAGATAGTTTTCAACATTCTCCCTTGCAAAATCTTGTGTTCCAAATTTTCTCCCTTGCTCTCCCTTAACCCCCTCTCCTAGACAGCACATAATCCAATATAGATTAAACATTTTCTTCTTCTAAACATATTTTCACATTTACCATGATGAAAAATCAGATCAAAAAGAAAAAAAAATAAGAAACAAAAAAGGAAAGCAAACAACAAAATGGTGAAAATATTGTGTTGTGATGCACATTCAGTCCCCATAGGCCTCTCTCTAGATGTAGATGGCTCTCTCTATAACAAATTTATTGAAATTGGCCTGAATCACCACATTTTTGAAAAGAACCAAGTCCATCAGAGAAGATCATTACATGATCTTGCTATTACTGAGTACAATGTTCTCTTGGTTCTCCTTACTTCACTTAGCATCAGCTCCTGTAAATCTCTCCAGGCCTTTCTGAAGTCATCTGTGAAGGAAATCAAAAATGCAGGCGGACAAAAATATAGGGACTGGGAATTCTATGTAATGATTCATAGTCATCTCCCAGAGTTCTTTCGCTGGGTGTAGCAGATTCAGTTCATTACTGCTCCATTAGAACTGATTTGGTTGATCTCATTGCTGAGGATGGCCAGGTCCATCAGAACTGGTCATCATATAGTATTGTTGTTGAGGTATATAATGATCTCCTGGTCCTGCTCATTTCACTTAGGATCAGTTCATGTAAGTCTCTCCAGGCCTTTCTGAAATCATCCTGTTGGTCATTTCTTACCGAACAATAATATTCCATAATATTCATGTACCACAATTTATTCAGCCATTCTCCAACTGATGGGCATCCATTCAGTTTCCAGTTTCTGGCCACTACAAAGAAACCTGCCACAAACATTCATGCACATGCAGATCCCTTTCCCTTCTTTAGTATTTCTTTGGGATATAAGCCCAGTAAAAACACTGCTGGATCAAAGGGTATGCACAGTTTGATAACTTTTTGAGCATAGTTCCAAATTACTCTCCAGAATGACTGGATGTATTCACAATTCCACCAACAATGTATTAGTGTCCCTGTTTTTACACATCCCCTCCAACATTCCGCATTACCTTTCCTTGCCATTCTAGCCAGTCTGACAGGTGTGTAGTGGTATCTCAGAGTTGTCTTAATTTGCAATTCTCTGATTAATAATGACTTGGAGCACATGGCTAGAAATAGTTTCAATTTCTTTGTCTGAGAATTGTCTATTCATATCCTTTGACCATTTATCAAGTGGAAAATGGCTTGACTTCTTATAAATTAGAATCAATTCTCTATATATTTTGGAAATGAGACCTTTACCAGAACCTTTGACTGTAAAAATGTTTTCCCAGCTTATTGCTTCCCTTCTAATCTTGTCTGCATCAGTTTTGTTTGTACAAAAACTTTTCAATTTGATATAATCAAAATTTTCTATTTTGTGATCAATAATGATCTCTACTTCTTCTTTGGTCATATATTCCTTCCTCTTCCACAGATCTGAGAGGTAAACTATCCTGTGCTCTTCCAATTTATTTATATTCTCATTCTTTATGTCTAGGTCACGAACCCATTTTGACCTTATCTTGCGGTGTTAAGTGTGGATCAATGCCTAATTTCTGCCATACTAATTTCCAATTTTCCCAGCAATTTTTGTCAAATAGCGAGTTCTTATCCCAAAAACTGGGGTCTTTGGATTTGTCAAACACTAGATTATAAAAGTTATTGGCTGTTTTGTCCTTTGAACCTAACTTATTCATTGATCAATTAGTCTATTTCTTAGCCAATACCAAATGGTTTTGGTAACTGCTGCTTTATAATATAATTTTAGATCTGGTACAGCTAGGCCACCTTCATTTGATTTTTATAAAAACTATTTCATACATTCTCTTGAATATTCTTAATTTTTGATTCTTTCTAAAATGTCATATATGTAATATTGTGTCATGTTTTTCTACATCTATTGATCTATTTAATTATTGATAGTAATACATTTATTATGCTATTTGACTTTTTAATATTGAAAGATATTTTGTTCTAGTTTATTAGGCCAAATCAATAATTTCTACAATATATCAATGCTCAATTTTTGCTACTATTTTCTTTCATAATTTTTCATTGATATTAATTGTTATAACTTTCTCAGTCTTGTCTATCTTTGATTTTGATAATCAGGCTAGATTTGTCTCAACAAATGAAAACTGGATAGATTTTTTTAATAGTTATAAAGACTATGGATTATTTTTTCTTTAAATTTTTCACAAAAACTCACTTCTTACTCTACATAGCCTAGTGTGTCTATTTGTGTGTATTAAATTTGTTCATTTAGGGCCTGTACAATTATGTTTACTGAGACAATATTATATAGGTTACATATAGGTTATCTAATTGTTATTGTTGTTCTTATTCAATTAATTTACAAGTTTTGTTTTCCTGTCATTGTACTGAGTGTACATGTTTCAAATATTTATCTTTGTTTTTTCTTTATTCATTGTGACCTGTTTTGATAATTTGTTTTCTATTGGTTAATATTTTATCTATTTCATTGTTTCATAAAACAAGATCTCTATTATTATTATTATTATTTCATTTTATTGTTCAATACCATACATTTCAAAATTTATTAATTTACAACTTTTAAAATACATTAATTTATTTTCCATCTTTAACTATATTTCATCAATTGGACTTATCTTTTAATATATATTAAAATAAAGGATATTAATTTGCCTCTTGA
Organism: Sarcophilus harrisii; assembly: GCF_902635505.1. Lineage (NCBI taxonomy): Eukaryota > Metazoa > Chordata > Mammalia > Dasyuromorphia > Dasyuridae > Sarcophilus > Sarcophilus harrisii. The sequence continues at coordinate 51,881,520 of NC_045429.1, forward strand.
GAACTAGCCTAACTATATCCCACACATTCTAGTATGTCATATGATTCTTCTAATTATTTTTACTATAATTTGTTATTGTCTCTATGATTTGTTTTCTGATCCAGTCATTATATTGAACATCATTTTTAAGTATTCATTAAGCCTATTTCATTTGTTCCTATTTCCCTTATTCATTACTATTTTGGGGTTGTGGTCTAGAAAGTATTTACATTTTCTGCCTTTTTGCATTTATTTATGAGTTCTTTATGCCCTGTAGCATGATTGCTTTTTGCAGAAGTCCTGTATATTTTAGAGAATAAAGTAAACTGTTTAATATTTCCATTCAGCTCCCTCGATGTCTATCAACTCCACTTCTTTCGACATTCTGTTCAAGTCCATAATTTCTTTTGTGTTTATCATTCTGTTAGACTTGTCCAGCTCTATTAAAAGAAAGTTAAAATCTCCCATTATTAATGACTTGCTGTCTAGGTCTTGTTTCCATTTTAGCTAACTTTTCTTTTAAATACTTAGTTCCTATAACAAGTGGTGAATATCTATTTAATATTAGTACTATTGTTGCCTGTGAAAACTTTTAAGAGAGAAATGTGGTTTCTCTGTTGATATAGCCTATTTAGAGTAAGTCAGAGGGAGGAAAGAGAACATGTAGAAAAAGATTATTAAAATGACAACTGAGATAACAAGACCTTATCTGCTTAGAAATTCTAAAACTTCCTAAGATAATCATTATCTAGCATGAAATCAAGCTAGCATCATATCTGGTGAATTCAAAGATACAAGCATTCTTGTCAAGTTTCTAACAGGCTCTAAATCTTTTTTGCTAGAAAGTATAACATTAGTCTTGATTGATTTAGACAATTCAGAATTAATTTGATCTTTTAGACAAGACTGGTTTTCTACTTGTTAAAATTATATATGAGGCTTTATGTCTTTTTTTTTTTTTTTTTTGGTTTTAGTAGTTTTTATTCTTTTTCCAAATACATGCATAGATAGTTTAAGGGCAGGGAGAAGGTAGAAGAAAAATTTGGAACACAAGGTTTTGAAAAGTTGAATATTGAAAACTATTTTTGCATGCATTTGGAAAACAAATAACAACAACAAAAAAGTGAAAATAGTATGCATGTTTAGTACATATTCAATCTCCATAGTTCTCTTTCTGGATACAGATGGCTCTCTTAATCACAAGTCTATTGGGTTTGCTTTGAATTATCTTATTGGTGAAAAGAATCAAGTACATCACAGTTGACTATCATATGATCTTCTTGTTGTGTACAATGTTCTTTCTTTTGCTTACTTTACTTAGCATCAGTTCATGTAAGTCTTTCCAGGCTTTTCTAAAATCAGCTTGCTCATGGTTTCTTATAGAACAATAACGTTCTATTACATACACATACCATAATTTATTTAGCCATTCTACAGCTGATGGGCATACACTCAGGTTCCAGTTCCTTGCCACTAAAAAAAAAGAGTTGTTACAAACATTTTTATACATGTGTATCATTTTCCCTTTGTATTATCTCTTTGGGATACAGACTCAGTAGAAACACTGCTGGATCAAAGGTTATGCAGTTTGATAATCTTTTGGGCATCACTTCAAATTATCTTCCAGAATGGTTGGATCAATTCACAATTCCACCAACAATGTATTAGTATTCCAGTTTTCCTACATCCCCTCAACATTCATCATTATCTTTTCCTGTCATCTTAGCATATCCGAGAGGGGTGTAGTGATATCTCAGAATTGTTTTCATTTGCATTTCTCTGATCAATAGTGATTAGAGCACCTTTTCATATGACAACAAATGATTTCAGTTTCTTCATCTGAAAATTGTATGTTCATATCCTTTGAATATTTATCAATTGGGGAAGAGGTTGTAGTCTTATAAACTTGATTCAACTCAAAACATTTTAGAAATGAGGTCTTTATCAGAAACTTTGAATATAAAAATGTTTTCCCAGCTTTCTGCTTCCCTTTTCATCTTACTGAATTTGTTTTGGGGTTCTTTTTATTTTTTTAATTTAATTTTAAAATTTTATTTAATTTTATTTTAATTTAATCAATTTTTATTTTTAAATTTAATTTGATTTGATTTCTTTTTAATCAATGTTTAAAATTTCTATTTATTTTTTATTTATTTGTTTGTCCTGATCTATTTGGGGGGTAGAGACAAGTTGGGAGAGAGTAGACAAGTCTTTGCCTGAACTCTTCCTAACTTCCCTCATATTAACATAAGTTTAAGCCTCTGAATGGATTTGGGAGTGATCAAACCTAAAAATAATTAGAGTGTAACAAATTTACAGCAGACTATATTTTGGAAGAACTTCAGGAAAGGTCTGTCTCAATTGGGCAGGGGAATTACAGCTCAGTGCAGACACAGTGCAGCACAGGAAGACCCAGAGTGGAGCAGCTTCTCACACAGGCAGAATCTAATGGGAGTTCTTAGCCAAATTACAACCACATTGACTATTCTGCCCTGGTTCAGAACCAGTGGTCTAGCAGACTGACTATGAGACTTCCAATACAACTACAGAAGGAAAATAGTGAGGCCCTGAATTCATTCAACAAACAGGATTTAGCCATGCCCACGCAGCATGAAAATGAAACTGGCAGCCCCTGCTCCAGGGCAGCATTAAATTGCTGTCACCTGTAAAGGAAGCTTGGAATAATCTCCCCTTTGCCCTAAGAGTAGAACACAACCTTTAAAAATGAGGAAAAAAGCAGAAAGAGTTCTGACTACAGATAGTTTTTATGGAGATGGGAAAGAACAGACATAAAACCCTGAGGACACTAAAGATAAAACATCTCTAAGTAGGTGAAGCTTTAAAAGGTGATATAAGTTGGTCTCCATCTCATGAGGCTCTCTTGGAAGAATTCAAAAAGGACCTTAAATTTTAGTTAAAAGAAAAATGGGAAAAGGAAATGAAACCTCTGAAAAAAGAAACACAGAAATTGTTTGAAAGAAAGCACTCTTAAAATAGTTTTGGTAAAATGGAAAAAGAAAATAACTCCTTGAAAAACAGAATTTGTGAAATGGAAAAAATTCAGTGAACTAAAGATGTCATTTAAAAGTTCAAGTGGTCAAATGCAAAAAGATATAAAAAAGTTAACTGAAGAAAAGATTGACTAAACATTAGAATTGAACAAATGGAAGTGAATGACTCAATGAGATAACAAGAATCAGTCAAAGAAAACCAAAACAACAACAACAAAAAAAAGAATATTAAAATACTTCATCGGAAACATAATTGACCTGCAAAATAGATCCAGGAGAAAAAAAATCTAAGAATTATTGGACTATTTTAAAACCTTGGTAAGAAAAAGAGCCTAGATAATATCTTTCAAGAAATCATCAAGGAAAACAGCCCTAATGTCCAGAACCACAGGATAATGTGGCCATTGAAATAATCTATTCCTGAAAATTCCTGAAAGAGACTTAAAAATGAAAACTCCAAAGAATATGATTGTGAAGACCGCGTATTTTAAAATCAGCTGGAGTCAGGAATTCAGGTTAGGGGAAAATTGTCAATCTTTATTCTCAGTGAAGAAAGATCGGAGGTGGAAGAGAATGGGTGATAGCAATGTGTGCAACTGAGTCAAGAAGCTAGCTAGACCAGCAGCCACACAACCAGCAGCTACAATCATCCAACCCAGCCTCCCTTCCTGTCTCTCTCCTCCACCCACCAAAATCCTCATTTCCTATACAACACATCAGAACTTGCACAGAGAGTGGGCAGGGGCCATTCTTTATCCAAGCATGTATACTAATAGAGTCCAATTACTATTTAGCCTCACATGCTTGGGACCTCAGTGTATCAACTCAAGCCTCAGCCCATTACATATGATAGCTAAATTTCAGAGTTATCAGATCAAGGAGAAAATACTACAAGCAGCCAGAAAGAAAGAATTAAAATAGAAAGGAGGCAAATCAAGATTGTTCAGGACATAGCTGCTCCACTTTAAAGAAGGGCCCAGAATATGGTATTCTGTAGGGTAAAGGGGCTTTAACTACAGCCAAGAATTAACTGTCTTGCAAATTTAAGCATTATCTTTCAGGATAAAATATGTATATTCAATAGATAGGGAATTTCCATTTAAAATATTTAAAATATTTTAAAATATTTACATTATTATATGGGAGGATGGTGTGTATTTAGGGTAGGGTTAGGGTTAGGGTTAGAATTGACTCAATTTTTTAACAATACTAGTCATTCTGTAATTGATAATAAGGACTCAAAGGATATGAACAGACAATTCTGAGATGCAGAAATTAAAGCCATTTCTTGTCATAAGAAAACATTCTCTAAATCACTATTGATTAGAAAAATGCAAATTAAGACAACTCTGAGTTACTACTACATATTTCTCATATTGGCTATGATGACAAAAAATAGTAATGATAAATGTTGGAAGAGATGTGGGGAAAAACTGGAACATTAATACATATTTGGTGGAGTTAAGAACTTATCTAACCATTCTGGAGAGCAATTTGGAACTATGCCCAAAGAGCTACCAGAGCATACTCTTTGATCCAGCAGTGTCTCTACTGGGCCTGTATCCCAAAGAAATCATTAAAAAAGGAAAAGAATTCACATGTGCAGAAATGTTAGTAGCAGCCCTTTTTGTATTGACAAGGATCTAAACTGAGTGGATGCCAATGTCCATCATTTGGAGAATGGCTGAATAATTTACAAATTACGAATGTTTTGGAATATTAGTGTTCTAGAAGAAATGATCAGCAGGATGATTTTAGAAAGATCTGCAGTGACTTGCATGAACTGATGCTAAGTGAAGTGAGTAGAACCAAGAGAACATTGTACATAGCTACAACAAGAATATGTGATGATTAATTCTGATGATTCTTTTCAACAATGAGGTGATTCATGACAATTCCAATAGATTTATGATGCAGAAAGTTATCTACATCCAGAAAGAGGACTATGGGGACTGAATGTGGATCACAATATAATATTTAGATTTTTCTTATTTTCTTGCTTTTTGTTTTCTTTCTTGGTTTTTTTTTTCCTTTGTGATCTGATTTTTTCTTGTACAGCATTATAATTGTGGAAATATATACAGAAAATTGCAAGTTTAACATATATTGGATTACTTACTGCCTAAGGTACAGAGTGGGGGAAGGGGAAAGAGAAAAGAATTGGAACACAAGGTTTTTCAAGGGTGAATGTTGAAAACTATCTTTGCATGTATTTTGGAAATAAAAATAATAAATTGAATAAATTAAGTACAGAGTAAAGGAAATGTTACTATTTGTAGGTAATATGGTTTACTTAGAGAATTGTAGTGATTCAGTTAGAAATTTATGTAAACAATTACTGACGTTTTTGAAGTAGCAAGATAGAAAACAAATTTAAAATAGTACAAATAAACAAAGAAGTCAGGTCATAAAGTATGGTAAGGAAGTTATAATTGTGTTTGTGTTTGTTTAAATTTTGCTCTCACATGTATATCAAGGTTTTTTTTTTAAATATAATGTGATGATAATTCTGTTTACTAATTATTCTGCCCTAGGACTATTTGAGTAATTTATTTCCTTATCTGTTAGCCTAAACTTTTTGTTTTTTGAAAGTATTCATCCATTTCACTTAGATTATAAGATTAATTGGCCTACAAATATGCAAAATATCTTTTAATTATTTACTTACTTTCCTCTTCATTGGTTGTAATTTCCCCCTTTTAATTTTGACATACTGGTAATTTGATTATCTTCTTCCTTTTTTTTAATCAAATTAACCAAAGGTTTATCTATTTTGCTGATTTTTTTTCATAAAACCAACTTTTTGTTTCTTATTTTCAATTTTATTAATTTCTCCTTTAATTTTCAGAATTTCTCATTTGATATTTAATTGGGGGGATTGTTATTTTTCTTTTTCTAGATTTTTTGCTTGCATTTTCAATTCATTGATCTTCTCTTTCTCTATTTTATTCATATAAGCATCTAATGATATAAAATTTCTCCTAAGAACTGCTTTGGCTCCATCACTATGTTTTGGTATGTTGTCTCATTATTGTCATTCTCTTGCATGAAATTATAGATTGTTTCTATGATTTGTTATTTAACCCACTCATTCTTTAGGATAAGACTATTTGGTTTCCAATCAATTTTTGGTTTATTTTTCCATTGCCATTTATTACATGCAATTTTCATTGCATCATGATCAGAAAAGTACTTTTTTTTTTTTTTTTTTTTTTTTTTTTTTTTTTTTTTTTTTTTTTTTTTTTTTTTTTTTTTTTTTTTTTTTTTTTTTTTTTTTTTTTACTATTTCTACCTTTTTGCATTTGTGAGAATTTCATGCTCTAATACATGGTTAATTTTTGTATAAGTACCATGTGCTATAAATAAAAGTATATTCCTTTCTATCCCCATTCAATTTCCCCAAAGGTCTATCACACTAAACTTTTCTAAAATTCTGTTCACCTCCTTAATTTCTTTCTTGTTTATTTTGTGGTTCAATTTATGTAGGTCTGATAGAAAGAGGTTGAGATATTCCACTAGTATAGTTTTTCTATCTATTTCTTCTTGCAAATCACTTAATTTCTTCTCTAAGAATTTGGATGCCATACTACTTGATGCAGGTATGTTTAGTATTGATATTTTTTCATTACCTTTAGCAAAATGGAGTCTCCTTTATTTCTTTTAATTAAATGTAGTTTTGCTTTTGCTTGATCTATCTTGCTTTTTTTTTTACATCAGCTGAAGCAAAATAGATTTTGCTCCAGCCTTTAACCTTTACTCTACATGTATCTCTCTGCTTCAAATTAATTTTTTGTAAACAATGTATTATAGGCTTCTTGCTTTTAATACAGTGTTATCTGCTTCAATTTTATGGGAGAATTCATACAATTCACATTCATAATTAAGATAACTAATTCTGTGTTTCTTGCCATCACATTTTCCCAAGTTATACTTTTGCTTTCTTTTCCCCTTTCCCTCCTCATCAGGGTTTTGTTTCTAACCACCATGTCCTTCCTTTTTCAGCCCTCCCTTTTTTTTATCCTTTTCCTCTTCTATTACTGCTCACCATTCTATTATCCTCCTACTTTCCTTTACCCTTTTCTTTCTATTACCCTATAAAGTGAGACACATTTCTTAACCAGATAATGTGTAATTGTGCTGGTAGTTGATTCTTGGATGCTGTCCAAGTGCTTTTACTTTCTGGAATATCATGTTCCAAACCCTCCAGTCCTTTAATGTGAAATCTGCTAAGTTTTGAGTAATTCTGATTGTGGTTTCTTGACATTTGAATTGCTTCCCTATGACTGCTTGTGATATTTTTAATTTGATTAAAAAAAATCCTTGGAGTTTTCATTTTGAGGTCTCTTTCGAGAAGTGTTTGGTGGAACTTTCAATGACTATTTTATCCTGGTTTTAGGATAGCAGGATATTTTTCCTTAATGATTTCTTGAACGATGTTGTCCAGGCTGTTTTTTTTTTTTTTTCATTGTGGTTTTCAGGTAGTCCAATTACTCTAAGGTTCTCTCCCCTGAAGCTATTTTTCAGATCAGTTGTATTTCCAATGAGGTATGTTACATTTTCTTCTATTTTTTTTCATTTTAAAATTTTTTTAACTGCTGATTTCTCATGTAGTCATTCACTTCCCTTTGTACAATTCTAAATTTTAATTAATTATTTTCTTCAGTTAGCTTTTTATCTCTTTTTTCATTTGGCTAATTGTACTTCTAAAGGAATTGTTTTGTTCAGTGGATTTTTTTTATTTCACCTATTCTCTTTTTTATTTTTTATTTTATAAATGCTTTTTATTTTTCAAAATACATGCAAAATACATACATATAGTTTTCAACACTTACCCCCTGAAAAACCCTATATTCCATATTTTTCTCCCTCCCTTCTCACTCTCCTTCCTCTAAACATCAAGTAATCCAAAATAGATTAAACATGTGCAGTTCTTCTTAACATGTTTTCACATTTGTCATGCTGTACAAGAAATGAAATCAAAAAGAAAAAGCAAGAGGAAAAAAAACATGCAAGCAAACAACAAAAAAGTAAAAATGCCACATTTTCATTCTGGAGAGCAATTTGGAACTATGCCCAAAAGGATATCAAATATTGTATACCCTTTGATCCAGTGGTATTTCTACTGGGTTTATATCCCAAAGAGATCATAAAGGAAGGAAAGGGACCCACATGTGCAAAAATGTTTGTGGCAGCCCTTTTTGTAGTGGAAAAAATTAGAAACTGAGTGGATGTCCATCAGTTGCAGGGAAAATAGCCGAATAATAAGTTATGATATATGAATGTTATAGAATATTATTGTTTTATAAGAAACTATCAACAGGATGATTTCAAAGATTCCTGGAGAGACTTAAATGAACTTATGCTAAGTGAAATGTGCACAAGCAAGAGATCATTGTACATGGCAACAGTAAGATTATATAAAGATAAAGTCTGATGAATATGGATCTTTTCAATAAAGACATGATTGAGGCCAGTTTCAATGATAAAATGATGAAGGGAGCTATCTATCCTCAGAGAGAAGACTATGTGAACTAAGTGTGGATCACAACATAGCATTTTCACTCTTTGTTGTTGTTTGCTTGCATTTTGTCTTCTTTCTCATTTTTTCCCTTTTTGATATGATTTGTATAAATATGCATACATATATTGAATTTAACATATATTTTAACGTTTAATATATATTGGATTACCTGTCATCTTGCAGGGGAAGCAGGGAGAAGAGTAAGAAATTTGAAATACAAAGTTTTGCAAGAGTAAATGTTGACAAATTATCCATGCATATGTTTTGAAAATAGAAATTCTTAATAAAAAATAAAAAACTATGTTGTGATCAACAATCAGTTCATTAATTTTATTTTTAAAGAGTTTTTTCTCTATATATATGTATAGAAATATAGATAGATAGATATGGATAATATTTCATCAAATTTATTTTTAAGTAGTCAGTTTTTGTAGTTCCTTTTCCAAATTTTTGGATCCCTCCCTCTCAAACTTTCACTATTCTCCTGCATTGCTCTCATTTCTTTTTAACATTTTTCTTTTATATCTTTTTAAAACTCCTTTTTCAACTCTTCCAAGAGACAATTCACATCCCTCTTTGAATCTTTATCTTCAGGCATTTTACTTTTGCTTTCCTCTTCTAATTTTGTATTTTGGTCTTCCTTGTCTTCATAATAACTCTCTATGAACATAGCTCTTTTTGCAATTTCTTTCATTTTTGAAGGTGGAGGTCTGCTTTTAAAATCCAGAAAGATTGTACTGAGCTTCCTCTGTATGGCAACATGGACTTCTCACTGACTTCACTGGGGCTGGAGCTGCAGGTTTGCCCACTGTACTGAGTGGCTTGTCAAATCCTGCCTGTTATATGGGGGTTCAGAAGCTCCTTCTAAGATATCTGAAGCTGAAAAATTATTATACTCTGAATATTTGTGGGTTCTGTTATTCCAAAATCCATTCAGAGGCTTGATCTAGTGTTGATTCTGAAGGAAGCTGTGGAGAGTTTAGACAATGTCCTTTCTGATCTTTACAATCTTGGCATTGACCCTGGCTTTATTTCTAAGAACCAGTGTAAAGTAAACAATAAAGTTGAAAATTAAATAGAATTCATATATATGTACCCTTTAAATATTTGATTTCATTACTACTGATTTAGGGCTTTGAGGTGGTTGTGTTCTTAGTAAAACTTACAGTTAAGTTTTATGTAGGGGATGACAAACTACTGCTAAAACCCAAATTCTATCTGTCATCTGTTTTTGTATAGTCTCCAAGCTAAAATGTTTTGTTTTGATTTCTACATTATTAAAAGCAACAACATTTTATTTTAAAATGTACCAGAAAAAATCATTCATGGCCTGACATTCAGTCATAATTTGCCAACCCATGAATTAGACAGGTGTCAAAATCTTTAATGTATTAGATCTCAAATCAGACTGGTACACTTATTCATGCTCTTAAAATGATATCTACTTAGTCCAAAATGATTATTACAATTTCTAATTATTATCATCATTCCCTTCTAAACTATTCTTTCTATAGCTGAATTCAACCCTTTTACATCCTGGGTTAAAACTGTTTCTCTCTTCCACTCAATAGATTTTTGTTTTACTAACATAACCTTTTCAAAGCCTTCTTGCCATCTTCTTTAAAATAAACATATAGCTTAATGATGACCATTGCTATATTAATCCTCACAACTCTTTATACCAACACCTTCACTTTGAAGGTGGAGCTGAGATAACAGAGTAAAGGCAAGATATCATCCAAGTTCTCCTCCAAACCACTCCAAATAATGTTTTAAATAATGACTTTTAATATGTGACTCTAAATAATGACTTTAAATAATGACTCAAAAAAATTAGAGCATCAGAACACCCAAAAAGATGTAGTAGAATATTTTCCAGCTAAAGGAAACTTAGAAGGTCAGCAGAAAACATCTATGACATCAGAGTGGATGTCAAGCATGAGGTCTCAATGTATCACACCAATACAGTCCCAGACCTGGCCCCAGCCCTGACTGGGACGCAGACAAGTCTCTGAATCAGGAGCAATATGGTTGCTTCTAGACCTCTCAGCTCAAAGACAACAAAGAGCACTTGGAGGATCAGCAGAAAAAGTCTGTGGAACCAGACTGTGAGCCCAGCTCTGCCAGCTAAGGAATAGGCTAAGAAAATGAGTAAATAACAGAAAAAATGTTTCTGACCATTGAAAGTTATTATGGACAAGAAAGATCAAAACACACACTCAGAAGGTGATAAAGTTAAAACCCCAAAATCCAAAGCTTCTAAAAAAAATATGAACTGGGCCCCTGTCCAGAAGAGCTGAAAAAGGATTTTGAAAATCAAGTAAAAGAAATAGAGGAAAATTTAGGATAAGAATTGAGAGCTACAAAAAGGTAATGAGGAGAAGAATGACTTAAAAAGCCAAATTGATCAATTGGGAAAGGAGATACAAAAGTTCACTGAGCAAAATAATTCCTTATAAAATAGAATTGAGCAAATGGAAGATAATGACTTTGTGAGAAATCAAGAAACAATAAAGCAAAACCAGCCAAAATGTAAAAATAGGGAAAAATGTTAAATATATTATTGGAAAAATGACTGGCCTGGAAAATAGATCCAGCAGAGATAATTTAAAATTTATTGTTACACATGAAAGTCATGAAAAAAAAAGAGTGTGGACATCATTTTTCAATAAATTATCAAGAAAAACTGTCCTGAAATTTTAGAACCAGAAGGTAAAATAGAAATTGAAAAAATACATTGACCACTTTGTGAAAGAGATTCCAAAATGAAAACTCCCAGGAATATTATAGTCAAATGCTGGAATTCCCAAGTCAAAGACAAAATATTGCAAGCATCCAGAAAGAAACAATTCAATATAGTGGATCCCTAGTCAGGATAACACAAGATTTAGCAGCTTCTACATTACTATAAGAGGCCTTAGAATATTATATTTTGGAGATCATTGAAGCTAGGATTACAACCAAGAATCACTTCCTCAGCAAAACTGAGCATAATACTTCAGAGGAAAAGATGATCATTCAATGAAATAGAAGGTTTTCAAGCATTCATGATGAAAAGACCAGAGCTGAATGAAATATTTGATTTTCAAATACAAGACTCTGGAAAACCATAAGGAAGTATTCATTAAAGTGATATCATAAGGTTTATCCATTTACATTTCTACATGGGGAAATGACACTTGTAATTCATTAGCACTTTCTCATCATTGTGGCAGTTAGAAGGAGTATATATAGATAGAGGACACAAGTGTGAGTTGAATATGAAAGGATAATATCTTTTTCAAAATCATGAAATTACGGGATGAGAGAGGAATGTACTGGGAGAAAGGAAAAGAGAGAAATAAAAAATGCTGCAAATTATCTGCCATAAAAAAGAGGCCAAAAAGCCTATAATTGAAAAGGGAGAAAAGAGAGTGAGTGAGTGAATCACACTCTCATCAGAATTGGCTCAAAGAAGAAATAATATATATATATATATACTCAATATGGGTATAGAAATCTATCCTACTCTGCAGGAAAATAAAAAGGGAATGGGATATAGGAAGGGGAAAGGGTGATAAAAGAGAGAGCACATTGAGGGAGAGGGTCATCAGTACCAAATATTTTTGAGGATGGGCAAGGTAAAAGGAGAAAGAGGATAGATGGCGGGGGCGGGGGGAGGGAATACAGTTAGCAATAAATAATTGTAAAAAAAAATTTCAAAGCAAGTTTCTCTGAAAAGACCTCATTTCTCAAACTTAGAGGGAACAAAGTCAAATTTATAAGAAATAAGAGCCATGGTCCAATTGATAAATGATGAAAAGATATAATCTATGACAAAAAGGGGTATAAATTCATGCATATCCTTAGATTTAAGAACACTATTATTAAGATGAATACCAAAAGAGATTTTTAAAAAGGACAATGACCTATATATACGAAAATATTCATAAAAGCTCTCTTTTCAGGGCAAAAAAAATGGAAATTGAGAGGATGCCCATCAATTAGGGAATGGCTCAATAAACTGTGGTATGTATTTGTGATGGAATACTATTGTTCTAGGGGAAATGATGAGCAGGATACTTTCAGGAAAAAAAAACTGAAAAGTCCTTAATGAATTCAAGCAGAGTGAAATGTACTGTACACAAAGTAATAGCAATGTTCTGGAATGACCAGCTATAAATGACTTTGTTATTCTCAGCAGGACAATCACCCATGACTACTCTGAAGGACTTATGATGAAAAATCCATATTCAGAGAAGAAATTTATTATGTCTGAATACAGATTGAAGCATTTTCTAGTTCTCTATCTCTCTCTTAAAAAACTTAATTTTTCTTGAGGGTTATTATTTTCGCTAAGGTGGGAGATCTATGTATTCTTTCACAACTTAAGTTTTATAAAAATAGTTTGAATAGCTTCACATATGGTTTCTTAAATGTGGATGAGGATAAGGGGAAGAACTAGAACTAAAATTACAATTAGATGTAGTACCCATACTCTAAATATAATAATGCTTTCCATCTTTTTTCTCTCTCCCTTCATTAATGTCATCCATTTCTTTAATCTGTTTCTTTGGGATTTGACAGTCAATTCAAAAAGTAGAGTAACAAACAAGGGAAAATTCTATTCTATATCCAGTTCTCATGGGTAAGGACAAACTTCATTCTTGGATAGAAATTATAGGAATTTAATGGTATGGGTAAATGAAGAGATCTGGCTATTATTTGAAATGCTCTCTAAATATTGCGGAAACAAGGTTCAAATGATTCAGATGAAAAATAGATAGGATACCATGTGCTATGGTCAAAAATGCAACAAGAAAAGTTATCTCAAGAAAGATGGGAGATGCTTTTGAATAACATTCTAAAAATACAAAAAGAAAAATGATCAATAAGAAGGAAATGAGATGCATAATGAAGCTAAAACTTAGCAACTAATATATGTATTATTACAGTGATAGCTATTATTTTATACAATGTAAAATTACAAAATTCTTTTAAAATACAATTTTATTTTATCCTCACAATAAACCTGAGATGTAGCTGCTCTTATTACTTTCCAACTTACTAATGAGAAAATCTAGGTAGACAAAGTTTGAGTCACTTGCCTAGAGTCACAGGGCTAGTAAATTACTGAGGAATGATTTAAATTCTGGTTTTCCTAATTCCAGGTCCAGGATATTATTCACTATAACACCCAGATGCCTAGCTTTTAAATGAAATTTATAGACAATAGAAATAAGACCTAATAATAGAGGACTGGTAAAAGAGTATGGAATGGTTCTATAAAATAGTATCAGGATTGCTAAGCTCACATTGAAACAAGTCTCTTGAAAAGAGCTAAATATAACAAAGGATCCAAGATATTTAAGTTGTATTGGGAGAAAGGAAGAGATCAAAAAGAGGAAAGACTTTTGCTTGTGGCACACTGGGAAATGATAACTGAAAACAGGGAAAAGCAGAGATTTTCAATTCATATTTGGCTTTTGTTTTCTCAGACAAAGAGAATGATGTTTCCTACTGGAAATGATAGAACAAAACTGCCTAATAGAGTCATACTCCAGAAGAAGGAAAAGAGAGCAGAAGAATAGCTAATTACTCTGATGACTTTAAGCCACCTGGGCAAATGAATTACTTTGTTATGTTCTGAAAGAATAAGTAGATTGATTGCTGAGTGCCTATTAATGATATTTGAAAGATCATGGAAAACAGGAGAGATACCACACAGTAATGAGGACCAGTGTTGACCTAAATGTCAAAAAATAAGAAGGAAGAATCCTCTTCAAACAATAGCATTTACTTTTAATTTAATTTAATTAATTAAGGGTTTGCTTCTAATTTCTATGAAATATTAAGGAAAGGCTATTATTAAGATGTTCATCACAGTGACCAGTAGATAGTAAGTGATTAATAATTGCACGTTGATTAGGCTGAATTTGAACATTTAGAAATGAAAGTGATGCTTACAAAGAACTATTCATCAAGAATAGATCATGTCAGACTAAGCTCATTTCCTTTTTTACCTGGGGTAATATATTAGTAGATGAGGGAAATGCTCTGAAATATAATTTACTTAGATTTTAGCAAAACTTTTCTTGACGTATCTCATGTACTTGTCGAGAAGCTGATGACATGTAGATTAGCTAATAATATTAACCAGATTCATAATTGGTTTAATGTCTGAACTTAAAGAGCAGCTATAATTGGTTAAATGTCAACCTGACAGGAGGTGTCCAGTGGAGTACCTGAGGGATCAGCAGTTCAATCTGTGCCATTTAACATATTAATGATTTGGGGGGGAAATTTAGATGACAATGCTTATCAAATTTTCAGATAAGAAGGATGGGAGAGAAAGTGAGGTATGCTAAATGATAGTGTCTAGATCCAAAAAGATCTTAAGACGCTAAAACACTGGATTAAATATAATAAAATGAAATCTGAAGGGTCAAATCTAAGTTTCACAATTAGGCACAAGAATTCAATTTTACGTGTATAAGATAGAGAAATGGTGGTAAGACAGTAACTCTTTTGAAAAATGCTTTTAGGTTTAAATTGACCATCAGTAGTTCAATGAGTCAACAGATTACTTTGGCAGTCAAAACATTTCATGTGATCTTAGACTGAGATGAGAGAGACACCACTTCCAGGAAAAGAGAGGTAATAGTTCCATTATACTGTGCCCTTGTCAAACTTCATCTAAAATATTGTGCTCACTTTTGGATGCTGCAATTTAAGAACACTGATAAGTTAAAGAATGTCCAGGGAAAGGTAAATAGGATGTTGAAGGTTCTTAAAATTAGGTTATCAAGTTTAGTTATTGTAATCTCTCCTACTTCTCTCTGTCTTCTGTTTTCAACATTTTAGGAAGTTTTCTTGATAAAATTATGTTTTTCCAAATACATGTAAAGATAGTTTACAATATTCATTTTTTAAAAAAACTTTGTGTATTCCAAGTTTTTCTCTCTTCATCCTTTACCTACTCAAGACAACAAGCAATCTGATATAGGCTAAATATGTGTTTTCCTTCTAAACACATTTCCATATTTGTCATGCTGTGCAAGAAAAATCAGAACAAAAGTGGGAAAAAACATAAAAGAAAACAAACTAACAAAAAGTGAAAATATTATGCTTCTATCGACATTCAGTCTCCATAGTTCTCTCTCTGTATGTGATTAGTATTTTCCATAGGAAATTTTCTTGAATAATTTCTTGAAATATAGGATTCAAACTCTTTATTTCTTCACATTTTTTTCCCTGGAAAAATATATTTCTCATGATGTTTTTGTGCTTCTCTAATTTTGTTACTATAGAATTCTCAGAATTACTTCTAATAATGTTTACTTAATTTCTTTGATACAGCTGCCAAAATTCAGATATCAATAGCATTCTCTTCAGAATTTTGATAATGTTAAAAATTAATACAGAATTTTACAGACTATTGAGTTTCTTATTTGTCTGTCTTAATAAGTAGGTGATCTTCCTTAATTTCTTTTATAGATCTTATATTTCACTTTGTGGATCTTGTAATTTTTCCAGTTTTGTTTCAAGGTCTTTTTTTCCTTTTTGATACCCATGTTGTGCCACCTTTTACCTCAACAATATTTATTCATTTTCATGGAAATTTTTTTCATACTTCAATTGATCTTCTATTCCTGAAAGATAATTTTCTTTGTGGAAGTTCTTTTTTATTTTTATTCTTTTTACTTTGGGCTGTTTGTTGTTTATTTTTGAAGTGATGACATTTTTCCTTCTTTCTCTTAAAATATACTTTAAAATTTGGACTTTTATTTCAAAGGAAATAAACTTCAAGTTAACTCAATTATTTTCATCTGCAAATGAGAAAACTGATAATGTTTTCTATGTAAGGATACCACTCAGAAACAGGGTAGTGTTAGAAATAGAATTAAGATTAGAAACAGAATTAAAATTGTAGTTAGAGCACTGCAATAGGAATCAAGAAAACTAGATTTTGATACTGTTTGTATCATTAATTCAATGAGTACTTTCGGAACACTTATTTAATTTCATTTGCTTGTTTTGTCATCTTCAAAAGGAGAAGATTACATTAAATGATCTCCTAAATTCCTTCTAATTCCAAAGTTTTATTAACTCCTGTATTAAGTATACTTCAGGCTCTGAGCCAGGCATTTTGCAAAAAAATCTATTTCTAACCCCAAGTTTTGCTTCATTGACTGATTTCTGAAAATTTCTCACACAAACAAAACCTTTCTCTTAATACTACCATTTCTAGTGAGTTGCTGATAATCATTATTTAAGAAACTAGTAGCAGTAATGGAATGAGACCTGGACTTGAGAGAAGACCTGACTTTATTTGATACCTGAAAGCAGCACTAGAAGCAGTAAGTAAAAGTTGCATTGAGACAGATTTAGCCTGGATTTAAATAAAATTTTCCAAACAATTACAGGAAAGAAGTATTTAAGGGTATTTAAGTGCAAAAGAAGTATTTAAGTGCCAATTATGTGCCAGGCACTGTGCTAAGCACTTTGCAAATATTATTTCATTTGTTTCTCACAACAATTATTGGTGCTACTCTAACCGTCATTTAAAGTTGAGAAAACTGAAGCAAACAGGATTTAATGGCTTTCCCATGGTGCCATAACTAGTAAGTGGACTCAGGTCATCATGGCTCCAAGCCTAGCATTCCATGTTGTACCAGCTAACTGTAGAGGATGTTCAAAAGTGAAAAGGGCTGCCCCATGGAGTAAAGAATTCCTCTGCACTAGAGATCTACAAGTGGAAACTAGCCTACTTTTTTGGAAGTATGACAGAGAGGATTACTACTGATAAATAGATTAAGGTGGATGACGTCCAAAGTCCCCTTATGATTAAAAAATTATGCAATTTGTGAATCTTAGATATAATGCTTATTAATAGCATGACCAGTCAAATTGTTTAACATTTCTGAGATACTGTGTAACCATCTGTGTAATAGGAATGTTTTTCTCTCATTCCTTTCTGAAAATCCTCATAAGTTGGCTTCAACCTCATCAACCCACTGAAAATGTTCTCTCCAAAGTTATTGATTATTTTACTTGCCAAATCCAATAGCCTTGTCTCAATTTTTATTCCTTTTGACTTCTCTACAGCCTTTGACACCATTACTAGCTTCTCCTTGCTTTTCTCCTTTCTCTAGGTTTTTAGAATACAATTGTCTCCTAATTCTTCTGCTATCTATCAGATGATTCTATGTTGCATCCTCTTGCTGGATCCTCATCTAAGTTATGACCTCCCTCAAGTTTCTGTCTTGTGTCCTTTTTTCTTCTCCCTCTATACTACTTTTCTTAACAATCCTATTTGTTGCCTTCAACTCTATGTTGATTCTCAAATCTACTTGTCCAGCTCTAACTTCTCTGCTAACTTCCAGTCTCCCATATCCAACTGTCTATTTGATATGTTAAACTGGATGTTCTACACACATCTTAAACTCAGCATGTCACTGAACTCATTCAGTTGTCCCCAAAACCTATCCTTTCAAACCTTATTACTGCTGAGGATACTGCCGTATTCTCAGCAACCCAGGCAAGCAACCTAGTTGTGATCAACTCCCTATTCTTTCTTATTCTTTATATCAAATCTGTTACTAAAACTCATAAATGTTATAATTAGAAACAACTTTCTTATGCTCCCTTCTCTCACCTGATACTGCTACCACCCTAATTTAGGCTCTCATTACCTCACACCTCTTGAAGTAGTCTGCAGATTGCTCTATTTGACATGTCTCTCCTTACTAGTTTCTCTTTAAGTGAGCTGTCAAATTGATCTCTTTTTCTTAAAGTATGGATAAAATCATGTCATCCCACTCCCCACTCAATAACTCCAGTGTATCCCTATAATCTCCAGATTGAAATAAAATAATAAATTCTTTAAAGTACATAAAGCTCTTTTTTTAATAAACCCTATGAATTATGCACTTTAGTCAAGAAACATTTGTTAAAAACATATTATGTGTTAGGTTCTGTGTTTAACACTGGAGATACATACAGAAAAGATGGTTCCTGCCCTTAAGTATCTCACAATCTAATGGAGGAAACAACAAAAAAAACACATATACAAAAACAAGTTGTATATAGAAAAATGCAAATAATTAAAAGATGAAAGGGACTAGAATTAAGAGGGGTTGGGAAAAACTTCCTGTAGAGGTTATAATTTTAGTTGGAACTTAAGGAAGCCAGTAGTTGGAGATGAGCAGGAAGAGCATTACAATCATATCTATTCTCAGATAACATTGTGGTTTACTTTAAGAAAATCCAGAGAATTGATGAAAATGCTAAGAATAATAACTAAAGAAAGTGAAGAGAAAAGAAGAAAAGAGAAGGAAAGGGGACGGAACAGAAAACACATAATGAAATGATTGCAAAAAGGAAAGTAAACAAATTAAAGGAATGGGGGAAAGGATTAAATCTAAAACCAAAATTAGTGGGAAAACCTGTGCTCTCAAAGAAGAAACTTAAGATATGATTAAATAGACAATTTTTAACAAATAATTCAGAATAATTCTAAAACAGTAGAAGCAATTAAACACTTAAAAATGAAGATATGGAAAAAATTTTGCAAAACATAGTCAAATAACCAACACATAAAAACACATTTCCATATAAGAAAAAAATTAATCTTGAAGACAGATTAAGAAAAATTCAAGATCATAAATGCCTCAAGAAAAATATAACATAAGTACAATGCTAAAGAAAATAAATAACAAAAATGCTTAATGAAAACAAAATGCAAAATTAATTAATGGAATCCATAGATTACTATAAGAGAATCACCAAATAATAGTATATTTACCTTCACAATACCTATGTCTCACAGTATTGTAAGAAGCAAAGAGATAGCCTTTAAATATCTAATAAAAAGTAATCTAAATAGCTTGGGGCTATTTATTCATACAAAATCAAATGAGAGATTTAGAATGATACTCTTAATGGGGAAAAAAAGGGCATCAAGTTACATCATACAATAATATATCCTCAAAGATACTAAACATCATTTTTTAAAATGAATTTTTCCCCTTAAGATTAGAGGTCTCTATCCCAACCACATTTAAACCAAATGTCCAGATGTATTCTAGCATGCAGAACAGTGAAACTATCAATTTCTCAGATCTGAACACTATGTGCCCATAAATGTGGCCTCAGATTCCATTAGAGTTATTAGCCTGTGCATCATACTGAGGCCTCATGTTATGCTCATTGTCAAATGAAATCCTCATCTCCAGCTCTAAAATATTCATAAAAATTGAGGGGGAGACAAACATTAATTCCTAACATATTAATATCATAATATTATATAACATTAATTCCTAACATATTTGTCTTTAATTCAGTAGTGTTCTGTTAACATTTTATTTCACATGTTTTTTGACAATATTTTTAAAGACAATTATAAAACTATCCTTACTTTATGATGTATTGCAACATTCGGGGGAAATTTTAATCAATACATGATCAGTTAGTTCAACTGATGAAAACAAACTAATATGAAACATTTTAAAAGAGTAATAAATGAATGTCAACTTTTAGTTATCTTGCTCCCAAGCTACATGAAGAGATAGCTCTCTTTGATATTTCCTTATAAATTCTATCCTTATAAATCCACAATTTTTTTTTCCTAAAAGGAAAGACTGTCCTCACTCTTATGTATGTTGTTCCCTCTCTCTTCCTTAAGCTTGGCTCATCCTACCTATTTCCATACAATGACTCTAGAATGCACTCTCTGTCTACACTTCCAAACTGAACTATCCCTTAGGATCCCATTCTATATGGTCTACATGACACCTTAATGATCTAAATGATACTATAATAATCATTCTATATTATGTAAATGATACTTGTATATCTAATGATACCATGGTCATGAATCCTTTCCTGCCTATTATACTCCTGTCCTCCCTCCTTAACACTCCCATTATACTTACAGTCAATACTAGGGAGTTTACTACTTAATTATTCTATTATTGTTCTATGGCTGATATTTGGCCTCCCAACTTTAAACTTTAGACTCCTTGAAGGCATAAGCCATGTCTTCTATTTGTTTTTTAATATGTTGTTGTTATTCATTAGCTTTCAGTCATGTCCTACTCATGATTCCCTTAGGGATTTTTCTGGCAGATGATGGAATGGTTCGCCATTTCTTTTTACTTATTTTGTATATACTACAGTATATAGAGTATAGGAGAGATCACAATAGTTACCCAATAAGTATAATTTAATTAATTAAGATTGCCCCTCTTTACATATTTACTGGGACATCTTGATTTAAAGAAGTCAAATAATGTTAACATTTCTTATTCTATGTATACTATAATATTCCTGTTTGCATAATATCTTGTGAAGTAATAAATCACCTAGCAAAATTCTGGAATGTATTATTAAATAAATGCCATATGATCTTTTGGAAAAGCAAGTGACAATTACTATCAAGAGTTCATGCCACACCAGCCATCTTATGATATCCTTATCAATGAGATGGTTTGATGTGAACTCAATCATAGTATAATTAGGTGTATTTATAATTGGTTAAATATCCAGATGCAAAGAGTAATGATTATTGAATCAATAAAACCTGAAGGGGGTGTATAATAGAATATCTCAAGAATGGTCCTTTGGCCTTGTGTTATTCAAAATTATTTTGAGAAGCTTCAATCAAAATATAAATGTCATACAATTTGACTATGACACCAACCTGAGAAAGATAGTTAACACACTGGATGGCAGAGACATCCATTTAGTGGAAGAAAATTTATAAGGAAAAAAATGTATAGTCCTACATTTAAGGTTTTTAAAAAATCAACTCCAGAAATTGGGACTAGATAAAATAAGCAAAGTATGACCAAAAAACAAATCCAACCCAAAACTGTTACTGTTCATGTACAAAATATCTCAGGGTTTGGATTACTGTAGGCTCAAATGCAGACAAAAGTATGGTATGTCAGACACCAAAGTTGATCTTCAGCATACAGTAGAGAAAAGATGGTGATTGTCATTATGCCATTTTCAATTGTGTAAGACTCTTTGTAACCCCTTTTAGAGTTTTCTTGGCAAAGATATAAGGATAGTTTTCCATTTGCTTCTCCAGGCAAACAGGGTTGAGTTACTTGCCCAGGTTCATACAGCTAGTTAGTGTTGTGGTCACATTTGAATTCAATTCTTTCTGACTCCAGGCCTGGTACTCCAGTTCCTCCTTTTTCTGCCCTGAATAAATCGTATTTGGAATATTGCATTCATTTCTGGGAACCAGATTTTAAGAAGAACACTGACTAACCAAAAACATTCCTCAGGAAAAGTCATCAGGATTGGAAGAGGCCTCTAAACACTGTGATACAAAAAAGGGTGGAAATTCAGCATATTCTGCCTAGAAAAGAAGAGATGGGGGAACCTAAATGTGTCTTCAAGTATTTGAAAGATGACTATGAAAAATAGTGAAGCTCTATTTGGCAGAACTAGGGGGAAAAGATAGTTGAGAAAGACAGATTTTAGCTTTATGCACTAAAAAACAATAACATGTGGCAGAACTGGATCCAGTAATATTTTGTCTGGATCAACAACTTCTCAACTATTCCCATGACAAAAAGTGAAATAAATTCAGGTGAATGTTGAAATTGATTGTGGAGGGGAGAACCTGGGGAAATGACTCTGATCTCAGGATTCAAGGCCCTGTGTGAGTAGTATCCCTGAGGCATGAACCCATAAAGGGAAAAAAGACCAAAATCCTGTATCACAAGAAGTGTATTACTGGGAAGCCACTAGCCAGAGAAGCAACAGGAAGAAGCATGGCTAGCGACAGAGTTAACTAGAGTGTCCAACACTTTCTATGTTATGGACTGATAGAGTTATTTTGAGCATGAGAGAAAACCTGAGCTTCTGGCTACAGATCTAGCTGGCTAGGTATATCTTTACTGACGTTTTACATGGTGATATATCTGTCCCCTGCTATTAGAATCTATTCTTAGAAGAGAGAGTGAGAGTAGTACTTACTCACCTGCCCCCTTACACACATATCTCCATGAAAGTATACTAGACATGCAAAGGGATAGTCTCACAAAAATAAGCTAAGGCTTCTGCTGGAAAATCCTAGTCCCCAGCCTGTACCAAGGAATTTCAGGGATAATGTTTGTTCACCTGTCAAGAATGATCAATGACTAAGTTCAGATCCTGCTTGAAGGATACTATGGTCATTTAAGAGCTAAATAGCTCTTTCCATATAAATAAATGCAATGAAAGTAATCCATTCAGCCTTCATGCTCCTCATAATTCTATTTATAAATTTCCCTGGCATCAGATAAGTACCAGGTGCTTTAGGAGGAGGCGGTGCCATGAGAACAATTTATAGTGGTAAGCACCAGGGAGAATTTCACATGCACAAGATCCTAAGCTGCAAGGGACCTATCTAGTCCAACCTCTTCATTTAAAAAAAAATTAAGGAAACTAAAGACCCCAAGTAAGGAATCTTGCCCAAGTCAGCTCCTCTGACTTGATGATTAGTCTTTTTTTCCCCATTGTATTCTATTCTACATGCTAACTCCATGTCTTTGAATAGGTTGTCTCTCTTAACTTCACATTTTAGAATCCCTGTCTTTCATCAATACCTTTTCCTCCATTTCCTCCCACCTCCTCCTCATCTTCTCAGAGGCTGGTACATTAAAAAAGCCATAGGGAACTATGTAAATCACACACACACACACACACACACACACACACACACACACACCAGGTATATGTTTTTATCATCAGCCTCTTTGGCAACAACTAAGATTTCTGCCACCTTGTGAGATTTTCCCTAATGCCTTGAGGGTAATAAACACTGTTCTGAGGGATTTGTACAGATATGATCCTTGAAGTATTGGAACAAAGTGAGGAAGAGCATAGAATGGCACTTCCTTCCCCACTAAGAAAATTGGCATTCCCAGGAGAAGTATGAATGGATAACAAGTAGGGATATGGGGTGCACTGGAGAACTGGGAAAGGGAAGGGAGGAAATAAGCATTTATTATGTTCTTACTACATGCAAGGCAAAATGCTGTGTTTTACATCACAAATGAGATCATTTGCTTCTCACAACAGCCCATTGACGGAGATGTTATTATGATTGCCATTTTATCATCAAAGAAACTGAGGTAAAGAGATGTTAAGTAATCTTCCCAGGGTCCCATAGCTAGTACTGTCCCAGATGAGATTTTAATTCAGTTCTTCCTGACTTCCTGACCAGAATGGACTGGTATCCACTGGAGCACCTCATTGTCTCAGACAGGAACAGCATGGCAAGTAGAGACAGGATTTGATTAAGATTTTTTAAAGATCATCTCATGATAGTGTCTTAGATTTACACCTAGAAGAGAACTGCAATTAAATTTAATAAACACTGATTAAGCAACTAGCATGTAAGGATTATAAATATAACAATAAATACGTAACACTTCCTGTCCTCAAGGAACATACATTCTACTGGAGGGAAACAATAGGTACATATCAACAAATATTGTCTATATGTAAAACATATTCAGACTTTTATTTGGGGGGATGGTTGTTATAGAAGATTCTAAATTAACTATCATGGTGTAATAGAAAGAATGGGATGCTTGATACATAATGACTGGATTTTAAGTCCCAGTTATGCTACTTATTACGTACCTCTGGGATTTTTTCATGTCTCTGGCTTTACTTCTTAATCTCTAAAATAAGGTGGTTAGACGACTATATCTAAACTCTAAATTCTATTATCCTTCATTTTTGAACAGTATTATATCTTCATTTAAATAAGGAAACTAAGTCCCAGAAATATCCAAGTATGCACAGGTAATATGTAGAAGAATCTAGATCTTATCATTGCAAGTCCAAATTGATCTCAGGCCACTGGTTCATGACTTCTACTTATAGGGATGATTAATTTGATCATCTCTTCATTATGTAGTTCTAAAACTATTCTGAAGTTTTCTAACTTGATTTTTTGGTATAAGATGAAAGAAAATAAAAGCCTGAAGCATTAACCAAAGTATTGTCAATGCAGAGGTGACAATGACCCAAACAAGATCATCCAAATCTGGTCAATGAGGCAGAAATGCATTCAGGCAGCCCCAGGTCAATTTGTATTTCTATAAAGTATCTGGTATTAAATTTGATGATTGGGGGTCACTGGATAGATAATGCTAAGTAAATAAGAAGAGAAACTATAGCTGTGACAATCTTACTAAATGCTCCTTAAGTGTTCGAACACTCAACAATTTTCAGAGTAAGCAATCTAATAAACTAGCAATTGCTCATGCAAGGGCAATTACCCCATTTTGGATTAATTATGCAGTGGTTTTCTCATACACTCTACTTTAGTAGGCAATCTTTTTATAATAAAGGAGAGTGCCAAATATATGCTATCATAGTATGCAAATCTCAATTGATTAACTACATAAAAGTTTCAGGAACATTAGGCCATTTAGATCACTAGGAGTATGACTCTCAGACGCTGAGTAGTACTCCTCTTTTTATCCAAAAGGTTGTCCAGATAAACCAAAGCCAGTGTTATCAATAAGCAAAGTAGGGGATAATTTGGATGATATAGTGGAGAGTTTGAGTTTGAAGTCAGAAGACCCAGTTTCTAATCCTGATTATGCCATTTCTTAGCTATGGGACTCTAAGCAAGTTAAGTAACTGTTCTGAAGCTCAGTTTCCTCATTTATAAGAAGGATATAATAATACTCCCTACCTCATGAGTCATTTTGAGGGAAATATTTTGTTGATCACTATATAACTGTGAAATTTTATTTCATTATGTGACTTGCGAACACCAAAAGATCCCATGGCCCAGAAAATCTCAACAAAGTGTCTCCCTTAAGAACTGGAATTCCCAATCCATTAGATCACAGATTTGAGTCTAAACATCATCTAGTCAAACTCTTTAATTTTACATATAAGGAAACTCATCAGAAGACCCAGAAAGATCAAATAATCTGCCCAAAGTCATACAATAGTAAATAAAAGAGGTGATATTTCAAATAAATTCTTCTGATTACAAATTCTTGTAGTCTTGCTTCCATGGCTGTGGGGATATTTGGGAGGAAGGGAAAGCTTGGGACCATGTGATCTTTAAGAAAGAAAAGAAAGAAAGAAAGAAAGAAAGAAAGAAAGAAAGAAAGAAAGAAAGAAAGAAAGAAAGAAAGGAAGGAAGGAAGGAAGGAAGGAAGGAAGGAAGGAAGGAAGGAAGGAAGGAAGGAAGGAAGGGAGGGAGGGAGGGAGGAGGGAGGGAGGAGGAAGGAAGGAAGGAAGGAAGGAAAGAAGGAAGGAAGGAAGGAAGGGAGGAAGGAAGGAAGGAAGGAAGGGAGGAAGGAAGGAAGGAAGGAAAGAAGGAAGGAAGGGAGGGAGGAAGGAAAGAAGGAAGGAAGGGAGGGAGGGAGGGAGAAAGGGAGGAAGGGAGGAAGGAAGGAAGGAAGGAAGGAGGGAAAAAGGGAGAGAGGGAGGAAGGGAGGAAGGAGAAAGGGAGGAAAGGAGGAAGGAAAGAATACCTGGAGTAAGGATTCTTAGCAGGTGTACCAGGAGTCTTCATGGAAGTCAGGGTGACAAACAAATCTGTCAGTCCCTCAAAATGACTTTGACTTTTGGACAAATTTGTCTAGCTCAGTTCTAAGAGTAAGCAGGCACACCTTCCATTTAGTCAAAGTCCAACCTTCCCTTAATATTTTCTACTTGTGATAGCTGCTTATGTCACCCTATGACCCTACCCCCAAGTAAGGTACGTAGTCCTCATACCAGAAGTGAATTAGATAAATGGGAATCATTTTATGTCATCTGGACATTCCCACCTTTTCCTTGTTGAGTAAAGCAGAACTCCAGAAATGAGAAGAATAACAATAAAAACCCAGATCTTATTCCCAGCTCTTTAACTCTCTGAGCTTCCATTTCTTCATTTTAAATAAATTGATAATAATACTCTCATGATCTACCACAATGTTGTTCTGAGTTAAAGGCTATGAATATTTCTAGCACATACAAATATTACTTTTAAAAGCTTCTAGACGGGATAGTGGATATAATATTAGTGTGATGGTTAAAAAGTTCGAGAGCTAAAGCTTCTGGGTAATTAATTATTTTAGTAACAATGCTAGCAGTTTCTTAATAAAGGAGTCAGAGACACTCTCAAATTCTAAAAACCTCTAATGGAATCCACTCAATGCTTATATACCCTTGGAAGGATGAGATGGGTGTTCCTGAGGCTGACTATCAATTCTGATTAGTTAAAAAAATTAATGAGAGTGAATCAGAGAGGGTATTGGCATTGAGAACCCAAATCTTGCCAAAGAGATTTATCCATTTCCTTATTGCCAGTCTGACAAAAGGGAGCATCCACATTTCCCTGATAAGTTTGAATAAATACAACAAACAGGAATTTACCCCCATTACCCTAAACTTAGAATTTCTTTGGTATCCTTGATTAGATCTTAGCTTGGGTAATTCTTCACCCAAGACTTCCCACATGGTTGATTTCTGGAAGAGGAAGAAGAAATGGAGAAAACCTTTAGTCCTATTTCATTAATTAGTGATTAAATATAATAAATAATCATTTATCATACTAAATTTGGAATTAAAATGATTTTTGTTCAACAATAAATATCAGATATTCAACTGTTTGATTGTGGACAAGTTAGTTAATCTGTTTCTATCTCAGATTCTTTATTTGTAGAATGAGAATAACAATAGCACCTTTCTCTCCTGGTTTTAATGAGGATCAAATGAGGTAACATAAAAAGGGTTTTGCAAAACCATAAAGCCATAAATCCTAAAATCCTAACTATTGTAATGGAGGCACCATGATAGAGAGCAAGTTTTGGAGCAATAAGAATGTGAGTTCAAGTTTGGTTTCTCACAAACTGGCAGTATTACCATGGGTAAGTGATTCATCATATTGATGTTCAAGACGGTGCTGAGATTACAAACTAAAGAGTGAATACTGAGATGAATTGATATCTGAAATTTTCTTGCTAAAGGTTCCCTACACCATTGAAAACATAGATCCAGGGAGTTATTTTATTTGTTTTGTTTTGTTTTAAAGGTAAGTTATTTTTCTTCATTCCCTTTGGCAGCTGCCAAAGTAATTTTCCTGAAGTTCAGGTCTGAGCATGTCATTCTCCTAATCAATAATCTCCACTGGTTCTCTATTACCTGTGGAATCAAACATTAACTCTTCCATTTGACATTTAGACCCCTTCACAGTCTGGTTTCAACCAAAAGTTAAGGCTTTAAGAAATAATCTTTCATTTCACAGCCTCCGTAATTCAGGAAAATTGGTCTTCTCTCTGGTCTTCATCTATTTCCTATCTTTGTACCTTTGTACTAGCTGTTCCTCCTGCCTGGAATTAATTCTTTTCAAATTCCTCTTTTATACTTTCTACTTCTTTTGAAGACTCAGCTGTAGCACCCCCAGCTTAGTTACATTTTGATTCTGGATTACATATTTATAAATTAAATCTCCCTTCAGAGTAAACTGTAATCACATAAATAAGTGTTCAATTTCTCTTCATGGAGGCCAGCATAGGGTTCTATTCTTTCCCTTCTGGATATGTGAGGGCAGACTTTGAGCAAGGATGACCATAGGTACAATCCTATGGCTTGCATGGGAACCTTCCATTCTCTTAAATGAGTGAAATGCCATATATTTCCATATAGTTAGAAGTGCTAAAAAATAGGAATTGTATCAATAGAGCTAAAAGATACCTGACAAGTATGAATGAAAAGAAAAATGTAAATGGGCCAGGGAGGGCATTGGCTTACTGAGAGAAAGACTGAAACCTAAATATTTCTCTGAAACTACCCACTTGGGTACAACCTCTGAACAGAAACTGGGAAGGATTGAAAGAAACACAAAGCCTTTCTAGAGAAGGCTTTAAAGAGTGATAACAGATTAACAGTAAGAGATGACCAATAGACTCTATAGGGCTGATGAAAAAGGGTCACTAATAACTGTAACAACAATGGGGAAAAAAGAATACAAATTAGAAATTCAACAAAAAACTAATGAAGGCAGCATAACTGAGGGAAGCAGCCTGAGACAAAGCATACACAGGAGAGAAGTGAGAAAATCTAGAATGTGCAAATGAAAACTTCAAAGCACAACATAAGGATCTTGAATCTGCATTTATAGGATCTCTCTTTTTCTGTGTCTACCTCTGCCTTTCTATATCTTTCTATTTGCCTCTCTACCTTATATTTCTCTCTCTCTGTTACACACAAACTCTCATAACAGTTAAGCATTGAAGTTAGAAAATTGAGGTTCAAGATCCAATGTAGCATTGCATTATCACTTAGATACATTGACACTCAGTAGCATCCTCTGTACAGTGGAGACTGCACTTGTTCTGCTTACTTTCCAAGGTCACTGTGAAGATCAAACAAAACAATATATTGCAATCTCTAAAGTACTCTGAAAATGTTTGTTTGTATAGCACTATCGATGATGATGATGATGATGATGTTGTTGAAGATGAAGATGATGATGATGATGATGAATAAAAATAAAAATTTGGCTGACTGATATACTTCACTGAAGTAAAAGTGAATCTTTCTTGTTTAATTCCATAAATAAAACTGTCCACGCGGGAAGCACTAGGGAAATAGCATAGTTCAGTGTAAAGAGATTATATTTTGAGAGATCTTGGGTTCAAATCTCCCATCTGTTAGTATTTGCTTATCTCTAGCTAAGTCATTATACCTAGACTTTTTAAGTTTTTGTCTCTTTACTTGTAGAATGAGGAATTTGAACTATAGTCTTGTACTTCCCTTCCCTTTTAAATCTATGATCTTCTGCTTTCTGTTCTATTGCTTGGTATCTGCCAATTATTTTTAGATATTGAACATCTCCTTGACATTTGTGTACACATATTTACATATACATTCAGGCAGATATAAATACACACGTATGTATTTTATATTTGCACATATGATATAGATTATATTATATATAATTATATATATATGTAATGTATACATTATAGATATATACATTTTCTACCATAGAACTGTGTAATGTACTAGAAACAACTTATAGAGTAAAAAGACCTACCATTAAAAGAGCTGAGTTTGAATCCTGCCTCTGACATTTGCCACCTGTATGACCTTGGGTAAGTAGAACACAGAGTCGTTTATGTGCTTGAATTCATAATAAACAATTTTTATTCATAATGTCTTCAATTCACAAATAAACATTTAGTTATAAAATGTCTGTTAGGTGTCTACTAAGTACCTATGCTGTGTCAAGAATGCAATGTTATAAGAAACATTATTAGCAAAGATAAAAGCACTAGATAAATATGGGTTGTTATCATAAAGGAAGACATTAGGTTTCTTAGTGGCTAGAGCACTGAGTCTGAATCAGGAAGACTTGAGTTCAAATCCTGTTTCAAACATTTACTAGCTGTTTGACCCTGGCCAAGTCATTCTACCCTTGTTTGCCTTAATGCAATGAAGAAGGAAATAGAAAATCACCCTAGTATTTTTGCCAAGAAAATGTCATGATCCATGTGGTCCATGAGGTTATAAAGTATCTGACGTGACTGAACAACCATATGTGTATGTATGTATGTGTATGTATATATATATATATATATATATATATATATATATATATATGTGTGTGTGTGTGTGTGTGTGTGTATACAGCAATATATTTTGGGGTATGCATATATATGTATATACATATAATTATATATTTAAAGCAATATATATTGGAGTATATAAATTTATACAAATATATAAAGATATATACATGCATATGTTATAAATAAGTGCATGTTTGAAATATGTATTTTATGTGTACATATTTACATGCTTATATAATATATGCAACAATAATATACTTGACCTGTTTGTGTATGTATATATGGACTCATATGCAGTATCCCAAGTCTTTGTGAAGTATTAAGCTGTTAAAACTTAAAACTACACCAAGAACTTTATAAACATTTGTGTGTATTTGTAATATATATGTTTATATATGCTTGTGAACATATGCATATAACTATACATGTATATGTACACATGAAGATGCATTGTATAAATAATTGTGTGTTCATGCTTGTACATACATTTATATACATATATACCTATTTGCATCTATGTCTAGTTATATCCAAAATAGAAAAAACATATTAATCTGATGTGACTTCTTTTTGATGAAATTATATCCCACTAGCCTCTTCAAGAAAACAGAGAACTTTCTACTACTAAAATGACTAACTCCCCTAATTCTACTAGCATTAGCCACAAGCTCTATCTCTTTCCTTTCATAATCCCAGCCTCTTACCTAATCTCCAAATTAATAACTTTAAAATTGAGCTCTTACAATAGCCTTTTAACTGCTTTCTCTGCTTCCAGGATATCACCCCTCCAGTCCATCTTGCAAATTGCCTGCAGGTTTATCTTCCTAAAATGTCAACTTCATTTCCTTCCTCAAAAACATCCAGTGAATAGCTCCTCATTTCCTAAAGACTCTCAAAGAGATGGCTGTTTAACCTATTAAAACTTAAAACTGTACTAAGACTTTTAGAATACTCAGTATATTATACCTCAAAGACAGTCCACTACAGTTAATCTCAAATAATTACCATAACCAACAAGATCATCTTCATAAAGCAAATTGGTAAATGAAGAACATAATTTATTTTACAAGCTATGATTACAATATGATTTTACATGCATTTCACAGTTTCAAAGCTAAAATGATAGGGAAAAATTGGGGAAACACCTCAAGGTGATATAGGAAAGAAACGTTAAAATAGCATTGCAAATGAAAATCAAAAAGGGGGGACAAAAAAGTATCATTGAAGAATTTTTAAAAGCACACAAAGTTAATAAGTTCAGAAGGAAGCACAAACAAGCAGGACAGTTTTGAAAATAACTGGTTGAATTTATTGTCTCCTTTAAAATAAAGTGTTAATATGTAATGAAGATTTGTGATTTCTTGTATAGTCAGTCTTCTCTTTATGTTTTATTTCCCATATGAAATATTCATTTTTTTGTGTTCATGTTTTTTTAAAAGAAGGTAGATTGTTCATCTTGCAAGAAAAAGGGATAACAGATAGGCAGCTCAAATGTTATATTGCTATCTATGAAACATTAAAAGACTCAAAGAACAGCTTCAGGTTTATTAAACAGATGATCCAGAGAGACTTTATGGAAAGATGGTAGCAAGAATTATACAGGATTGGAAGAAATGGGCAAACTGACATTTGTATTAGAGTGTTTTCTACTGAGGAGGTCATAATATTAGAAGATAAGAAAAAACACTGGTGTCTGATTTTAATCAGCCATCATACTTTGGTTTGGTACTGAGTCTAGATTTAAGGTAATGGGTAGAGTAGAATATATGCACATATGAACACACCCATGCATACATGTACACATACACATATCTGATTTTAATTCTCAATTGTTACTAACTAGAGCAAATCACTTAAACTCTATAGTACATTGTTTACATCTCTAAAAAGGAGGTAAATATGCTTTTACTAGGTAACTCATGGCTTTATTTTAAGAATCAAGTGAAACACAAAATCATAGAATTTCAGAATGGTAAGAAAATTTTAGTTAAGATTTGAGGGAAAACAAAATGCTCTTGGATAAACCCAATCTGATATCTACAGCAGCAAGTATGATTCTGGTCTTCGATGTCCCTTCCAATTCTGCAGTTACTTGATTTTATGAATCCTTTGTATGTGGGAGGATAACATTTTAGAAATCTGTCTAGATTCAGAGAGCAATAGTTAAAGAGCTATATGCTAAGGAAAACCTAGGATAAAATAAAAAAAAAAAAGACTCCAAGCAAATAGATCAAAACTCAGATGAATCATTCATAGTAGGAATCATATCAGGGTTATCAGAATTCAGGTAACTAAGTTTGTACACCTGAAGCTCCTCAATCCATGATTTTTTTTTTTTTTATGAGTAAGCAGCAGTGACTCCTTTCATTTTTTGCACCTGTGCTAGTAGGTAAGCTGAACTTTTTCCAATACAACATTCTTGGAATAAAATGTAATTTTTTTCTTTGATATTTTCAATCCTTCATCCTACTTTTTCATTTTTTTGAATGTGAGGTAGCTTTGATGACAGTTTTTCTATCCTTTCCTTGGATAATTAAAAAGATTTTTCCAGAATGACCTTGCTCAGGGCAAGCTGATCATGAACATGGAATGAAAGAGTTGCTCCACCTGTCTGCTTGTTTGAGAGGCAGTTATAACTTCTTCCTTGGTCTGTCTATTTCCTGGGATTATGGATTACTCTGGTCCCCTAGGAACTGCTATCGCCATTAATATTGGGCACCAAATTGCTTTTGGCTCTGCTGTGTAGCATTACTTCTTTTCCTATTGATGTGTGTTTCTGAAAGGGGGAGGGACAGCTCCCCCGCCTTCATGCTAAATGGCCCTATAAAAATTGAATTTGCCATGAAAATGTTCTCGTTGGTGTGAAAATCAAGGGAACATTAGGACCAAAGTACAGCTGAAGGATACTGGGTTTTGAACAATGCTACAACTGGCCAGATAATAAGCAAGAAAATTGTATAGATCATTTGTCAATTCCTAAAATCACTTTAGCTAGTGTTGAATCAATCCAATGTACTAAGTTATGTGTTTCTGGGATAGATATGGAACCCCAAATATTAGATTTTTAGAAGAATTATGCTCAGATCATCAGTTGGATAAGTTTTCAGGGAGTGGTATACAAGGTCATTTTTTTTGGTTCCTAGAAAATGAAATTTAGCAAAAAAAAAAAAAAAGGAACTAGTATATGCATTTTTAAAAATCATCTGTAAAATTAAATTTTAAAGTGGCTAAGGATGGCAAAAAGTAAAGAAGAATTAAGAAATTTTTGGTGTGGGTATAAGAGGAAAGTGTAAAAGCTGGCTTGAAGCTTAAGATAAAAAAAGATATTGGCAAGTGGCTCAATCCCTTCCTAGTAAATAGAGGAAGAAGGAGTGGAAGCAGTATCAGGTGTCAGATTTATATTCCTGGGCGCAAAGATCACTGAAGATTGTGGCTACAGCCATGAAATTAAAAGATGCTTGCTCCTTGGAAGGAAAGTTACAGCAAATCTTGACAGCATACTAAAAAGCAGAAACATCACCTTGCCAACAAAGGTCCTGTAGTCAAAGATATGTTTTTTTCCAATAGAGATGTATGGCAGTAAGAGTTGGACTATGAGAAAAAGTTTAGCACCACAGAATCAACATTTTCAACTTATGGTGCTAGAGCAGACTTTTGAAAGTCCCCCAGACAGCAAGGAGTTCAAATCAATCAACACTTAGAGAAGTTAATTTAGACCGTTCACTGGAAAATCAAATACTGAAGCTGAAGTTTAAATACTTTGACCATATAATGACGAGATGGACTCATTGGAAAAAAAATCCTGATATTGGGAAAGATTGAAGGCAAAAGCAAAAGGGAATGGATAGATAGTGTCATGAGATCAATAAACATAAGCTTGGATAGTCCGCAAGAGATAGTGGAGGATAGAAGGATGTGGCCTGCTATGATTCAGAGGATCATGAAGAATCAGACATGGCTGAATAACAACAACAAAAACAAAATTCTATTGGTGAAGCAAGGTGAGGGTAGGTTTCAGACAGACACAAATAGATATACATTGAATAAATACATACATACATAGATGGATAGATAATAGAGACAGACAGACAGACAGATAGATAGGGTTAAAGGTCCCAATGAAGTGTGTGAGTTATACACACACACACACACACACACACACACACACACACACACACATTCCAAAGAGATTTTTTGGTTTGACCAGTGACTGAATCTAACAATACATTTATCATTCGTGAGCCTAACTTCCTGTTTGTTTTTACATTTGTTTTCAAAAATATCTGGTGGATTATCTATTTTAGGCAGGCTGATGGCCCAAAAGATCATTTCTCCATCTCACCAAAACTGAAGACAGCTTTCTTTTTTGCCCTTATATTCCCTGTAACTTTACTGCAACTGCCAATACTTGACCTTTTTTAAAAAAGCTTTTGTCTCTCCAATACCATGTGCATTCTAATCAGTTCATCTCTCAGAGGCATTAGAAGGACACCAAAACATAACAGTACAATTTGTAGTTGTACATTTAGGTCTGGGGCTTAATAGAAAGATAAAGATTTGTATGGATGTGTGTAGAGGTGAGGATACAGAGTGTATAGAGACTAAAGTTATAGGAAAATACCAATGACAGAAATATAGAGAGCAAAGAAAAAGTGCTGAAGGCAGAATCTTGGAGAATGTCTGCAATTTGGGGTAAGGAGAAAAATAAGGAATCATTAAAGAAGTCTGAAAAGTGGCACTCTGGCACTTAGTCAGAGAATTAAAGAAATCTAAAGAAGAAATTATTTCAAGAATACAGGTATGGCCAAAATATCAAATTCAGAGACTGAAATAAGGTTCTTAGATTTGGTCACTGGGACACATTAGGTAATCTTTTAGAAAGTCAGCTTACTAAAGTATTGAGGGATGGAAGTCACATTGAAATAAGTTAAAAAAAAAAGTGGGTAGTAAAAAAGTAAAAGTATCAAATATAGACACATGTTTCAAGAAGAGTAGCTGTGAGTGATAAGGATAGAGAAAGGATATTACCTTAAAGATAGCCATCTCTCTCTCTCTCTCTCTCTCTCTCTCTCTCTCTCTCTCTCTCTCTCTCAATTTAAAGCTGTGGTACTTAGATGATCTTTGTGTAAAGTATAGTTAAAGAGGGAAACTTGAAGTGTTAAGAAAGAGATGAGATAATTAATGGAGAAATATCTTGGAGAAGCTCATAGAAAATGGTCACAAAATCACCTATAGAAGCCTTATGACAGGAAATAATAGTATTTCTTCCAATGAGACAAGAGGAAAGAAGAGGAACAATAAAATAAGAAGATGCCAGGGTGGAATAAAGGACACTTTTGAAATGGTTAGTGATATGATCTAGACTGGCTATTAATAGATCAGGTGAATCCATATTACCTAATTAGTATCAATAAATTAATACTTATATTATATCATCACATATCATATCATCATCATTATTTTATATCATCCAGTCATTAAGGAATTACCCAGATCAGAGAAGAACAGTTCCAAGAGGTATAGAGTATTTGCTCTGCAATCAAAAGACATTGGTTTGGATCTCATCTCTGTTCTTTATTATTTGTGTGAATTTGGTGTCTACCAAATACTGGTCACTGTGTTAGGTGCTAGGGATGTAAATAAAACAATCCTTATTAACAAGGTGGTTATATTCTATGCAACTAGCTTGTCAGATCTTTAGTTTCCTTGCCTATAAAATAAGGACTAGATGGTCATTAAGATTTCTTCCAGGTCTAAGTCTATGACCCTGTTACTAGTAGTAATATGGATAAATAAGGTTTAAGACTGGAAGTCACTGGTCATAATTCAAGAGTCAGAATGGTCATAACCAGAGATTCTTTTTTTTTAATAGCCTTTTATTTACAGGTTATATGCATGGGTAAATTTACAGCATTAACAATTGCCAAAGCTCTTGTTCCAATTTTTCACCTCTTACCCCCCACCCCCTTCCCTAAATGGCAGGATGACCAGTAGATGTTAAATACATTAAAATATAAATTAGATACACAATAAGTATACCCGACCAAAACATTATTTTGCTGTATAAAAAGAATCAGACTCTGAAATATTGTACAATTAGCTTGTGAAGGAAATCAAAAATGCAGGTGGGCATAAATATAGGGATTGGGAATTCAATGTAATGGTTTTTAGTTATTTCCCAAAGTTCTTTCTCTGGGTGTAGCTGGTTCAGTTCATTACTGCTCCATTGGAAATGATTTGGTTGATCTCGTTGCTGAGGATGGCCAGGTCCATCAGAACTGGTCATCATATAGTATTGTTGTTGAAGTATATAATGATCTCCTGGTCCTGCTCATTTCACTCAGCATCAGTTCGTGTAAGTCTCTCCAGGCCTTTCTGAAATCATCCTGTTGGTCATTTCTTACAGAACAGTAATATTCCATAATATTCATATACCACAATTTATTCAGCCATTCTCCAACTGAAGGACATCCATTCAGTTTCCAGTTTCTAGCCACTACAAAAAGGGCTGCCACAAACATTCGTGCACATACAGGTCCCTTTCCCTTCTTTATAATCTCTTTGGGATATAATCCCAGTAGTAACACTGTTGGATCAAAGGGTATGCACAGTTTGATAACTTTTTGAGCATAGTTCCAAACTACTCTCCAAAATGGTTGGATTCGTTCACAACTCCACCAATAATGCATCAATGTCCCAGTTTTCCCACATCCCCTCCAACAATCATCATTATTTTTTCCTGTCATCTTAGACAATCTGACAGGTGTGTAGTCATAACCAGAGATTCTATTAGATGACAATAACTAAAGGGTTGAGAGGAGTTGATCAATTGATGGACAGATTTTACAGAATCATCAGTTAGAAGTTTCAAAAACAATATAGTACAACCTATTTTTTACTCAACTTTTTTACAATGCCTTCAGGGAGTGTTTAGACAGCATTTGGTGTTTAAACACCTCTGGTTTGGGGAGATGTGAGGAGAGAAGGAAATTTCACTGCTTCTTTAGAAAGCTCATTCTAACTTTGGAAAGTTCTATGTTTTTGCAGGCAAATTTTACCTCTAACTTTCCCTATTTCTACGAATTATTTTTCTACTAGTATTTTCTACTAATTCTCCTTTTTTGCTCAAACAAAACAATCATAATCTACCTAGACTTTAGTTCTTCAAACATATGAAATTAGCAATCATCCGCAAAGTCTTCTCTTGTCCAGACTAAATATCTCTAGTACCTGAAGATAATTCTTATATAGAACAATCTTCTTGTATTTCACTATTTCTGTCATCCCTCTCTGGGTGTTTTCCAGTTTATTAGTGTCTTTCCTTAAATGTTGGTACCTAGGCATTTTCTGATGAGGGCAGGGCACAGAAGGACCATCAGGTCCCTAATTCTAAATGTTATGTCTCTCTAAATGCAGCTTAAGTTTGTATTTTTGGACCACCAAGTTACATCATTAACTCATTGAATATACAGTCCATTGAAACTTTTATGAAAACTGTTTTACTTCATTGTTTTTCTTGGAACACTAATATTTAATATTTTATTACAAATTAAAACAATTCTGAAATTCTATTTCACAGCCATCGGATTGACAAAAATGACAAAATAAGAAAATGACAGTTGTTGAAGGACAGCCACATAAATATATTATTGGTGAAAGCATTTTCAAATTATATCTAAAAAATCATTTAGCTGTACAAACGCCTTGATTCAACTACATGCTAGTAATAAATATATGCTGCAAACAGGTCAAAGAAAAAAGGAAAGGACACTTAACCTGAACAAACATTTATAACAACACCTTTGTGTTACTATGGAACACGAGAAACTAAGAGAGTATCCACCAATTGTAGAGAGACTAAAAATTATTGTATGTGAGTATAAGAAAATATTACTAAGCCATAAGGAATGATGAAAAGGAAATAGAGAAATGTAACTTATATGAACTGCTGTAAAGTGAATAGAAACAGTAGAACAATTTGTACAATGGCAACAATTTTGTAAAAGAAAATAACTTTGAAAGACCAGAACTCATATCAATGCAGTGACAATAGGATCTCCAAAAGCTTGCTAATGAAACATAATATCCATCTATTGGATAAAAACTAATAGACTAAGGTACAAAATTAGATAAATATTATCAGACTTGCATGTTGATTGACTTTACTTCTCTGTTATAGGAGATAGATAAGATGTGAAGAAGTTGAGGAGTTTGCAGAATGTTTTCTCCTTAAATTTTTGCAAAGAATTTATATAAAATGGAGTTAATTGTTCTTTGATAGGTAGAATTCATTTGTAAATTATTCTAAGCTTGTTGGGGATATTTCATTTATAGCTTATTCAGTTTCTTTTTTTGAAACTGGGTTAGTTAAATTCTGTTCTTTTAATCTAGTATTTAACAGTCTTACTCCTTTCCATCTGTTCTATGATCTGATGCACCGATTCCTTGACTTTCCTAAAGTAAAAGTCCATTTCATGATTGTCAGTTTTCACTGAGTTCTCCTTCTATTCCAAAATTTCTAATCAGCTCAGCCTTTTATTTTCTTAATCAAGGGTACTTGAATTTTTTCCCCTTTTTCCTGGAAGTTTTGGATTTTGGGTATGCTGTTCCTAAGGGTTTTCATATTGGGTTTCTTTTTAGAAAGTGGCCAATGGATTCTCTATATTTTCAGTTTGCCATCTGACTCTAAGAGTTCTGAAAAATTTTCTTTCAGGTTTTCCTGAAATATGTCTAAACTCTTTTGAGGTCATGGCTTCAATTTAGTTCAGTGATTCTCAAATATTACTCTATGATTGGTTTTCCAATTCAGCAATTCTATATTAAATATCTTTTTGATGAGATTGAGAAATAATTGGCACCAAATGATGAGATTTGGTAGCAATTCACAAGTAAAGGGCTTTCTCCTTGCCAGAAGACTTTTGTCTTTATTTATGAAAAGAGGTTACAGAAAAAGAGGTAAAATAGGCATCAGGAGTAGTAAATATGAAATAGATTTGGGAGAACATATAGTTAGCAAGAAAACAAGTTTTAATAATTAACAATGGAAAATACATGTTCTCTAGTGAAACTCATAAACAACTAAGAATTAACTATTTCTGTCATCCCTCTCTGTGTGTTTTCCAGTTTATCAGTGTCTTTCTTTAAATGTTGGTACTCAGGCATTTTCTGATGAGGGCAGGGCACAGAGGGACCATCAGCTCCCTAATTCTAAATGTTATGTCTCTCTAAATGCAGCTTAAGTTTGTACTCTTGGACCACCAAGTTAACTCATTGAATATACAGTCCACTGAAACTTTTATGAAAAAATACGAGGTGGGAATATGCCATTGACTGGAAGGCTAAATTCTAAAAAAAAAAAAGATTTAACACCCTAAAAGAGTTAGCTATAAGAGAGAAAGACACTATGAAGCATGGGGGAAGGATAAGGTAAGGAGAAAAAAAAAAGACATAGGAGAGGAATGGGAGAAAAGATACCACGAGACATGGGAAAGGGGTGAGAAGATTGACACCATGAGATAGGAATCTGTGATGGGCTAACCTAAAGAGGATTCAGCAAAGATGGAGCAGGACATGGACAGATTCATAGAGGAAATTTAACCTTAAGGATTTTATGTCATACCTGACTTTCTGATTCGATATAGTAAAATATAGTTACTCAGGACCTCCAGTTTAAGATGGGACTTTAAGTTTGAGCAGATCCCCATCAGTGCCCTCCACTGCTTGCCTCAGGGAGAAATCTTATCAGTACTTCAGGCTTTCTCTGCCAACCCCACCTAGTTACACAGGACCTCATCACTTACTAGCTTTGTAAATTTATACAATTCAATTCACCCTTATCCATAAGAAGAAGGGGTCTAGATCAGTGGGTCAAGTACCAGGTCTGTCTGCTGCATTCAGTAATACTTCCCAATGTGACAGGAACCAGATTAAAATAGAAATGGGAAATACCAAACAATTTTTATAGAGTAGAACATAGACAATTTAATATGTGGTTTTCTAGAACATGGAACCTCAGGGATCCTTATGTATTGTTTAATGATCTCTATTTCTATTTGAGTTTGACCCCACTGAATGACCTCTCAAATCTCTTTTAATACTGAATAACCCTGAAACCTTCATCAGCCTACTAGAGTGCTGACTACATAGTAGGCACTCAATAAATACTTGATAAATTGATTGTTTTTCTTCCCTAACAAAAGCCAGTGACTTAGACAAACCCACAGATATTGTTTAAAATCCAATCACACATATTGTTGTCCCCATGAAGCTGAGCTATCCATCAAATTCACCCTCTGGGCAGTGTGACTTGATGATGCCAGGTGGCTCTAAGTGAGGGCAGAGGGAGCAGGCAGCAGGAACCCACATGTCTCACTGCAGTCCTGGCAAGTGGGCCTACCCACTCCATATGGGTGATAATTCTTTTTCCCAACCATTGGTTACACACTTTACCATGACAAGGAACTCCCACTGTTTTGGTCACAATTATTTCCACATTCCAAAAAGGGAGGTTCTTGCATTAGTTTTACCTCA
This sequence comes from Sarcophilus harrisii, assembly GCF_902635505.1. Lineage (NCBI taxonomy): Eukaryota > Metazoa > Chordata > Mammalia > Dasyuromorphia > Dasyuridae > Sarcophilus > Sarcophilus harrisii. Next base: position 51,922,136 of record NC_045429.1, read on the forward strand.
AGACCCAGGAAGGTCCCAAATGTCTTGCCTGATTTTGCCTGAAAAGAATAGTAGAGATAAAGATTATGAAGAGATAGATTTCAAATCAATGTAGAAAGAAATTTCTGATAATAAGAGTTAGCCCAAACCAAAGAATATGCTGTTTCATTAACAATGAAATCCTCATCAGTAGATTTTCCAAACAGAGACTAGATAATCATTCATTCATTCATCAAACATTTATTAAGCACCAACTACTATATGAGCTAAGCATTGACTATAAATATAAAGACAGATACAATAGAGATAGTCCTCCCAAGGAGATTATGATCTTGGAGATAAGGGTAAGGGAAGACATCCATAAAGAGTCTTGATACAGGAAAAAAAAAGAGATAAATGTAAAGAAGATGCACAAGTAAAGCAATAACATACATTTGGGGAAGTTTTATGGAGGAGATGTTATCTGAATTAGACCTGAAAGGAAAAAAGGGAGTGAGTTCAACAATAATAACAATAAAAAGAAATATGAAGGAGTCAATCTCAAACATGGAACATGACATGAGCAAAGAGATTTAAAGAGAGGACAAAAACCAAGGTTTGGGATCAGAACACTGTTTAGTTTGGCTGGAATGTAGAGTTTGTGCAGGGGAATAGTAGGAGAGAAGGCTAAGAAGAGTAGGAGAGAAGGGGAATAGTAGGAGAGAAGGCTAAGAAGAGACATGAGGATGGAAATGAAGTTGAAAGGTGTACCTATAATTAGATAGTGTAGTGGTGGATAGTGCATTGGGCATAAAGTCAGGGCAATCTTGAGTTCTAATCCAGCCTCAGATATTTAATAGCGGGGTAATGCTGGACAATAATGCATATTTGAGGAAGTTTTATCAAGTAGATGTTATCTGTTATCTGCATTAGACCTTGAAGGAAAAAGGGAAGTGATTTCAATAATAACAACAGCAAAAAAAAAAAAAAAAAAAAAGAAAAAAAAACAGGAGGAGTCTGTCTCAGACATGAAACATGACATGAGAAAAGAGGCTTGATAAAAGGAAAGGGCAGAGAACAAGGTTTGGGATTAGAGCACTGTCCAGTTTAGCTAGAATACAGTAAAGTAGTAGGAGTGAAGGCTAACAATATATACTGGGACATAATAACTGATAGTATGAAATTAGTTAAGGAGATAGGTACAATTCAAAAATGATTACTAGACCTGAATCTGGGTAACTGGACTCTTATTTCAGTCTCCTCACCTGTAAAATGAGAAAAATAATGGCATCTACTTTGGAGGATTACTGCAGGAGGAAAAAATGAGATAGCAATTATAAATTATATTACATATAATTATATGTAAAAGTTATTATTGGCTATTATTAACTGTACAGATGAGATAAGTCAAGTTATAAAGTGAATGAGGTTACTATGGGATCTATCAGAGATCCTGGGGAAGATTCTCGCATTAAGTGGAGGCTTAAGACCAGAGTTCCAAAAAATGTTTTCCACTCACTACCCCTTTTCACCTGCAAAATGTTTATGTGGCCCTAGGTATATAAGTATATAAAATATGTATACAAATCAAACATTTATTTATAATAAGTCATAATGTAAAAATCTCCACATTCAGTTATAAGACCCTCTATGAGGTTGCAATCTATAGTATAAGAAGTTAAGGCTTAGACCAACTCATTCCTGAGGTTCTTTAAAATTATAAGAAATGATGTTTCTACCTCTGAAGTATTATAGAAGCATAATTCATAACTGCATATTTAGGAATCTTTAAGATATCTTGTTTTCTGAAGCCAAAACTGTAACTCAGGCTGATGTGTGCAAGGCCAATTTGAGGCATAGGATCAAGAGATAACCTCAAAAGAGATTAAAACCCCCTAAAATGGAACCCTTCTAGTCCTAAGAGGAAAGACAACGGCCCAGGGACCTTGGCAAGAGGGGTGGGCCAGCAGGTAGAATTGTTCAAGGGTACCTAAAAGCAGTCTGAGAATGTCAAAAGGGAGATTGGGCATGGGCAGGAATTCTAGTCAGAAGACAATAAAAGCTTCATTCCTGCTCTGCAGAAAGATTATTATGCATTAGACAAAAGTCCTGATTTGGGAGCATAAGATCAGCATTCTCATCTCAAGTCAATATGGTGTTGGAGAAGCACCATCACACAATGGATGGAGTATTGGACTTAAGAGTCAAGAAGATTTGGGCCAAGTCTTGAGGTCAAGAATCTCCACATGGAGATTTACTAGCTACAGCACTTTGAATAAATTTCCTAATCTCTTTGTGAGTTTCCTCACCTGTAAAAGAAGGGGTTGGACTCTGTATTCTCTGAGATCCCTTCTAAATCAAAATCAATGACTCTAAATCACATTTTTATTAAGCATCAATTTTCTTTGTAAAATAAAAAGTTGAATTAAAAGGGAGTATGGTATAGTGGATAAAGCATTAGTCAGGAGAATCTAAGTTCAAATTCTTCCTCAAAGGTTTACTATCTGGTGACTTTGATCAAGTTACTTAAGATCACACAGTCTAGGAGCTAGGTGATGTACATAGAGCCCCAAACCTGGAGTTAGGAAGACCCTGAATTCAAATTTGACATCAGACATTTCCTAACTGTGTGATTTTTTTGCTTCAGTTTCCTCATCTGTCAAGGAGACAGAGAAGGAAATTGCAAACTTCTCCAGTAGTTTTGTCAATAGGGATGCAGAGAATTGAACACAACTGAAAAACAACTAAACAACAACAATTACATGAGCCTCAAATTCCCATTTTATGAATGAGGGAGCTGGACTAGAAGGCCTCTAAGACTGATTCCATTTCCAAATATATGATCCAACATGAGCTCTAAGGTCCAACTTTAACATCCTATGATTATAAGACCAGAGATTATGAGACAAGATCCAGATTTGCCTTTATATGATAAAAAAAGGATAAGCTATGAATCTCAGAGGAAGAAAAAGGAGTTGTCTTCTCAATGCTCCCATTTCTTCCTTCTCATATACCATTAAAAATGAATTCTATAATTTTAAGTGTTGAGATTTTGCTGTTTGTTTGTTTTTAAAGGAGATATCTGGGAACATAAAGAGGAATTCAAGAGTATTCACTACTTGGTGGCAGAACAAAAATTATAACTAAATGAATATTGTTATAAATATATATTTATGACATTTATTTATAATACATATATATATATATATATATATATATATATATATATGCATCTTACATCTTAAGCAAAACAGAAAATTTGAGTACAGTCTTAGAATTAAGGGCTTTTTTGCAGAGTTTTCCTTTGTCCTTATCCATAGTAGACTACTCATAGTATATTTGACTTCACTTTCTGCGGGGTGAAATAAACGTCCTCATAATCCTCTTGGTCACTCCAGCTATTAACCTTCATGTCCTTTTCTCTCTTCACCCCCATTTCTTATATCCAGATTATTGCCAATTCTTGTCATCTCTTCTTTCACAGCATCTCTCAAATACGCCCTTTTCTCTTCCCACACATACACTACCTAAATTTAGACCCTCATCATTTTAATTCAAGCTCCTCTCTGCATCATTTAAATCTCTTTACTACTTGGAGCTTTCTATTCTTTCCCATCTTCTTTCATGTTACTGTCCTCTTTACATGTTACAATCCAGTCTACTTACTTGCAGTTACATAAACAGGACACTTCCTTATCCTTTTCCCATAATTTTGTCCTGGCTTGTCTTCTAATCTTAGAATGTTCTTCCCCTTTTACTCTGTCTTTTGGACTTCTCAACTTTCCTCAATATTTAGTTCAAGTTTCACCTTTTACAAGAAGTCTTTTCTGGCTCCCATAATCCCTATGTAATAGATTTTAGCCTTCTCGTCTCAAATTACCTTCCATGTACTTTGTATAAATGTTGAATATAACTCCTTGTTTGTATATTGTCTCCTCCATTAGAATGTGATCTCTTTAAAGAGATTTCATTGTATCCTTAGTACAATGCCTTGGATTAAGTAAGTATCTAATAAATGCTTTGTGATTGATTAATTCTTACCTTGAGTGTATGATTAGTAACTGGAGACCATTAACCCATTTGAAGTTATCTAAGCATGAGCTTTATATAAACTATAATTGAAGATCATTTTTCAGAGTAAACTTTGAATAAGGGCAAAGAAGGTAAAAGAAAAAATGTGAGAATGGGGGAAGGCTTAATATTTTAGGTCATCATCCAGTATTGGACCTAATCTGTATAAACTCAGAGCTTGAGGGACCCTGGCCAAAGGTTATATGTGAAATAATGGGTTTGGGCCAATCCTAGCAATCCGTTCTCTAACTATTATACAATCAGTGCACAGTAAAGCAGATTTCTTCTAGAGAATAATTATTTTTCAGAAAAGGCCCGGAGAAACCCTTTTTTATTCATGATTATTCATTTTAGAGAATTTGTTCTAATATCAACAAAGCACTTTTACTCCAGCTCATCCACTGGGCATGGAAATAGCTTTGTCATTAGAGAACTGTTGTAATGGGGTTTTATCTGTACCTGCAAGAAAAAGAATTTGAGGACAAATTAGTAGTGGAAATGAAGGAAATGTTAGGCTACTTAAGAGTGGAGACCTTTAGCAGTAGCATTTGCATGAGGAAAAATGAATATGCTCATTATAAATGATTCTTATCTGCTCGTTAAAGCATTTCAACAATCCTCTGCACACACAGTTCTGCATGCCCTTTCCTGTCTTCCCTGGTAACGATATGTGTTTGGGAGGAATAAAACTGCATGTCTTTGAAGGATGCCCCCCTTAGTCAGACTTTTCTTCAATCTGACTACACATGCAGGTGACCACACCTAGGCACAAAAACACACAAGTAAGCACTCTGGAACAGGTCAAATAGGAGAAGTTTTCTTTAACTGAATAAGCCAAGAAGTAAATACTACAACCTTTATTATCTCCATTTTATGGATGAATTTATTGACTGCCAGGACTCAGAGAGTTGAAAGCAATGGAGAATTAGGGACTGGATGGCCAAAGAGAAAGAGAGGATGAGGAAACTCAGAGGGAAAAATGGTGATAACATGAGAGAGAGGGATAGTCATATATGTGGAGAAAGGGGGATCAGAAGGAAAGAAAGTAGAAATGGGGGGCATAAAATAGGCAAAGGATTGAGGAGATAGAAAAGGGGGAGGGACAAAAAACAGATGGAGAAGAGGAAAGAGGCAGGAGGGGCATTGGCCTAGGCTGCTGCACCATATGCAACTCTTACTTACTTGAATGATTTCAAGGAGCTATGATTTCATCTTTATGGGTACTCTCTCTATCATTCAAGTCTCAGTCCCTCTGAACCTTAAAAAAATTTATCATGGGGTGGTCAACCCAACGTAATGAATGAGCTTCTGAAATGTTAACTACCTTAATCCTAAGTCATGAGGATGGTAAGAATTGTCAGAACTAATAATAATAATAATAATAGAGAGAAGAGAAAGGAATAGAGATAAAATGGTAGTACAGAGAAAGAGACAAGAGAGAGAAATGGTAGAAAGAGAAATAGACAGAATTAAATAAAGAGGAAAGCAGAGAAAGATGAAAAAGAGAATGAGGGAGAGAAAGAGAGAAAATAGAAAAGAGAGGAACAGAGAAAGAGTAGTAGAGAGAAAGAAATAGACAAGAGAGAATGAGAGAGCAAAGAGGGAAAGACAGAAAATGAGAGAGAGAATGAATCAGAGACAGGCAGAGACAGAGACAGAGTTAGAAAGACAGACATACAGAAACAAAAAGAGAGACAGAAACAGACCCATAGAAACACACACAGAAAGAAAGAGAGAGAGAGAGAGAGAGAGAGAGAGAGAGAGAGAGAGAGAGAGACAAAGATAGACAGAAAGAGAGGAAAAGATACAGAGACAGAAATCCAGAGAGACAGAGAGACACATATACAGAGACAGAGACTTGACAGACAGAAACAGAGCCATAGAGACAGAGAGGAGAGGTACAAAGAAGCAGAAACAGAGAGAAGAGAGAGAGACAGGAGGAAAGAGAGAGAGAGAGAGAGAGAGAGAGAGAGAGAGAGAGAGAGAGAATCAGCCCAGTGCAACAATGAGAAACCAGAGCAGAAATTGATGGACAAAGGAGCTATTAATTAAATATAAATGTTAAAAATCAACTCTACTATAAGACAGTTTTTACAGGAATGTTAAAAAAGGAAAGGAAAGGTGACTAGGGGTTTGTGGAGAAAAGGGAGAGAGAGAGAAGGAAAGAGCATCAAAGATAAATCTCATGGTTTTGTATAAAGCATGTCTGTGCACATACTACCTTTAGAAATGTTTAAAGAAAAAATTCCACAAAGTTTCTTCATTTCGGGTTGGGGATTCAGACTTCCCCAAAGATTCTTCATTTGAAACAAGGATGAAAATGGAATTATAGGAATTAAACCTTCGTCTGTCATCACTCCAGATGACAGAGTATTGGGGGATTTTGCCCTTCTGTGTCTCTGCTCCCAGCTACGTTATAACCTATTTGCACTTAAACAGGGGGGAACTCAAATCAGTTACTTTGGCTCTCTGTTGGCAGCAGCCTTAGGAAAAGCTTTGGAGGAGAATGAAAGATGCTAAGTAATGAGCTACAATGAGGTTTTTGGATTCTCTGTGGATTTCAGTTATCCCTCCTGTACCCATTCCCTAATACCGCATAAAATCAAGAGCTGGTTGAACACTTTTGCCCATGGGAAAGTTAATGCATGACTGGGGTCAGGAAATCATCTCTGGGCACTGGGAAACATCCTGGCCAAGATGCTCTCAGCCACACCACAGGGTATCCAATTCAGAGTGAGTGCTCACTAGAAGCAAAACCCTATTTCAGATGGCAGAAGTGTAGCCACATATGGTTACACCTTTTAAACTAATTGATATTACAGTCTGTTGTCTTTCCTTCACTTCACTGATCAGGAATGGGGGGGGGGAGATCTAGTACTTCTGTAAGAAATTATTATCAGTTGAGAGCTTGATATGGTGGGAGTCAGAAGCTTTAGATTCTACAGAGTTCTACCTTTGCCACAGATATCCTATGTAATTTTGAGCAAATCCACTTTTACAAATTTAGGCCTCAGTTTCCCTACACATAAACTGAAGAGATTGGACTTGATTCAAAAGGTAATTTAAAGAGAAATTAAGATAATTAAAATATGATTGCTATTGAGTTTGGGAAGCAGGAGCAGGAGGAAAATAATCATTTATATAGCATCTACCATATGGCAGGCACTGTGCTAAGTACTTTATAAATATTATCTCATTTGATCCTCTCAACAATCCCATGAGACAGTGTTATGTTCTCTGAGACCAACAGGGTTAAGTGACTAGCCCAGGGTCATACAGCTAGTAACTACCTGAGGCTGAATTTGAACCTTGGTCTTAAAAGTTCCAGATCCAGCACTCTGTCTACTGAGCCACCTGCTTGATTCAAGTTTGGGGATATACCATATATTTTTATGTTAGGTTTTTGTTTTGTTTTGCAGGAGATCATCCATCTAACTACTTCAGTTTGAGATGCAGAGTACTAAGGAAAAAAGTGGTCAGCCTTTGAAGTTGTGGTTGAGGGAAGGGGGATAAAAAACATTAGTCTTATATAAGATGAAAACCTGGATTCAAGTCCTGCTTTTCATATTAACTGTGTGAAGATGTATCACTTAACTTCTCAGTGCCCTCAGGCAATGAGGTCCAAAGTAGTGGCAATTGTGGGAAGAGGTAGGATGGGAAAGAAATGTGGAATATCATAACCTGAAGGGTGCTATTATATGACCCTGAGGGCTCTGTGATCAACCAATCTCCTCCATTACAGGTACTGGATGTTGCACCACTCCCTTCACCCAATAAGATTCAATGCTCCTTTGTTCCATCCCTTTTCAAAATTGCACTTACATGAATGCACCATGTGTTAGCTACTTTGGGCAATTATAACCTAGCTGGGACCCAGGAATCTTCAGTAGTTGGGGGAAAATTTCCTGACCCCCCCAAATCACCTAATAAATGACATAGATAATCGCTAGAAAGTAGGCTCTTCATTCAGGAGCTTAAGACTCCGCATCTAAAGATGTATATAAATTTACACATTTAAAAAAATTTTCCAGTGAGAAAAAGTAAGTAATATTGAATGAACTGGTTGTATTAGAGATCTGATTATATTTTTCCTTGAAAATCCACCTCTCTACCAAACTTATCTCCCTTACAACCATATTTCAATCTCCTAAATTCTCAACTTCTTATGATTTTTCACTGAATAGAAATTTCCCTTTCCAAAGTTACCTATGATCTCTTAATTGCTAAATCTCATAACCTTTTGTCCATCTTCATTCTTTTGGACTTTCCAAAGCCTTTCATACTGTCGCTCATACTGTCTTCCTAGATCTATATTCTCTCCTCTTTCAGCTGTGAAGAACAATATATGTATGTATATCACCTACTGAAACTATCCTATCTGCAACACAAAAAAAAAAAACTTGAAAACAGATTTTCTAAACTATTTAAAATTCTTCCAAATTAAGAGTTTCCATGGACTCTGAACCCATTTGTTAAAAGTATAAAATGTCAACATTTTCCAATTAATCTGCAAGAAGAAGTGATTAGCTGAATTTGAAACAAAAACTTTTGCATAATGTGATGGAATTGAAAAATGAGCAGCATGATTAAGTAAGGCTAGTCAGTGAAATGGTAGCATTTGTAACTTCCCTTTATGAGGTATATTTTTCAGCTCTGACATCTGTTAAAACCAAATATCAAAATAAAGCAAACTTAGAACCAGACCTTCATATTGCTATACCACAAAGTATTAAACCAAGATTTTCAAAAATAACGAGGTATTTTTAATCACTTTACTCTCATCAAACAAATAATTATTGATCACAACATTTTAATGACCAAAAAGGTTTTCTACAATTGACAAAATATTTTCAAAATGTTATTTTATCTTTATTTTTTATATCTCTATTTCTGTTCAAATTAATAGCATGATAGTGTATGTAAATAGTGTTCATGTAAATAACATGCAAATATAACAGGTATATGCTAAAAAATTTTCTTCTTATATAAGTATTGAATCAAAAATGTTTGAACTTCAGTATCCTTAGTAGGTTACTTAGATTGAAAATTAAAATATGATATTGTATTTAATGTATATTTTAACATTTTTAACATATATTGGATTATTTGCTGGGGGGATGGAAGGAGAGGAAAATTTGGAACACAAGGTTTTGCAAGGGTCAATGTTGAAAAATTATCCATGCATATGTTTTGAAAATATGAGTTAATATTTTGCATCAATGCAGGTGTTTTTTGCACCACAAGTTCTCAAAACTAAAAAAACAAAAACAAAAACAAACACACAGATCCAGACAGTCCCCAATTCTAAACACAATAAAATGGCATGTTGATTGCATCTTTCTTCAAATCATTTGGCAATTCCCTGAGCCAAGGGCACAGGCCTGAGACATATTGGTTATTAGACAGAAGGCATCCAGGGCTTAGTGTGTTGCAGATAATTTAGTAGTTGGAAAATCCACATTTGGATAATATATAAGTATCTTGTCTCTTGCAATACTGTAATTAAAACCTTATGAAACCTCACCAGTTATGACAAACAAATAGATATTTTATACCAGCAATTCTCCGGCCTCCTTGTATTCACAAAGGCCATCCTCCATATCTGGAATATAGCTTATCATAATATATCAAAATCCTTCTCTGCCCTCAAGACCTAGCTCAGATTTTGCTTCCTCTAAAAAGCCTTTCTTGATCTCTTTCCCTTCCCAAATAGGTTATTATCTTCCCCAAAATTCCTTAGTGGATCTCTCTCCTTTGTCCTCATTTCCTTCTACTTTGCATGCTTTTCTATCTGTATCATTAACACTTCCCCCCCACTCAAAAAAAGGTAAACTACTTGAGCGCAGGGCCTTTAAAATTGTCTTCTGTTTAGCTTTAGAACACAGAGAAAGACCTAAGTAAAAATTCACCGAATTGAATTGAATATAAAAATTAGACACATAGAATGAGCAAAGAGTTGTATTTTCTGGGTCATAAAACATTGCATCGTGTTCTCTTTGACTATAAAAAGGTTTGCATTCACTCTCAAGATCCATATTTCACCTGATATGTTGACAGGCTATGAAGGGCAAGGAGAATTCCCCATCTCAAATCTGATCAAATGCATAAATAGAGGTGCCAGCAATTAACTTAAAACTCTGGCAACTCATGTCCCTTGTCTTATTTAATGCCGAGACTGGTGTTGCTAACCCCTTAAGATGTCTTGCCAAAATTCAGCTGTGCTTATTTTCTCAGGAATTTGTGTCCCATTTATCATGGGCCTCCAGTCTGGAAACCCTTTCAACCCCCAGCCCAGCCCCATCATTTTTCCAACCCCCATCAGAACTTTACAAACCTTTGTGGTGTTCAAAAAAGTGGCCGAAATTGTATCTGTGGAACATATAGAATTCCAAGCCAGAAGGTACCTCAAAGAAAAACTAGTTTAACTATTTTCAATTTTTTTGATCTCATATCACCTTTATACTTTTAAAAATTATTGAGTATCTCCCCAAAAAAGATTTTCTTATGTAAACAAACAACTGAAAAACATAGGAACTCCATGAAGGAAGATACTATCTACCTCTACAGGAGGAAAAAAAAGCTACTGATAGATGCATAGTATGGTTTTATGTATGTCTGTATGTATCTATCTACCAATCAGTCTACCAATCCATCTAGCTATATATTTATCTCTTAATTTATCCAAACATCTACCTATCTATCATCTATGTCTATACAACTGTATCAAATATGGCTTTCTCTCATATGGGGTGGGGACAGATTGGGGAAGACAGTTTAGAATTTAAATTTTTAAAAAATAATTTAATTTTTAAAAAACCTAAAGAACAAAAAAAATCGTGAAGAACTTATCACAAAGAGCAACCACAATTCTAGATGATTTGTGATGAAATATGCTATTCCCCCTCAGATAGACATGCTGGACTCAGAGCACATCATGATTCAAACTTGCATGCACGATTGAAATATTTAGAAGTCTTATCTCTCCAGGGTCTATGGATATTGCAAGTACTTATACCTGTGACTTTCTAGACATTCCCCTTCTTGATTTTTTTAATTTCAATTAATTTTATTTTCTATTCTAACGTCTTTCTTGCTTACTAGTCCCTCCTCTTCCCATTGAGAAATCAAGAAAACAAAACCCAAATACATCAAGCAAAACAAATTCATGGTTTGATCATGTCAAAATAATAATAAGACTAGGCCTTAATCTCAATTCTGTATCCATCATCTCTCCATTTGAAAATGAGTAGTATATTTCATCATGAGCTATTTGAAATCACGGTTGGTCTTTGTGTTAATTATAGAGTTTCTAAGCTTTCCAAAGTTGTTTGTCTTTATAATACCATTGTTATTGTATAAAATATTCTCCCAGATGTGCTCACTTTATTATACTTCAGTTCATACAAGGCTTCCCAAATTTCTGTGAAACTATCTCTTTCATCATTTCTTGTAGCACAATAACATTTACTAGATATTCTCTTTAGCCTAATTCTCTAGCAGGCTAACTATGATGGTCACTTAGTCTTATATGTGTGTGTGTACGTACAGACTCAATTTAACTCTTAAGAATTTAGGCTTTAAAACTTCTATAATCATATTCCTGAGCTGGGGACTTTGTGATTTATAAATCAAACAGAAAGGAAAAATTACTTCATTACAAGTTTGGGGAGTACCACAGAAATGGGGAGAAACAATTTCCATTTCTATGTTACCTTAAGGTTACAAAGCACTCTCCTCACCTCAACCTGAAAAGTGGATAGTAATAGATCTGATCACCCCCCATTTTCTCAGTGAACATTGTTATGGTGAGTAAGTGAAGAAAGATGTGGTTTCCCCAGCTGGAAGTGGCCAAGAATGAGAGAATGTTTTCAGTAAATACCCATTCTGGCTTCCATTACTATCTGTCTTTCCATGCCTTATGGATAATGATGATGATGATGATGACAACAATGATGACATTTGTGGTGGTGATAGTGATAATGATGGAAATGACAATAATTCGTGATGATGATGGTGATAATAGTTAAGGTTTATATAGTACTTTAAGGTTTATAAAGCACTTTACATATGTCATTCTATAAAGTCCATAATAATGTTAGGAAGTTTGGTTTTGCTTTGTTTTACAAATGACAAAACTGAGTAAAGGTTGCCTTATTCCCATCAACTGAGTGGTCTATTGGGAAATGGCAATCTCTCCAGAACTCTTCTATCACATAACCTTATTCTACAATCTTACCATTAGAGTTCTGATAATCTGAGGAGGTAGCACCTGAGAGACCCAGAGTAAATAAACCTTCACAAAAATTCTAATTAAAAGGTAGGGCCAATTTAATAGACAAGGTAGGAAAATCCCCACAGCAAGGAAATTTCCATCTTCTGCTCCATTAATTCCTATGTTTCAGTTTTACCATCAGAGCCAAGGCAAATACCCCTTTTCCCTTAATACACCTCCCAATGTTTTCAATCCAATACAACTTAATCCTATCTTCTGCCCTGGATTTCCACTGTGACCTTCAAAACCAAAATTCATGTCCATTATTAAGAAATTTTCCTTCATTGTAGATACCTTCCTCTTAAACTCTTTTTATCCTTTCTGAATTCACAGAAATATAGTTTTGTTTTTTAGATGATTTATTCTTTGATTCTTTCTCCAGTGCTGGTGTCAAATATATCAATTTTTATTTTCTCAACCCTTATCCTTTTTGACTTCTTTGAATCCTTTGACAATGTGATATTGCTTTCTATCTACATTTTCATGGCACTGCTTTCTCAGTTTTCCTTTTACCTATCTAACTTCTTCTGGTCTCTTTTTGTTAGATTTTCATCCAGTATATTATGCCCACTAATCTTAGATATCTCCCAAAGCTTTGTCATGTGCCCTTATTTCTTCTCACTCTATGCTATTTCAAATGATGACTTCATCTGTTTCTATTGACTCAGTTATTGTCTCTATGCTACTGATTCTCATATCTAGCCAGACCTAACTCTCCAAATTCCCATCCAGAATCACCTTTTAGACACCTGGAAGTCCTATAAATGTCTGAAACTCAATTTATCCAAAACAGAATTCATTATCTTTCAGCCACACCTCCCATTCTATTTATTCCCATTCTTTCTGGTATTTTTTAACAGGAATAATTGTATGTTGTCACAAATTTATTTTTGTTTTTGTTTTCTGCATGCTTTGATATAGTCACATGATTTTTATTGCTCTTATTTATATGATCAAATATATTAGTATTTTTCTAATATTTAATTAACTCTTCATATGTCATACAAACCCATCCAATTATATAATATGCAATCATTGTATATGTTGATATCATCTCCTTGCTAATATTTAATTTTTAAATTTTAAATTTTGCATTTACACACATTTGGGATATAGGTGTATAATTTTCTTTTTCTGTTTTGATTCTCCCTATTTTTGTTATCAAGATTATCTATTGAAGAAGAAATTTGATAGAACTCTTCTTTCCCTATTTTTCAAATAATTTATACAGATTTTGAATTTTTTTACATGTTTGATAAAATTCACTTATAGATCTTTAAGTCTAAGGTTTCCCACCCCTAGCTTTTACTTTGAGAGTTTATTTATAACAATTTCAATTTCTTTTTCTATGATTAGAGCATTTCATTTTGTAAATAAGATGGGAATTTTATATTTATTTTTAAATATTCATCTATTTCATTTAAATATAAATTTTATTGGCATACAATTTCATAAAATAATTCCTAATAATTTTATTTTCTTCAGCATTTGTTCAGCAGTTATACGTTTATCTTGTTCATTGTTGATAGTGCTGGTTTTTATTTTTTAAACTATGTTAGCTAATAGCATCTATTTTATTTTTTTCTCATGAAACTATATGATAGTTTTATTTTCTAATTCATTGGCTCTATTTTTTGTTTTCAGTTTTCTTAATTTTTTTATTTGATCTTCAGGATTTGCATTTTGATGTTTACTTAGGAATTCTTAATTTAGGGGTGTTTAGGGTTTTTTGTTCGTTTTAGTTATATAATCAGCTTGGTCATATATTCTCTTTCTTATTGATAATATTTACAAATATAAATTTTTCCCTTTTGACTGATCTGGCTGCATCTCAAAATGTTCATGTACTTCTAATTATTGTTATTATCTTTGATAAAATATTAGGTTTATTTTTTGATTAATATTTTCTTTATGTTTATTAGTCTGTGGTGAGTTTAAATTATATCATTAGTGACTACTGAACATAATTTTAATTACATTATGATCCACAATAGATGAATTAAATAATTTGCTTTTTCTTTATCAAGTTTTTTATGCCTTTATACAATGTCAAGGTTTTTTTTTTTAATTGCTAAACACGTGTATACTCCTTTCTGTTCTTATTCAGTAATCTCCAGATTTCAATCATATACAACTTTTCTAAAATTCTATTCACTTTCTTCAATTCTTTTTTTTTTTTGCCTTTTTTTTCAGGTTAGATCTGTTAAAATCTGAGAGGAGTAAATTGAGATTGTCTCTCTCTCCCATTGTAGTTTTAGTTTATATTTTACCTTATAGTTTAACTTTTCTTTTAAATTTTTACATACTATGCTTTCGGTTCATTATATTAAGTCAAAGTCTGTGAAACTTTTCGGTAAAATCGCATTTATTATCTTGAATTAAATCTTTTTTTGCTGTTGCTTTATCTGAGATAATCATTTCTACCTATTTTCTTCCTTCAATTATGGTATAAAACAGTTTGCTTCAGTCTCTTTAACTCCATATGCATCTTTCTGTTTCAAGTATGTTCCTTGTTTACATTATACTCTCAGATTCTAGCTTCTGATCCATTCTATTATCATTTTATGAGTTCATCCCATTCACATTCATATTCATGGTTATAACTGTTAAGTGTTTATTTCACTCCAACCTATCCCAATACTTTTCCTACTCTTAATTTCTTTTTCCCCTTTACAGAGGAACATGATACAGGTATCCTCTCTGAACGATATCATCAAAAGGGATGATGTTAATAATAGCACTTACTTCCCAGCATTGTGAAGATCAAAGGAAAAAAAATAAACATTTGTATCATGTTCTGGGTATCATATTCCAATCTCTCCACTTATTGATAAGGACAGCAGCTAAAATATATGTGATTCTGACTGTGGTTTCTTAAGCCTTGATTTTTTTTTTCCTTTTGGGCTGATTGAATTACTTTTTCTTTGACCTGGAATCTCAGGATTTGGTCTATTATATTCCTGGAGACACTAGTTTGGGATTTTCTTTCAGGAGGTAATTAGTGGATTCAACCTATTTTCACCAAAACCTCTTTTTAAGATACCTAGAAAATGTTACTTTATGATTTCTTGAAATGTCATTTTTGGCTTTTTTGGGTGTAGGGAGATTGGCTTCCAAATAATCATATGATTCCTAAATTCTCTTTCCTTGATCTGTTTTCAAGGAGAGTTATTCTTTTTTACTATATAAGACATATATTTTCTTTTAGTTTTTTTTTTATTTTTGTACTTTTTTTGTCTTATAGAATTTTTAAAATGTATTTGGACAGTATTTTTTAAAGGGAATTGTTTTTCTTAAGTAAGATTTTATATCTCTTGCTCCAAGACATTAATTCTCATTCAGAATATTTCTTCCTTAGTTTTCATTCCTTTTCTTTTTTTTTATCTTCTAATGTTCTCACGTAGTTTTTAGACTAATTTTTTTAAATTCTTGCTTCATCTCTTACAGAAATTCTGATTGGATTTGTGCCCAAGTGGGATTTTTCTGTGAGACTTCTTGTAGATGTTTTGGAGTTATTCTCTTCAACTGAGATTGTGTCTTGATCATCTCTTTCACAATAATAGGTTATTTTGGTGGGATTCTTTTTGTTTGCTTGCTCATTTTCTCAATAAACTTCCTGATTTTTGTGGTTATATTAGAGTGAAGTTCTGCACATATTGGGAGAGCATGTTTAATTGGTTCCTTCTACTGAATAGAAACCAAGTGTTGTGTTGGTCCAGGATCTTAGAAATAGCTTAGTCTGGGGACCTAAAAGCTTTCAGTTATCTTAAAGTGGTGATCCGGGACAAAATCTAATAACTGCCCTTCTAATCTGAGTTCTGAAAATTCTTATAGTGGATTAGGTTCTGTGCAATATTTCTGTCACTATTTAGAAATGTACAAATATGTATATATATACGTATATATGTATATATATACTTATCTATGCATGTATGTATTTAATTATAGCCTTCTTTAGAGAGTGTATGGGGGAATAAAGTAAAAAGTACACAGTAAAAAAACAAAAGAAAACTAACAAGGAAGGAAAGAAAAGCCAAACAGCTTTGGGGCGGGGGGGGGGGGGAGAGAAGGGAGGGAGTACTATAGTAGTTATATCAGTTTTCTTGAAATGGGAAATTTAGTTTTATAGTGAATCCTCTCTTGTGGTCTGTTGTGTACATCACATGTTTTTATTTCCTCATTCTGTATTTAAGCATAATTTTTAAAAATCTTTTTGGAAGTTCAAGTACATAGCCACTAGATTCAATCACTATCACTCAACTGGAAAGCTGAAGAATTACAAAACTACAAGATTCCATTTTGATTTGGATCTCATGGCCTGGTTTTTCTGCTATAGGCTTCAGACTAAGTTGGAACTTTAAGTAAAGATCCCACTGGATCATAGCCACAGAACTACTAGTTTCTGAGCTTATTCCTTGTTTAGTAAAATTTAAGGTCCAAGACCACTTCTTCCTGTGCAGTGCCATGTCCATGAACAAGTCCTTTTTTTGACCTTCTTCCCCACCCCATCCCCAGATTTATGATATGGAATTTAATGGTGAACAATAGCACTGCCAAGGGGGACCTGATCCTACATCCTCCATAAGGTCAATGTCCTCCTGAATGGGTCTGGGACATCTACATCTACTGTATAGCCTCAGACTTTTTTCAGGTCCTGTGTACTGGCTATTCTCCAACAAAATATCTCTGGACAGATCACATTCCCAGTAAAAAATAGAGCTCTTTTTCTATATCCCTATGATAATCTGGTCTAAAAATATGACACACTATGATTTTTTCCCCTTGAAGTCCCTATTGAGTATGCACTCTGCTATGTTTCTACATCTTTGTAGAGGAATTTTATTTGGGAGGTTTAAGCTATATTTCTTCTTATTAGGCCACCATCTTGGTTCTATATCCAACTCATCATCTTTTTTATCCTTTCCTCTATTCAACTTGAAAAGTTTGGAATCCATCTGGATACACTTGCCTTCTACTTTATCAGCCCTTTCATCTTCCAAAATATGCTTTCTTATGCAAATTAAGACAACTCTAAGATACCACTACACACCTGTCAGATTGGCTAAGATGACAGGAAAAAATAATGATGATTGTTGGAGGGGATGTGGGAAAACTGGGACATTGATTCATTGTTGGTGGAGTTGTGAACGAATCCAACCATTTTGGAGAGTAGTTTGGAACTATGCTCAAAAAGTTATCAAACTGTGCATACCCTTTGATCCAGCAGTGTTACTACTGGGATTATATCCCAAAGAGATTATAAAGAAGGGAAAGGGACCTGTGTGCACGAATGTTTGTGGCAGCCCTTTTTGTAGTGGCTAGAAACTGGAAACTGAATGGATGTCCATCAGTTGGAGAATGGCTGAATAAATTGTGGTATATGAAAATTATGGAATATTACTGTTCTGTAAGAAATGACCAACAGGATGATTTCAGAAAGGCCTGGAGAGACTTACACGAACTGATGCTGAGTGAAATGAGCAGGACCAGGAGATCATTATATACTTCAACAACAATACTAGATGATGACCAGTTCTGATGGATCAGGCCATCCTCAGCAACGAGATCAACCAAATCATTTCTAATGGAGCAGTAATGAACTGAACTAGCTATACCCAGAAAAAGAACTCTGGGAGATGACTAAAAACCATTACATTGAATTCCCAGTCCCTATATTTATGCACACCTGCATCTTTGATTTCCTTCACAAGCTAATTGTACAATAATTCAGAGTCTGATTCTTTTTGTACAGCAAAATAATGTTTTGGTCATGTATACTTATTGTGTATCTAAGTTATATTTTAATATATTTAACATCTACTGGTCATCCTGCCATTTAGGGGAGGGGGTGGGGGGGGTAAGAGGTGAAAAATTGGAACAAGAGGTTTGGCAATTGTTAATGCTGTAAAGTTACCCATGTATATATCCTGTAAATTAAAGGCTATTAAATAAAAAAAAAAAAAATATGCTTTCTTATTCTTCCTAAAATGACCACAAAGATAATCATATCTTTGATTTCATCAAAACCCAGAAGCATTTATCTGCCTTGCCTCAGAAATCACTTTCCATTTATACTGTATATATCTTATATTTACATATTTACTTATAAGTTGTCCATTCTATTAGGTTGTGAATCCCTTGAGGGAATGGCTTCTGGCTTTAATTGTAGTCCTTGGGTTCACCACAAGTGAAAGAATAATATATGCGTTTATTAACTGACTAGCTAACTGATTAGTCTGACATTTAAAGCCCTCCACGATCTAGCAAGAACCCACTTTTATAGATTTATTTTCCAAATTCTCTTCTGAAAATGATGCCCTACCAGAGTTGTGAGGATCAAATAAAATAATATTTGTAAAGTGCTTTGCAAAACCTTAAAGTTCCATAAAATACTGTTATTAATAATAACAATAGTAATGTCATCAAATTATATTTTTCACACTAAATAGTGCAGTAGATAAAAACAGTCAGAAAATCCAGCCTGTCACTTACTAATTATGTCACCTTGATCAAACCAGTTAACTCTTGTCTGACTCAATTCCTCAACAGTAAAAAGGAGATAGCAATAGGACCTATCTCCCAGGGTTGTTATGAAGACAAAATGAAATATTTGTAAGGTACTTACCTCAGTGCCTCACAAATAGTGTTTAATAAATGATTTTTTTTATTGATATTAGTATGAGTATCGTTTCCCTCTTCAAATATTTCTAGTCTTTTGCCTGTTCACCCTTTTGTGCTCATCAGTGCCTATCCAAGTTATGGTACACTTCTAGATTTACACATATTATCTTCCCAGTAACATTTAAGCCCCTTAAGGAAAGAGATTAGTTGTGTTTGTCTTTATGTCTCTAGTCCCTAATACAATTCTTTGCACAAATTAGGTATTTAATATACATTTGTTGAATTGAGTTGAAGTGGATATATCCACTATATCCTGAAACTCTCCCCTCTCCCCAGTTAGACAATAAACTTCATGGAGAAAATAAATGTCTTTTTTTTTTTAATTTCTGCATTCTCAACCTGAAATCCCAACACATTTTTCCAAGCTTTTTTTATGACTCCAATTGTCCTGGGTCGAGCCTGAGAGTAGTCCCTTGGTAGGTTTACACTCAATAATAGTACAAAACAAGACACTCATAAGTCATTCAACAATTAACAAATCAGAAATTTAATTAGTCACAGCAGGAAGCTATTCAACATGGATTTCATTGAGGACACCTTGAGTTGATTCCACTGAGCAAAGCTTCTCTGCCTCTAAGTTATACATCATGGTGCAATAACCAATTCTCAGAGCATACCTCGAATTCCTAGGCTACCTTGTTCTTTGAGGACCCGAAAATGATGTCAATGATCTGGGCTTTTAGTCCTTTGAGTCAACCATATTTCTATCATTTTTAAAGGAAAAAATAATACAATTTATACTATATATCAGGAGGGAGAATTATGGAAGTTAGCATATTCCTTTCACCATAGTGAGCTTTTCTTTGAAAAGCTCATCTTTTAATTTAATACTAGCACTTTTCTAATGGTGTCATAACACTAAATACTGAAGTTAAAAATCATGCAAATGTCCCGAGCTGGCCTTTACAATTCCTAAACAAGAAATTTCAAAGGAAAAGTGGTATAGAGGATATCATAAAAGATATATATGAAAGAAAGAGAAGAGAGATGATGAGGCTATATAGTGTTAACTGATGGAAACCCTTCACAATCCACTGTCCTTGAGTCAATGTTAAGAATTAGAGGAAGGTTCCCAGAATATCATTTGGACACACTGTAGTGGACCATAATGGACATAAAAAAGAAAATCACAGATATGAGTTGGATGGATAGAAATTTGAATTGTTGGAGGGAATATTCACATCAAGATTATAATTAGAGAATTTGAGCGTCTCAGCATTGAATACAGTGTAATGTGTATGATAGGTTGTTGCTATTTTCTGGGGAGGGGGAGAAACTGATGGGGGGAGATTTTTTTAAGAAGGTGGGGTAGAGGAGACCAGACGCATATGATGTGATCAACATAGGGAGTTTACCTTTAGGAACTCGATCTACCAATTCAGATCAGAAACTGCCTGCAACGACAGCCTTAAAGCATTCCCTGGGTCACCTACTGAAAGGTTAAATCACTTGCTTGGGCTCAATGTAACCAGTATGTGGCTGGGGCAAGAGCTCAGCTCTTCTTGCCTAGGCTAGCTCTCCATCTACTACGCCACACTGCTTCTCAGTAGGTGCTTAATAAATTGAATTTAATTGACTAGGTGAATAAAGTGGAAAGGAAAATGCTTAATTATCTAAGGCAGATTGCTTCACTCAGGGAGCCAAATATCTTTAGTTTCAAGAAGACTATATTTTATTTACTTAGATTAACTTTGATTATTTTTTTTTTGCCTAAATTCCCTAGGGCCTCAGTCCTCTTCTATGGCAGTGTTTGTCTTCTTTAACTCTGCATGTATGCTTGTGTGTGTGTGCGTGTTTGTGTGTGTGTGTGTGTGTGTGTGTTCATTCATATGTGGGCATTGGGAGCAAGTCTTGGAGCTATATTTAATTGAATTATTTTATTTATTGTATATGAACCAGAGGTCTTTTGTCAACAGGCTTTTAAATAAATAAATCAAATAAATAAATAAAGAGTAAATGGTATTTGCTTTCCGCCCTTCTATATAGCTGATGAACTTAGCAATTTTTAAAATGCTGTATGTATGTAAGGAAGCCCAGTTATCGTAGCAAAGAAAATCTACTATATTCCAATGTAGCAACTTTCTATTACACATATCCCAAGAGAACAAAAAAGGCAAAAAGATTCTAAGTCATAGTATCATAAATTTAGAACAAGAAGGAGCCTTGGAGGTCTTTTGTCCAATCCTTTCATTTGTACAAAAGGAAACTGAGTCCCCAAATGATCAATCAACTTATCTAAAGTCACATGGTCAATAAATGCTGAGAATCAAACCTGAGTCTCTAAGGACAAATCTATTGCTCCTTCCACAACATCATATCGAGAACTTTTCAACAACAAAAGACAGAATTCCTATAACATCCCCATGAGAGAAAGTTCAAGAGAGAATCTGCTTTAATTCGCTTTCTCTGGTTATTGGTAGCATTTTCAACTTGGAATTAATCCCCTGTCCTTCTCTTATCCCTCCCATTTGCCCCATACTTGTAGAAGGCCAAATGAAAGTGTTTATGGAAAGGGGAGAGAGGCCAGGAAGAGCAAGCATTGCATTTTTCTGCCTCAACAATAAAAGAGTTGGGACAAATCCAATGGATTTGATCAATGGATCTAACAAAACAATTTGAGACTTTATGGCTTATTGATCAAGGAACTGTGCCTGAGAGGTGCCCATCCATCACCTTCGAGCCTAGAGAACTCCCAGGGAAAACACAGCTCCAGCTGCAAATCACCACCACCAACCTGGATTCAAAAGTTCAATAGGTCTGTCTACCTGAAAAATCCCAGTCAATCTCCACAGCATGGTTTTATTTGCACACCTAAACTCGGAAGAGGAAAGTTCCTCAGTGGAAAATGTCTTACTCTGGTTGGACCATCAGTCTTCTAGTAGTTCTTAACTGTTTAAAACAGTTTGTACATAAAGAAGGTGATGTTTAGAAACAGCACCTTACATTGGGCAATCCTCCTCCTTTAGCATCATTAATTTGTAAATGTAGACTAAAATCTAAGAACTCGGACCTCACTACTGCTAGGATCTTAGTTTTAAGAGGACTGCCCATCTGCACTCTAACAATTGTGGATGTACTTAATTTTTGAGTGTTGAGTCCTCCATTAAAATGTGAGCTTCTTGAAAGTATTTATCTTCCCTTGCATCCCCAACGTTTTTAGCACAGTACCTGGAACATAGTAAGGACTGATAAACAGAATAGAATTCTAGACTCAGAGCTAGCTTAGAAATCCATTTGATTAGTTTCAAGTCCGGAGTATCTTGTTCGACATAACTCGGGTATTAAGTAACAAGTCCCTGCTGTCTTCTCTACTATAAACTAAATAAAAATATCTTTAAATCATTCCTGAACACCATACAAACCCTTTTCAACTATAACCTCCTTCCTTAATTGATTTCTGTCAGTCAGAAGAAACCTATTGTTCATGTTTGTGTTTTCAGTTCTGTCAACTCTTTAAGATGCTATTTGCAATTTTCCTTACAAAAATGTGAGAGTTTTTACCCTTTGGTTCTCCAGTTCATTTGACAGAGGAGGATGAGGAAACTGAGGCAAATAGGATTGCCCATGATCACAGTGTCAGAGGCCAGATTTGAACTCAGATGTTCCCAATTCTAGGTCTGACATACTATCCACTGTACCACCTAGCTGCCCAAACTTATTGTTACTGTAACTTATAAAGCTTTGTATTTACGACTTTGCATTGCAAACATTTGTATAAACATGTTACCTTCTCTATTAAATGATAAATTCCATGAAGACTTGAGTTATCCCTTTGTCTCTCCCAGTATTTTGAATACAATGGTGTTCAGTAAATACACATTGAATGGATGAACATAAATGAAAGTATATGCCACAGTTTCCATACTATATTTGTTGTTGTTTTTGTGTTTCACACAATTCGGATTATCTTGCCTAGATTGGAGGTGTCATAGCCACTCAGGATTTTGATTCCTTTAATGATTAAGTATAGAAGCCTGAAAACCTGCTCTATTTTCTAACCTCAGCCAGTTTACCACTCCTGAAGCAGGCTGGCTAGCTCCTCTCCTTCCAGGGGATTACCACATGGACTTACAACACACACCTGATTGACTTTAGATCTACTGTAGCACAAAACTCCTGAGCTCAAGTGATCCATCAATCTCAGCTTTCTCCAGTAATGTAGATCACAGCCATGTGCTGCCATTTACAGAAATTTCACCATTCGACCTGCCTCAGTCTAGACATCCTCCAATTTGCCAAATTCCTTTTGCCAGATGTGGATAACTGGCCCAGAATGGGTTCAGATGTTGCCATCATTTGTGATAGATCTGTATTCTCATCAATGTGAGTATTTCTTCTAATAATGCAAATCACAATTAATCCATACCCTTCTCATTTTACATGACTCTAAAAATGTATTCCTATAAAACTTTCAAGGAGAAAGCATCCATTCAAAAAATCCTGCTGTGAGCATCCCTCTAGTTTTCTTGATGTTACAATGATATAAGCATAGCATATACTTTATTCCCCAAGTGATCAGCCCACCTTCTTTTCCCACCATATCTCTTTCTAATAACATCCTTTATACCATTATTCTTGAAAAGCTCTCGGTTACCACCTTCAATCCATTGCAAAACCTACCACAAACATCTCCACTGCCACTTGGGTAATTCTTTAGAGGTGAGAAAGACAGAAGGTAAACTAGCTGTACCTTTCTTTATCTGCTTTATGTCTCAAAGTTAGAGGATCACTGTATCACAGTCCTAGAGATGGAAGAGACCTCACAAGCCATTGAGTCCAAGTAGTATTGAAAACTAATGTTATTACAGCAAATGAACCTTTGTTTCTAGGGAATATCTGAAACAAAAAAGCCCTTCATTTTCCCCAAGGCATTCCAGCAAGCTCTTCTCTTTCTGTTCAATACTTTCATTAAAGAAGCCTAATATTGCATTATCTCTTTTAGCAGATATGTCACACTGTGGTTTAGCGAAGTCACTGCCCTCTTAAATTTGTACATGTGATTTTTTTTAATCCTTGGGGTGATATGAGTACTATACTATATAAAAGCAGCCCAATATCATATTTCTCCATGTTCCTAATACAGTCTTTTCATTTTACACATTAGTCATCAAATCAAAAGATATCTTTATTCAGTGAATACTTAGATGCCAGGCCATGTACTATATTCTAGGGATACAAAAAAATTAAGAATACTATCACTGACTTCAAGAAGTATACATTCTAATATAAGAGAAAACCTAAAAATAACTAGGCTCTCATAAGATAGATTCCGATGAAGATAAACTGAAAAGGGAAAACAATAGCACCAAGGGAGAGGAAAGACTTCCTCTAAATGGTGAGACTTGAATAAGTTTTTAGAGAAGCCACTGAAACTAAAAGACCAAGGCAAGGGAATAGATATTCCAGGCATGTAAATCAGTTGATGCCAATGCATGGAGATGGGGAGCATGAAGTTAGAGGGACTGTGCATAATTCAATATAGCTAGATCATAGGAATGAAAAAACTAAAGCCAAAAAAGCCAAAATACCCAGGGTCATACTGTAGCATACAGAGAGCAGAATTCTTCTTCATTATGGCTTTATATTCCCACCTTCTGAGCCCCTACCAATGAGTAGCAGACCTGCCCTATACTCAAGCTCTGAGTACAAATCTTCCCTCTGAATGTGCTGACTATATGATTCCAGAGAAGTTATTTAACCTCTTAGTGTCCTACATAACTCTCTAAAATAGTAACAAATTAAATCAGTTCAAACCCATAACATTGGCAAAATTATCAAAAAAAAAATAGTGAAAAGGAAGTGGGAAAACAAGTAAACAGGTATACTCAAGCACTGGCAATAGGACTCTAAACTGGTCCAGACATTTTGAATTTGCAACAAGGTCCCCAAAACTATTAAATCATGTGTGACATTTGACTTAACAATACTGCAAAGAGTTAAAGAAAGAAACACAAAAGTAGCAATTTCTTTTAGGGTGGCAAAAAACTGGAAAAAATGCAAAATGGAAATCAATTAAGGAATAGTTGAATAAATTATGGTGTATGAAGGTAATGGAATAATTTTTGCTATAAGCAATTTTGAAAGTTAGGAAAAAGTGACATACATACCTTTGGTCTCTTCTATTGCAAGGCTGAGTCTAGTGGATCACATGAGTTTAGGAGTTCTGAGCTTCAGAAAAGCTAAAGATAATTGTATAGGTCAGCATTAAATCTGGAACCAGTATGGTGACCCTCAGAATTAGGGTGCCTGAGAAAGGCAAACCAACACAGGTCAGAAAGGAAACAAATCAATATTTTAGTGCCAAGAAGAAGTAGAATCAAGTCAATGAGTGTGTGTGGTACTTCCAGCATGGGCAAAATTGGAAGATCTAATCTCAAATTTTAAAAAATAATAATAAATGATGAGGTTTCTATGAAACCTGAGAAGATATATCAATTGACATGGAATTAAATAAGAAGAAATTGAGGAACAATTTATATAATAACTACATTATAAATATAAATGTAACTCATGCTTCTGTAAGTGTGCGCTCACTTCTAATATGGCCCCTGAGTTACAAAAAAAAAACTTTAAGACCTAAGAACACTGTTTCTGATAAAAAACCTCATTTCTAAAATGTATAGAAAACTGATACATCATTCCCCAATTGATGAATGACCAAAGGCTATGAATAGGCAATTTTCAAAGAAGAAATTAAAGCCATCTATAGTCATATGAAAAAAATGTTTTGAATCACCATTTGATTAGAGAAATGCAAATTAAGACAACTCTGAGATACCACTTTACATCCCTCAGATTGGCTAAAAAAAAAGAAACAATAAAAGACAATGACAAATGCTGGAGGGGGTGTGGGAAAACTGGGATATTAATGCATTATTGGTGGAGTTGTGAAATGATCTAACCATTCTGGAAAGCAATTTTCAACTATGCTCAAAGGGCTATAAACTTTGCATAAGGATCCATAGTGTCTGTACTGGATCTATATCCCAAAAAGATCATTAAAGAGGTAAAAGGATCCACATATGAAAAATGCTGTTTATAGTAGCTCTTTTTGTATTGTTTAGGAATTGGAAATTGAGTGGCTGCCCATTAGTTGGGGAATAGCTGAATAAATTATGGTATATGAATATGTGGAATATTATTCTTCTAAAAGAAATGATGAGCAGGCTGGTTTCAGAAATTCAGAAACTGATGGTGAATGAAGTGAACAGAATCAGGAGAACATTGCATATAGTAACAGCAAGATAATGTGATAATCAACTGTGAAGGACTTGGGTCTTCTCAACAATGTGGTGTGTTTTCAAGACAATTCCAATAGAGTTGGGATAAAAAATGCCATCCTCATCCAGAAAGAAAACTATGGAGACTGAATATGGATTGAAGCATAGAATTTTCACCTTTTTATTTTTTTTTTTTTGCTTTTTCTTTCTTGTGTTTTTTCTCTTTTTGCTGTTTTTTTTTTTGTGAAATATGGCAAAAATGAAAATGTGCTTTAAATTATTTTACATGTTTAACCTATATCAGATTAAGGAAGAAGGAAGGAAAGAAGAGGGAGTGAAATTAGGACACAAAGTCTTACAAAAGTGAATATCAAAAACTATCTTTACATGTATTCAGAAAAAATAAAATACTATTATGAAAAAAAAAAGACTTACAAACTCTGATGAACAGTAATGAACAACCAAAATTTCAGAGGATTTATGAAACATATTACCCACCTCCTGACAGATATATGATGTATAAACTCAGGGTGTCAACTGAGACATGTCTTGTGGACATGGCCAATTAGGAAAAAAAAATGGTTTGACCATGCATATTTAGTACAAAGGTTTTTTGTTTTTCCTCTTTTTCCTTCAAGTGAAAGTGAAAGTGGAAATGAAAAGGAAAGAAAATAGATTTTTGTCAATTGAAAAATATTTTTAAGCAAACTATAATTTATAGAACAACTAATAATCTGTATTCTTGGAGGACATTTTTACGTGGCATTCCCTACACTCAAGAAACTACAGATTTAGACAAGAAAAATAATTCATGTCATCTAGGATCTTTCCTACACATTTTAGAAACTTTGTAAATTCTTGTTAAATTTAATTTAATCAAATTAATTGCAAAGTCGGAATCCAAACTTAAGTTGTCTGACTCCAGACACAGTATATTTTCTATCATATCACAACTTGCAGTACAGATTAATGGAAATGTGGTACAACTGAAAGATATCTAAACTGGCAGTCAGAAAACCCAGGTTCAAATCTCTGTATAACCTTAGCAAGTCACTTAGCTTTTCTATACCTTAACTCTCCACATCACTTAGATGAAAGGATTGGGCTACATGACCTCTCAGTTCCCTTCTAATTGTAACTTTATGATCCTAAAATGAGGGCTCATCAAAACCATGCTTTGATAGGGTGCTGACAGCACCACCCTTGTAATTAGTTCTTCAATTATAGTTAAACGCATTTATTTAAGTAGGAAGGCTACAATCTTGGTGCCAAAGGAGATTACCATCTAGTAGGTGAGGCCAACTTTATACCTGCAAGATCATTAAGGAATACCCAAGATGCCACGGGAGTTCAAGGCAAAAAGAGATCCGTGAGGAAGGATTTGATCTAAGCCTTGGAAGAAAGGAGTCTAGACAGCTGGCGAAGAGGAAGGAAAGTATTCCCTGCTGTGGGAACATTTCGAACAGAAGCACAAAACAAGACTCTCAAGAACAAGAAAGACATGGAGGCAGCAGAGCGTGCTGACCCAAATGATCCCACTCCTTTCCCACCACCACCACCCAGGCCTAAAGATCCGATCTGAGCTCCTGAAGAAAAAATGGAATCAAAGCAGCTCTCCTTGCCCGCTCCCCGTGCGTCTTGTACGTGCGTCTTTGGAGTACTGGTGCCGACCTCCTGGCTCGTGCTGGTAGCAGGTCTCAGCTCTAGCTCAGAGCAAAGCAATTGCTTTGGAATCTCACCGTCATCCATCGTTCTCACATGAACAGCCCGGGGAGGTTGAGTTGCAGAGCGCGTGGCTTTGAAGCCGGTATACTGGCTCGACTCCAAGATCTTACTCCTGGTGACCTTGCACTGCCATTTGATGTTAAATATAGAATGTATGGGGCCAGGGTGACAGCTCCGGAGTCCTGGGCAAATTCTATTCATTTCTGTCTCTCCATTTATCACCATCTGTTTATCTCCATATTTTATAGTGCTCATCATCCTAATACCGAGCGACTTCCAATTCCATCCTTTAGCCACGGGCTAAATTATAATACTAGCTCACATTTACATAGCACTTTAAGGCCTGCGAAGTGTTTAAGTACATTAGCTAATTTGATCCTTACAACTAGAGGCCAGCGCTATTATTATCTGAATTGGACAGAAGAAGAAACAAAGGTTCTGCATCTCCCTGAGTTCACAATCTAACATTGAAGCTGATCAACAAGCTTTTCCGACGCACTTGCTTTGACATAGGTGCTGGACCTACAGACACAAAAGGGAGGAGGCACTTTTACAAGTAGACAACAACAGGGTGATGGGTCTAATAACAACAAAAATTATAAGAATACAGGCATTTGGGGGTTTTAAAAATTTACTACAACCGGTGGATATCTTTTTTTTTCATTTTGAGAAAGATAGAGTAAAGGAACAAGCATTTATTAATCATCTACTATATGCCAGGCACTATGGTAATAATAAGAAAATAGGCTCAGGTGATGAATTTAGTCACAAAACTATTCCAATGCAATATTTATTGGTCACCTCTAATGTCCATGATACAGGACTGAGAATTGGGAATAGAAAGATGAATAAGGCCTACTCCCCTACTTTCAGGTAACTTCCATTTCATGGGAAACGAAAAATAACTGAAATAATTTAAATTATTAGTAATAAATTCTATTAGTTTTGCTAATACATTATATAATTGTGTAATAATTATATTGATTATATATAGCATATTTATGTTCTGTTTCTAAATGAAATGTTATATATATATGTTTCTGTTATCTATATAACATATAGAATATATAGTATATAGAAATATATTAAAATATAACAATATAATTTAATAATAATTTAAATTAATATCACAAATAATAAATTAACAATATAGATAATATTTTATAAATAAAGAATAAATATAAAAATACAATAAATATTGAGAGAAATGGAGGGAAATAGAGACAGAAATACAGAAAGAGACAGAGACAAAGAGACACACAAAGAGAGACAGAGAGAGACAGAGACAGAAACAGAGACAAAGAGACTGAGAGAAAGAATGAGAATACAGGCCTTTTGCTGAGTTTGGTACACACTAAATCTAATCTCCTATAATCCCCTGCATTTACATTCCACAAAATGAAAATTGAGGAAGGCGCCTCAGGCACTAAACTATTATTGGATAAAGATCTAGGAGAGACCTTTAAAAGCATTTAACTTAGAGAGGTTCTTTAACTTTTTGTGTGTTGTTGACCCCTTTGGCAATCAATCTGGTAAAACTTTTATGGCCCTCCTCAGAATAAGACTTTACAAAGCATAAAATAAACCTATAGAATTACAAAGGAAATGAATTATGTTGAAATACAGTTATGATTTTTTAAAAGAAAGAAAAATTCCTGATCTAATCCCACTCCTTCATTTTCCAAAGTTTCAGAGCAGTGAATGACTTGCCCAACATCACATATAGAGCTGAGTTGGAGCATAACTCATGTTTTCCTGTGCCATCTTGTATGTTTTCAGAATTCTCTCATGGGAATCTCATCTCTTCAGTATTAGTGTGATTTCCCATAAAGAAATAATACTTTTCTTTATCTCACTATCTATACCACCACATAAAGTATTGATAAAAACGTAGAGGGCACAGAGTGGGCACAAACACTTGCTGCTCTGCCAAGACTCATATTGGCTTTGGAGGGAAAACTTATCTAAACTTAAAGAGGGGAAGAAAAATATTTGTTTTTAATGACTATGGAGATAAGTTCTAGTCCTGAGATTGCATTGGCATGGAAAACTGAATGCACCAGTGCAGGTCTGCAAGTTCTCTACAACTGACCTTAGAGAGTTACCAAGAGCACTAAATAATTGTGACTTGCTCAGGTTCACAAAGGCAGTTCATGTTTTGGGGTTGGATTTGAATCCAGATCTTAATGGCTCCTATATTAGATCTCCATCCATTATTCAGTCGTTTTTCAGTCCTATCCACTCTTTATGATCCCCTTTAGGGTTTTCTCATCAAAGACACTGGAGTTGTTTGGCATTTTCTTCTCCAGCTCATTTTACAGGGGAGGAAACTGAGGCAATCAAGGGTTAAATGACTTTCCCAGGATCACACTATTAGTGAGCAGCTGAGTCCAGATTTAAATTCACAAAGATGAGTCTTCCCGATTATGTCTGGCAATTTACCCACTGTGCCACTTCACAGCCCCCTCCGTCTTCTATACCATCTTCTTATGGGCATAAACAAACCCAATTAGTCCCTTACCTTATGAAATGGGAAAAAGGGAACAAGAAAACAAAAAGAACAAGAAAACAGAAAACTGGTGCTAGAGATTTTTTCTGATTGGCAAAGAAGAAAATTAATTCGGTAACTATTCCTAAAATACCATCTCAGGATTAAAACTGACCCATTGACTTGGCTGACACCTGCCCTGCATCTGTATTTCCCTAAGTAAGGAGCCAGCTATGAAATCTCTAATTTGTTAGAAGCAGCAGTGACTGAACACTGAATGAGCAATTACCCATCTATATTGCAACTTCCATGATAAAACCCTACAGCTCCTTTACAGTGACATAATGGACATATGACCTACGTTTTCTAGTTGAAATATGTATGTCTAACACTTGAGAAGCAATTGCTCTGGCTCTGTTGTTTATAAACAGAGACACAGTAGATCCTCTTCCTGGCATAATTCTTTAAGGTTTGCAGACAATCATTCAGCAGGATGGGAAACAACTCAAATGTTTTGTACTCAGAGACAAGGGTCAGTGAAAAGTTCTATTTACAGAGTCATCTGGGCCTCTGGAATCCTTCTACTTCAAAGTAGAATTATGGGACAATTTGGACAGTTGATTTAGTGAAAGTCAATTGTCCTTCCTCTTCCTCCCTTTTTGGGCCTTCCAGTGCCTACTTAAGGAAAAAAGTGACCTAAAATTCCAAAAGATCTGTTTTTAGTTCTGTCTCTTATGAATTCAACACTGCTACTAAGACTGTCTGAAAACAATTCTCCTTATATTGAAAATAATAACAAGCAATAGCTCCCTTATAAATAGGATGAATTGTCTTGAGAGACAATGAGTTCACCACCACTGACAATGTTCAAGTAGAGAGTGGATGATCACTACTCAGAAACCCAACCGCTAATATTCTCCCTTCAGAGACCTAGAAAAAGACTGATATCAGGAACCTTCTCTCTCAAAGCTTTGGAAGTCAGAACTTCTATCAGCCTGAAGAGTCTCTAGGCTTCTTTTCCTGATTCTACCAAACTCCTTATATAGACATAAAGCACTGGTCTTCATCAAAAAAGAGACTCAAATCAATGGGCTTTGGGAATCAGGTAACATTCATATTCTCAGCGCTCAATAGAATGCCTGGGACAGAGAAAATACTTAGCAATGCTTATTACCTGAGTAGAGGGATTTCAATTCGTTAGAAAAAGAGTTGAACTAAATAATATTTGCTTTAATGTCTATAGTGCTTTGAGGTTAATAAAGCTTTTTCCTTCTTTACTACTCTGCGAAGCATATAGTTCCCATTTTATTAAAATGCTTTAAAGATTTTTAACTTCATCAGGATGGGTACACTTTCCAGAGACAACAGAGATAAACATAGATCATAATCGCTCTAATACTTGATAGGTGGTTTTAGATCATAAGATCCAAGATCTAGCACTAAAAGTAATCTAAGAGATCATCTAGTCCAAGCCCTTTGTTTAACAATGTGGAAATTTGAGGCTCTAACAGGGTTAATAGCTTGCACAAATGCCTATAAATAGTAAGTATGTGGGATTTGAACCAGTTCTATCTCCAGAACTAGCATTTTTTCTGATAAACTATCTTTAACCCATAATATTTTCCAATATACTATTTGTACTAATATTTCCAGTATCTTATTTGCAGTATATACTATTTCCAATGCTATTTGCAATATGTATAATTTGCAGTATGCTATTTGCAATGCATGCTTTTTCTAGGATACTATTTGCAATATACACTTTTCCACATGTTATTTGCAATGTGTATAATTTCCAACATGCTATTTGCAATATATACTATTTTTATTATACAATTTGCAAACCATACTATTGCCAGTGCACTATTTGCAATATATATTATTTCTAGAACACTATTTGTATTATATACTATTTCCAACATATTATTTAAAATATATGTGGTACAATAGATAAAGTCCTATACCTTGTGAAAGGAAAATTCATCTTTGTGAGTTCCAATATGGCCTCACACACTTACTATGTGACCCTGGGCAAGCCATTTAACCTTGTTTGCCTCAGTTCCTCATCTATAAAATGAACTGGAAAAGGAAATGTATCTTTGCTAAGAAAATCCCAAATGAGGTCATGAAGAATCAAATAATACTGAAAATAAATAAACAATAATTTATAACATATGCTATTTTCAACATGCTGTTTGCAATATGTACTATTTTCAATACTCGATTTGCAAGGCATACTATTTCTAGTATATCTTCTTGTAACATGTGCAATTTTCAACATATAGTTTGTAAACAAACTATCCTATTTCCAACATGCTATTTTCAATATATAGCATGCTGTCCAAATTGTTATTTAATACATCCTCTTTCTAGTATACTATTTGCAATGTATGCTATCTCTAACAGCATTGGCAATGCACACTATTTCCAATATACTCTTTTCAAAGTATACAATATTTTATTTCAAATACTCTTTTTCTAACATATGGAAAGTTTACCCCGTTGCTACCATCTTAATAATGAGCTCTCCAAACCTGGCTTGACACAGAAGTCCATCACTGAGCTGATCCTACAAGCATTTACAGCATAGTAGGGCCTGCCAGTATTTAAGCTCTGCTATCCAAGCCTTCCAAGAACCAAAGGTCATCTTTTAACCGTGATAATTTAAATAATAATGATGGCATTGGAATCAGGATGGCTTAGTAAATAGAGAGCTGTTGTTTGTCCTTTGTTCTGGAAGTGGACCATGATGTCAGGAGGTGATGCTGTGACATGAAAGTAAATTATATTTAACGGGGAGAAGGCTGGGCAGACACCAGCCTCACTTTCTCCTCCTGAGCCATCTGGGTCCACTGGCCAGATATAGATCAGGACGAGTAGAAATAGCCCTGAATGAAATGGGCACTTGGCCTTTTTTTAAGCTAAGGTTTTTTAATAGTTCTCAGTTTGACTGAGACTATATCCATTCAGTGATTAAGGTTTAGTAGCAATTGAGGCAAAAAAAATGACCTCTTTCACCTAATCAAGAAAAATAAAATAGTGGCTACTCTCTGCATTTATTTATTTAGATAGAAAATAGGCTTTAGTCAGAATAATCTGGGTTCAAGTGCTGATTATCTCCCATATTGACCCCAGCTCTCTGGACAAGGCATTTAATATTTCCATGACTCAGGCATTTATTTCATAGTATAATTTGCCAGATTGCAGTTGATCTGCCTTACTACATAGAGTTTCTTCAGGAGGAGTGATGGGTTGGAAGGACAACATTGAAAGTATATAGGAATTTATACAAATAAATTAAGTTTGGGGTCACTTACCTAAACAGGCTAAATATTAGTAATTCCATTGTATCGACCTTTCAATGAGTCCTGAGACTTAGACGTCAAATTTGTCGCTCATCTACAGTCACTTGGCTACTAATTGACAGGCTGAGCCTCAGACCCCCATTTTCCTAGTCCACTGCTCTTCCCCATCTTTTACTTTCATTCCTAGACCCTCTGAGGTCCTTTCTAGCAGTCTGAGGCTATGATTCTTTTTAACAAACAGGCTGAAGCTGGCGATAATAATGCTTCTCACTGTGTCAGCACAGGATGGGGATGCCTTCAACCTCCAGCACCCACATGAAGGAGGCAAAATGTAGTGCTACCCATGTGTGCTGGGGGGGAATGTCTTTAGTCATCTTTCACTGAGCTCTCTTAACTAAGCAACCAAGAAAATCTACATCATGCAGAGATTTCGCTATTCCTTGCTTTCCTGACATCGCAAAAGGCCCATTGCCATCTGCAGGAGTCCAATGTCAACCCAAAAGCAAATGTTGTGTATGTATGTGTAAATGTGCATGTATGTACATACTACACACACAAATATGTGACTGTGAACACACATGTTTGTATTTACATGTATGTGTGAGAAGATGGATGTATGTATACAGATAGACTTATGTAATATGCATATATTCCAGGAGTTGGGGACCTTTTTTCTACTAAGGGTCATTTAGTTATTTATAACATCATTCATGTACCATACAAAATTATCCACGTTAAAAACTCAAGCAATGGAAGGTTATTGTACCTAGTTTTCAGCACATCACTACCTGCAGTTGCCTGGGTAGAACCAGACCAAATGATTTTGCAAGCCTTATATGGCTCATATAATTCCCCATCCCTGATATAAATGTGTATATATATGTGTGTGTACATATATTTGTGTAAGGATATATACACAGACACACATACACTCATAAAACATGTACACATATATGTTTATATGTGTATTGTAAGAATATATACTATATGTATGTACATGTATACATACATGTAGTTATAGTACATATATAAGGAGATGAATATGTGAGTTAGGAGATACAGATATATTTGGAAACATCAATCTGTATCTCTTCATCTATATACATGTATGTCCTCATTCCTGATCAACAACCAGTAATATGGGTCTATGTTAGTTAACAGGCCACAGCACTGATGTGAAAGACTGTTTCCTGAGCAATGTGAGGTCTGTTGCTGATTTTGCAAGAAAGAACAATGATGATAGGAAAGCAGAATGATAAAGTAGAAAAGAAATAGGGAGCCAATACTTACTAGGTCTACAGCCCTGCACAAGTTACAATTCTTGTGGCAGTTTCTTCATCAGTAAAATGGGAAGCACAATATCCATACTTCCTACCTCACAAGACTATGATGAAGGAAGTTACTGTATAATTTGGGGTTATTTAAGAGGTGGAATGAACTGGCCTGACTTTCTATAATTTATACCACTCAATTTAGTATTTGCATATTGTTTTAAATTATTTTATATGTAAATCCATGAAGATTAACATAGGTATACTCACATTGTCTGGTCTAGATGCATAGGTATGGTCCACAGGTAGTGTGGATAGGTGCCTCTGAAATTTGTCCCATCTTCTTTAAAATTTCCACCATGAAGAGAACAGCAGAAGGGTTGGGACAGCATAGGAAACCTTCCTTTTCTCCACTAGTGAGTTTCTCCTGGGACTTTTATTCAGGGGAACAGCTTGAGATGTCCACTTTTCATTCATACTCTATATCGATATCTAACTCTCCAGGCTTCCCCCTAGTGTTTCCATCCCAACTTCTTCCCTTATCACTTTTCAGCTCCTTTTTTGGGAGGGCAGTATTTTGTCTTTCCCCATTGGTTGTTGCTTGTTTTTAGTTCTCAAAAAGGACCATGACATCAGGGGGCAGATGCCACACCATTCCAGTGAATTGGATTTAAGTGAGGGAGGGCTGTGCAAGATTACCTGCTTCACTCTCTCCTCCCCACCCCCCACCCCGCCCTGAGAGCCATCTGAGTCCAGATATAGATCAAGATGACTGAAGATGGCCCTGCATGAGATGGGAGATCTTGGTCTTTTTCAGGTAAGGTCTTCAAGAAGTCTCAATTTGATGGAGGCTGCACCTATTCAGTGATTAAGGCTAGAAAGCAATGGAGGCAAAGAATTATAACTTTTACCCAGTGTCCCCCCCAAAAAAAAAACCTAAATGAGTAAATAAATTAATCTTGGAGGGGAACATCCTCAA
The DNA here is from genome assembly GCF_902635505.1 of Sarcophilus harrisii. Lineage (NCBI taxonomy): Eukaryota > Metazoa > Chordata > Mammalia > Dasyuromorphia > Dasyuridae > Sarcophilus > Sarcophilus harrisii. Next base: position 51,958,106 of record NC_045429.1, read on the forward strand.
GGTTTCTGGTTGAAGCAGAAATGATTGCTGATTTACTTTCAATCTGAGTCAGTAAACTCATTGAGGGCAGAGACTATTTTATTACTTGCCTTTGAAGCTCCAGTATTTAACACAGTGCCTGGCACTCAATAAAAGTTTCTTGACTGATTGCCTATCCCTTCAAATATTTCTGGTCTAAGAGTCTAATAGGTCCTGAATAAAAGCCACTTGTCTTTTTACCATTAATAGCAGCTTGCACTCACTAACTTAAGTCCTTCCCACCAAATACTGGTTATACACAAGACAATCACAAATAATGAATTACAAGTCAATCCATTTATCCAAGCAAAACAGCAAATAGAAATCAGAGGAAATTCTGATGGGTTCTGTAGCAGTCTAATCTGGGTATAGGGGCGAAAGACTAATGGTACCAGCTAGTAGCTGCTTCCCTTCAAAGTTTCCCTTGAGATTGTTTGCACTCTTGCAGTGGCTGGGGGGGGGAGGGGAGAGCAAGTGCCCCTGGTACTCACTGGCACCCAGTTTTTTTTTAAGTCAAGTGAATGATTAGAGGTCTTGGGGATGAAATGAACTCAACCTATTCTCAAACTTTCAATGGGTAATATTGATTAGAATCTATCAGATAACAGATAAAGATTAGTGAACTTTTATGAAGGAAGTAAGATCTCAGCTCAAATCAATCTCATAAGTTCCTTCCTAAAACTCTATGAAGGAGCAGCTTGGAAAGCACAGTGAATAAGAGCAGTGAGCTTGAAATCAGAAAGACACATCTTTGTAAGTTCAAATCTGGCTCAGATTCTTACTAGAGATTCTGGGCAAGTCACTTAACTCTGACACAATTTCTTCATCTGCCAAATGAGTTAGAGAAGGAAATAGAAAACCACTCTTGTATCTTTTCCAAGAACTTCCAATGGACTTAGGAAGAGTAGGATAAAATTGAACCATAACAATGGCTCGAGGAAGCCAGGAATGGGTATATATTGGGAGGCTGGCTTCCTCTACATGTCTGCCACTTATAAAGTCTATATTTTTTCTCTTTGGAGTATCTTCCATCCATGTATCTCTCCTCCAAGAATCTCTAGAACCACATGCTACTCTCTCCAATGAAATTCAAGTACCAATTTCATTCCTTATCTAGGGTACTCAAAGTTTTATTCTATTCCACATTCTCTGTCAAACCAGTCATGTGCAGTGCTGTAGAAAATATCTCCCTCTTGGATGGAAATCTGGGTTATTTATGTATCAAAGTAAACTTCCCTACCTAGACTATAAACTACCTGAAATCAAAGATCATGCATTGTAACATTCTTTGTATCCCCAAACACCTGTACTAAATGGTCATATAAAGCTCAATCACTTCCTACCGATTTATTAGTTGATTGGTTTGATCTTCAAAAAAAAGTAGCAACCCAAAGGTTTGCTATATTAATTAAAGAAATGCAAATTAAAACAACTCTGAATTGTCACCTCACATCTATCAGATTCACTAATAGAACAGAAAAGGAAAATGACAAATATTAGAGATGTGGGAAAATTGGGACACTAATATATTTTTGATGGAGCTGTGAACTGATCCAAAAATTCTGGAGGCCATTTTGCAGCCATGATCAAAGGGCAAATAAATTGTGCATACCCTTTGATCCAGTAGTGCCACTAGTAGGTCTGTATCCCAAATAAATCATAAAAGGGAAAAGTATCTACATGCACAAAAATATATATACACGAATACATACACACACACACACACACACACACACACACATATATATATATATATATGCTCTTTCTGCAGTGGTAAAGAATTGGAAATTGAGGGGATATCCATCAATTGAGGAATGACTGTACAAGTTATGGTATATGAATATATTGGAATACTATTGTGCTGTAAGAAATGATTATCAGGCGGATTTCACAAAAACTTGGAAAAACTCACATGAACTGATGCTGAGTGAAATGAGCAGAACCACAGAAACATTTTTAGATGATCAACTATGATAGACTTAGCTCTTCTCAGCAATGTGATGATCCAAGACAATTCCAAAAGACGCATGATGGAAAATCCTATCCACATCCAGAGAAAGATCTGTTGAGTCTCAAGGCAAAGTGAAGTACTATTTTTGCTTTTCTTTTGTTTGTTCATTTTGTTTTGTTTTTCATTTCTTGTGGTTTTTCTCTTTCGTTTTAATCTACTTTTACAATATCACTGATGTGAAAATATGTTTAACATGATGGTTATCAGATTATTTTTGGTCTTCGGAAGGGGAGAGGGAAGAAGGAAGAAAAATTTGAAACTCAAAACTATATGTATAAATGGGAGAAAGAGAATGAAGAGGAAGAATAGAGCAAAACAGTAGTCTAATAACTATTGAATAGTGAGATAGGTAAGTATTCATGTCTTAACACCTACTTCAATTAAGATATGGAAAGAAAACAAAAACAGTACAATGAGATACACAAAGTGTCAAGTTAAGGAAGTCAACTAAGACTGAGACAACTCTGAAAATACCATAAAAACATAATCATGTGGGAAGGAGAAATCGAAAAGCTTAAAGAGAAATTGAAATTATAGAAAAAGAAATTGAAAAAATAAAAAAGTAAAAGGAGAAAAATTCAAACTGAAGGGGGAGATTGAGCTAAAAGATAAAGATTTTAAAGGATGATGGTCAGAAGGGAAAGGTGAAGGATTTCAGTGGAGTTTACCTTAGCTGCTTAGCATTTTTATTTATGAAAGGGCACCATACTCAGAAAAGGTTTCACTAAACACAGAGACATAATAAAAGCAGGAACCTGAGAAATCAAGAGGAAGTAAAAACCTTGACTCCTGAGATTATACTTATCCCTTCCACATCTCATGAGTTAAGGATGTGGTACCCCTGCAAGTTGGAAAATCCATATAAAAATATTAACCCTCCCTTGATATCAGAGAAGTCAGATTTATTTTCTTTGTCTTTTATGGGGTATTTATAATATCTTATTGAAAATTTGTGTTAAGAATTTAGTTCCAGACTAAGTGTCATCTGTGGCTTCTGCAAAATTCCCAAAAAGTTCTTATTTAATGAATGCTTTATGCCAAACTACAATACATCAAATCTGCAATGGGGAAAGTCTCCATGGAGAAGAGATAATGGTACGGTTTTTTCTTTTCTTCTTTTACACTATATATTTTTTCTGCATATAAGAGTAAATTGGAATTGAGGAATTAGAGGGACCCTGGACCATAATAGCTTTTGATAGTTGTTGGAAAATAGTCAGAAATTAAACAAAAGTATAAGGGATCCTTAATCTAAAATGGTGGCCAGGTTAAATGGGGGAAAAAAAAGATGAGTTTTTTGAGGTAGAACCCATCTCTGCATTATAAAGAGTTTGGTTTCTGAGTACAGTATTCTTCTTTTAAAGATAAAAATGTTTTCTTCTAACCTAGATTCTAGTAAAAGCTCAATCCTTGAAGAAAATGACAGAAAGTTTTTTTTTTCTTTTTGATGGTTTGTTTTGTTTTTGCTTTGTTTTCTCTCTAAAGAAGACTTTGATGACTCCTGGGGTTTTTCCAGGCAGTTTACCCAATATGCTTATGCATTCTACCCTCTGGCCAAACTTGCCATTCCCCATATACAACTTTACATTTCCGACCTACATTCTTTTGCACACTCCTGGAAAGTTCTCCCTCCTCACTACTGTTTTTTGGAATACTTATTCTCCTTCAATGCCCAGCTTAAGTGCCACCCCAAGGGAGGTGATGTGGACAAAGCACGTCGCAAGCATTAAAATGCCTTATAAATGTGAATTATTATTATTGGAATTCTTCTATCATTAGTGTTGATTGATTGACTTCAGCTCCTGCCTTTGGCCAGTTTGTCTACTCTTGACACAAAACCTTTCCTTATAGGAGTCTGGTCTGGGGTTCACTGCAGCAAGTCACCCAGAAGACTGGGAGCAAAATTCCCACCAGAATGCTTTTATGATCTCATACTCATACATTTCCACAGAAAGGGAAAACTCTGCCTCATCTGCAGAGGGCATAACTTTTCCCCTCTCCTGGCAGAGGCACCGTGAGAGCTCAGACTGCTTCTGGCCGCTGTGTATTCTCTCTCCCATCCAGGCATTTTCCTGGCTGAAAGGAAGAATTCTTGGGGTGGGAAAGGAGGGGCAACAGAATAGTTCAGTCCAACTCCCCTCTGTGCCTAGGAGGGCATTTTGATAGTGCCCTCCTTCTAGGGAAAGGAAGACTAGAGCCCATGGGGACCCCCAACAGGGCAACATCGAAGGAGAGTTGGACACAGTCCCTGACCCCATGGCCTTGCAAAAGGAATTGTGCTCCCAAATTGCTTGCAAGCATAGCCAGGCTGACTGAAAGGAGTCATTGCTGGGTTTCCTAGGTTCCTGGCAGATACTCTTAAAGAAGGTTACATGTGGTTTTTTGCTGAGACAGTAATAAATTAAATTATAGTTCTGGACTAGTTATCACTTCTACTTTATAATGGTAGATTGTTCCATCCTTTGAAAAAGCACAGATTCAGTACTTTCTGGAATTTCTTTGGCTTTCCAGATATTTGGTCTACTTCATATAAAACATCTGCAATGATATGTGGGGGGTTTAAATAGAAATTTTTAATTTTCATCTGGAAATTTGGCTCCATAGGGCTATATCCTTTCCTAATTATATAAATAAGTTCTCTTTATCTTTCTTTGTTCTGAGTGCTCTAAGTAATGATCACATTCTATTATTTTAGGAGGTGGGTAGAGAACATGTTACTTTGGGGAACAACATCTCCCAGGAGCCTGTGCAGAACACAGCAAATAAAGACACTGCCCCAGCGCAGACTGTTTCTGGGGGAGCATTTAGAGTGTGACTTGTAGGAAACTGGGAACTCAAGTGAGAGATAGGACCCAGGCAGATCCGATAAGGCACCAGAAGAGAAAGGAGGATGAAGATGGATGGAGGGCGAAGAAGCTGCCCCACAGCTGTGTGCAACTCCTGCTGCTACTAACAAGAGGCTTCCCTTCCTCCATGCTCAGAAGACTTGACTGCAAAACATCCGCCCAGCTGCAGGTCCCATCCGGAAAAGCCAAGGTTGCAAGACTCCAGTGTTTCAGAGATCCGGAGCCAAGATCCAGTATCTTTCAAACCCTGAGGCTTCTGGGTTCAATCACTGGGCAAGTTGCTAACATCCCATTTCCCTTCCTCTAAGTAGTTGCATTGAGCTGATTTAGCAGCTCATCAACTTGGGGAGGTAAGGTGGAAGGGGGCCAGTGTTGAAAGATTGGACTTTCAAACCTGTTTGCCCTGTTCTCCTAGTTTATAACTGCAGACTGAAAAGCCAGATTGGAAAACAGAGCTGAGCCAACTCATAAACTGCAGCCTATGGAAAAGGATGCCCTTTGAAAAACTGGTGCTGAGAGTGTCTTCTCCTTAATCGCTATCTCCTGTTTCACATCCCTAAATTCCCTAAATTTCCTTTTAAGTATTTCTGCATTGTAATTAGTCACCTGATTAATTCTGGACAATTGAAAGGTTAAAAAAAGAAATAAGTTCTTGGGCAGAAATTGAATAAAATGATGAATTTTTTAAAAAGGTTGTAAAAACCTTTATGAAAAAATCAGGGGCACTTGTTAGCACGTCATAATTGTCCTGCTGCTCTGTAAACTGGATAAAGGTTTATCTTTTTATCTCCCTGCAATATTTGGGACTTTAAACATTTAACAGATGTTTTCTGGACCATCGGTCAGCCAACAAGCATTTAAGTGCTTACCATGTACCAAACATCATGCTAAACCCTAAAGACAAAGAAAAAGCAACACACAGTACCTGCTGTCAAGGAGCTCACTTTCTTATGTGGGAGACAATATGCAAACAGTTATATACAAACAAAATAAGGATAGATAGAGATGATAGATAGATAGATAGATAGATAGATAGACAGACAGAATCATTTGGAGGTAATCAACACAGTTGTGTCACTAACATTAAGCAGAATCCCAAAAGGTTTCTTGCAGACTTCGTTCCATAGCCTTCCAGCCATGGGAAGCAGCCAATGAAAATACAGTTAGGAGCAGCAAGGAAACCATCCCTGGACTTGAAAGATGTGGAGCTAAGTAAAGGCATAAAACGACTGGAGAGGTGGGAGGATGTCTGGCTATGAAGGACTTTACATGTCAAATGAAGGACTGGATATTTGATCTTAAAGGTGATGTGGAGCCAACAGAATTTTTTGAATGTAGAGTGACATGGTTTAATCTGTACTCTATGAAGATCAGTAAGTATAAGATGAATTAGAGTAGAAAGAGACTCCAGGAAAGGAAACCAGAATCCTGGTGTGAGGTAGTGATGACTTGGACCAGGTCCTAACAATATAAAAGGAGAGAAATATTCCCTTCTTAATATACTAGAAGCATTATGGTAAATATAATCTGAAAGTGTAGCTAATATATATTCATATGTATATAGCAACTGGATGGCACAGTGGATAGACTTTCAAGCCTGGATACTCTTCCTAAGTTCAAATGCAGTCTCAGATACTTATCAGGAGAAGTGACTTAGTGCTATTTGCCTCAGTTTTTCCATCTATAAAATAAGCTAGAGCAAGAAATAGCAAACCACTCCTATATCTTTGTGAAGAGAACTCTAGACAGGGTCACAAAGAGTTAGACAGGATTGAAACAACTCAATAACAACAAAATTGATATTATGTAAATGTTGTTACGTAACATTTAAGCCTTTTAATCTATCCTTTTTTTCTTTAGTCTCACTTAGCAAAGGTCCTCACTATTTCATGCCAAGATTATTACAAGAACCTCCTCCATGGCTTCTCAGATATTATTCAATCTTTCCTCTCTTTAATGCTTTCTGTTTGAAATCCTTAAATTTGATTTTGATAATGTCACTCTTCTGGCTCCGAGGCTTCGATTTAGTTGAACAACTATTTATTAAATGCCTGCAAATTATTGTGCTAACATGTGAAGCATGTGGTAACAAAGACAAAAACGGGTTAGTACCTAACCTAAAAGAGCTTATGTATCTGACATTATGTGAACTTCTCAACTTATTTCATGTCATTGACCTCAGTTTATTCATCTATAAAACGAGGGGTTGGATTAAATGTCCCCTAAAATGTCCATTCTGGGTTTAAATATACTATTCCATGATAATGTGAGCTTTTATTCACAGTTCAACTCTTTGCTTTCTTCTGGTGGACTGATGGGTAACTGGGAATAAGTTCTGCTCTACCCTTAGGGACCTCTTTTATAGCAATCCTTTTAGCTTTTGCCCATTCCTGTGGTCAAAGGAAAATTCAAGTCCAAGTCCAACCATCACCATTTCTCTTGATTTTCTTTGCTTTGTCTGATTTAAAGTTGGAAAGTCTTCGGGGCCATTTTCATCCTATCTAGAGAAACACTTGCTTCTGAATATCTTTAGAATTATTTTCAGGAATCACAAGCATCTTCCAGTTGGAACGAACCTTAGTAGTCTTCTAATTCAAACTCTTCTTACCTAAGAATTCACTTTGCAACTTTCCCAGCCTCCAACTGAAGATCTTTGGCGAAACAGAACCCATCAAAATATCTTCCCAAGAATACAACCCTTGAAGATTGCTACCTTCATTATTGAAAAGTTTTTCCTTTCATAAAGCAAAAATCCATCTCTTAAGTTGTAGAAGGTCTTTTTGATAGCTATGCAAATTTTAGAGCTAAAAATTTGCCCTAAGACTCATGCTTTCAAGCCTTCATTAAATATCTTTCTCCATTAGATAAATTAGTTTCTCTTTATTCCAGGGGGTTCCAGGAGCTTTCTACTGACCACAGCTTAAAGGTTCCTAGGGTTTCTAACTGGAAATATGAGATATTATGCACTAAAATTATTTCATTGAGCAAAGTCTTTGTCAATTCCAGAGGGGAAAATGAAAATATATTTTTAAAAATTTATTTTATTGATTTATACTATTTTAACATTATCTACATTTCTCATTAAAAACTATTTCCTCCTCCTTATTCTGCTCTCCCCAGATAACCATACCCTATAAAAAAGTAAATGTTAACAAAAGTTCATCAAAACTGACCAACACTTCAGAACTATTTAGCCTTATCTACGTCTCCTACCCAGTTCCTCTATCTCTATAAATAAAGAGCATTTCTAAACACCTACTATGTGCCAGGACCTTTGCTAAGGACTTTAGAAATGTTCTCATTTACATATTAGAGAGAGAGTAAAGAGACAGAGTTTTAATTGTATTGCTGACATTGACCCCTCCCAAATATCTGGTCTTTCCCAAAAGACAAGATCACAGAATGTTAGTTTTCTCCTAACCATTTTCCTTTGTAGACAGAATTTTCAAGGAGAGGTCAAAGTTGACAGACATAGACTAAATATATGAAGTATGAAATGAAAGGCTGGCTATAATAAAGACATAAAACATCCCTCCACCAGTGACTATGATGGCTTTTGTGGATAAGTCATGTGGTACTTATCTGCCAAGTCTGGGACTGCCATTGTTTAATTTGCATTATAGCTTTCTGATATGGTGAACATTCTACTCAGTTGGTCAAGGAGGCAGAACATTCCAAAGATAAATTTCATTTAGTTTGCTATATAACCAGAGGCAGTATGAGATACTGGATTTGTTGTCAAAAATTTCTATTTGAGTCCTGAGTTTGCCCCTTCTTAGCCCAGTGATCTTGGATAAGTCTCTTTCCTTCTCACACTATCAATTTTCTCATAACTTAAAATAATACTTGCATTTTATGCCTTCTGGGATTTGTTGTGAGACTCAACTGAAATAATAAGTGAAATAATATCTATCAAGTGCTTTGTAAACTATAAAGTGATCAATAAATGTCAGGCACATTTATTATTGTTATTCTCAATGTAATCAGCCTTCTACCTCCTGCCTTCCTGAGTATGTGGCCCAAGCAGATTGACTAGAGCTAAGCAAATGAAAAGTAAATTTATGTTTCTGGTTTAATTTGGGGACAACTGGTAAATTTCCACATGAGTCAAACATACAACTCTCCCTTTTAAAAGGTTAAAATTTAATGAGCCCAAAGCTTGCTATGTAACCAATTTCAGATCCTTCATTTCTAGGTTTAACCACTTGAGTCATACCTTTTACCCTGCTTCATGATAATTATTTACCCAATTCTCCTGTGTAGGGTGGTGGCAGTCCTGCTTTATTTTTCCTTAGTCTGATTACATCAAGGATACTGAGTTATGTTGTGGTCACATAATTTAGGAAAGTCTTTGGTAAGTTGAAAGGTGTCCCAAGGAAGGCAACTGCAACGGTAAAGAAACTTGGATTTGTGCCAAATAAGGGTAGCTTGAAAAAATCAGGGGTCTTTGGCCCAACCAAGAAAATACTGTGGCATATGGGGACAGAAAATAATGGCTGTTTTCAGTATTTGAAAAATTATCATATGGAAAATGGAATTTATTTGTTCTATTTGACCTCATAACACAGAATTTGGAGTGATAGCTGGAAGATGCCGAGGGAAATTTAGACTTGATATAAGGGAAAATTCCTAATGATTAGAGGTCTCCAAAGCTAGAAAGGAATTCTTTAGGAGGGAGAACATTTCCCCTATTTGGAGATACTTAAGTGAAAGCTTAATGATGTAGAGGAAAATATTGCTTAGGTACAAATTGGAATATAATATATAGTGCCTGAAGTCCTTCCAAATCTTATTTATATGATTCTGTGGATAACCTTTCCCTCCCTCCCCCCTCTCTCTTTCTTTTACTTTCTCTTTCTCCCCTTCTCTATCTGTCTCTGTGTTTCTCTATCTGTCTTTCTCTCTCTGTCTTTCTCTGTTTCTCTGTCTCTGTCTCTATCTCTCTCTGTCTCTATCTCTGTATAAAAGGAAGCAAGTTAAGCACACTACACTCACAACACACACACACACACACACACACACACACACACACACAAATACACACACATCCTGCCTCTCTTTCTGTTACTCTTCTCTTTTTCTCTCTCTGCCTCTGTCTCTGCATGGCTTTGATTGATTCAACAAATTTTAACAATGACCTCACAAGCCACAGAAATTCGAAAAGGACAAAATAATTCAAGAAACAGTGAATTTCTGACCAAACAATAATCCCTTCAACCTCTGTTTTTCTAGCATCCAGTTCTTCCAGACAGGCTCAGGAAAGCAAGATAGGTTCCTGAGTTCATAGAAATTTAAGCAATGGTGGATCAAGATTGTGAATCAGACTTGGATTGTTAACATGATCAGTGAAGAAAGTAGAAACTTGGACAAGATCCTTCTTAAAATAACAGGGCAAACCCAATTGTTATTACATAGCCTTGACATTGCATCATCCTTGACGCTTTCCTCTCCCTCATTTATAATATCTGAGAAGTCACCAAAATATCTCTGGAATCAGTCCTCTTCTTTTCCATTCCTAGGACAGTTATTCCAGTTCTTATTGTCTTACATCTGAGCTACTGAAATAGCTTCTTCACTTATCATTCTAATTCAAATTTCTCTTCCTTCTCATGGGCCGCTCACAAATCAGGCAGCCTAATATTCTGAAAATACCATATTCATTACATCACACACACACACACACACACACACACACACACTACCAATAACAACAACCACCACAACAATCCACCTAGAAAACCTTCACTGACTCCTGTTGCCTACCTTCTGAAATCCCTCCTTATCTGGTGTGCGGATTCCTACACAATGTGACCCTGCCTTTTTTCTCCAGCCATATCTTTAACTATCCATTTTTTTCTCTTTTCCAGTCTAATAAATCCTACTGAACATCTTCAGAATACATCCTGTGTTTTTCTTCCTCTGATTTTTTTTTATTTGTAGCATTCCTCACATAAGAAAATAACATGCAGACTCATCAAAGGGTATAGAATTGGAAGTGACCTTATCTATTATCCAGTTCAATCACTTCATTTTGAAGATAAGGAAAATGAAACCCAAAGTGGTAGCAACACTTCAAAGAGATTTGTGGAGTAAGATAGATTAATTAGGTAGATAAATAAATATATGGAGATATATATATATATATATATATATATATATATATATATCGAGAGAGAGAGAGAGAAGAATGGAGGGAGGAAGGGATAGATAGATAGAGGCTAGAGGGATGGAGATTTAGATGGAAGGAGGAAGAGATGGATAGATAGATAATAAATGAATGGATGGATGGATGATAGATAAATGAATGGATGGATAATAGATAAATAGATGGATGAATGGATGATAGCTGAATGGATGAAATGATGGATAGATAAAATGGATAGATGGAAAGACAGAGGCAGACAGATAGATAGAGATACAAATATAGATATATATTTTTTTTCCATTTACTAAAAGCTGGTATCAGATCAAAGACTGAAACTCAAGTCTTCCAATTCCAAATTCAAATCCCTTCAGAAGCTACTAGTGGACAGAGTGTGAAACTTGGAGGCAAGAAGATCTGAGTTCAAATATCAGCCTCAGACACTTACTAGTAAGTAGTGTGACCCTGGGCAAGTTGTTTACCTTCTATTTGCCTCATTTTCTGCATCAGTAAAATTAGAGTAATAGCAATGACTTTGCAGGGCTAGTTGTGAGGACCAAATGAGATATTTATAAAGTGTTTGGCCCACAGTCTGTAGTAAGCATTATATAAGTGCCCATTTCCCTTTATTCCCCTTTCTACCATATAAAAGTTTTTTTTTTTCTACTTAACCTAATCCTCTCCATCTTTCCAGTTCAATCTATCCCAATTCAACATTTATCAGGTACCTATCCTTGGAAAACCATTGTATAAAGATCTAAGCATACAATGTCCCAATAGGAAATTCTTCCTTTTTCATGAAACCTTTCTATCTAGAATCAGCTCTTGCACATTCTCCCAATCTCACTAATACTTTTTGTCCATGCTATTCTTTTTTTTATCATTAATCACACTCTGTCTTATAGCATTGATACTGTTCAGTATTTCTTTGGTTATTAATCTTCTTACTCAGCTAGACTGTCAACTCCTTGAGGTCAGGGACCCTGTTACATACTCCTTTGTATCACCCCAGTTCCTATTTGAATGAACTACTTTTACAGGTAGACAGTAGCTATTTGTTAATGGCTAATTGATTGTAATTACTAACAAGAGATAAGATATATTCTCACATCTTTCTCACCTAGATCTATTTGTAAGAGTACAGATTGTAATTATCTTCCTCCTTAAATAGCCCTGGAAGAGCTGGCATACTACTGGGATTTTTGATATGCAACTGGAAAAATTGATGTATTCAATTAGAACTTTGGACATCAGGTTTTAAATTATTCCCAATGTCCTAAGTATTATATAGACTGGGAATGACAGAACCAACCCAGCTGTCTCAGAGTACCTCTAGACCAAGACTAGAACTGGCCACTAGGGATTCCGGGAAGGGGAGAGAACATCTAGTTGGCTAATCAATCTAATCTTAGATTGAGATTCAATCAAATGGAAAAGATAACAGGTAGAAGTAAGAGGGCATTTAGTGAGAAATTAATCGGCACTGTGATAAGAAATCGAACATCATTGAGAGACTTTATTTGAAACAGATTATTGGTTAAATACACCAAATAAGGATCTTTCAAGAAGAAAGGAAGGTCTTCAGGCATGGGTAGAAAGACTATTTGTCAAAAATACATAGAAAAAATATGTTTTGGTAGGGATTGACTCTTTAGTAAAAAGAAGACTTTGAGATCTCTTCAAATTCTATAACTTTATGATATTGTTATCCCAATGTATAATGTACCATCAACTCTGTTAATTAGCTTTTCCTGACTGATGACATCTTACACTACTAGCATTGTTTCGTCTTAATATACCATATATTTTCTGTAATCTTAAACCAAATTTATCCAGTCACTGACCCCCAAAGATACTATATAGCTATCCACTCTACCTTTGCTTCTCCTTTTCACTTACTCAATACTTATACATTCATTAAAACCCAATTCAATTTCTTCTATTTAGCCAATTGATAACAACTCTTTCTTTCAGACCTCACAAAGGCTATTGTTGTCCCATCTCTCTCACACAAAAATCCCATAATATTGTGTATCATAATTATTTGCATTGGGTACCATGACTTCCAGGAACATTAGCTCCTTTAGATTAGGGTTCATATCTTAATTTTTCATGTTCCTCTACCCCAAACATAGTGCTCTTCACACAGATATTACTTAATAAATGTTAGTAGAATGAATGATAATAGTTTTATTATATACATATATATATACATATGTGATATATATATACAAACAAGTAATATGTATATAATTATATATACATATATATAAACATACATGTGTGTATGTATTGATATATAGATATATAGATATATATAATAGAGAGTTGGGGCACCCATGAGGTAGACCAGTGCATATAATCCACACCTGTATCATTTCTCCTATTTTTGAAAAGCAGGTTCCTGACATCTGCTACATGGTATCTATACCTTAGGTAGATCTGGGTAGATCTACCTCTTATATATAAATAAATAATATAATAATCAATATTTCTGACTTCCATGAAGGTAAGACTGCACATTCATATGTCAAAAGGAGGATCCAAAAAAAGTCTCCTGTTTGATATATAAAGCTCTTCATAACTTGGGCTCTTCTTATTTTTGCTATTTTTTTTACATTTTACTCTTCTCTATATCCTCTACAATCCATCTACCCTGGGCTATTCACTATTCCTTGCGTCATGACACTCTTCTGCTTTATACCCTTATTCCTGGATTGCTTTCCCTCTTGATTGCTACCTTTTGGTTTCTCTAGCTTCCTTCAAGTTTCAGTTCACATCCCATCTTTGCTGCTCTCTCCCTTTTCTAGTGCTTTCCTCTCTGTCCATCTTTTCTATATATATAGTATGTACATACTTGAGTTTTTCTAACATGTTTTCTGCTTCAATTGAAATGTATGTTCTTAAGGGCAGGAAATATTTTTCTGGTGATTTTGCCTTTCTCTCTCTCTCTCTCTCTCTCTCTCTCTCTCTGTGTGTATGTGTGTGTGTGTGTGTATTAAATATATATACATATTTTATATTTGTTGTTATCAATTGGCTAAATAGAATATATCTAAAATATAAAATATTTTTAAAAACTCAAGAACTATGTATATGTAGTTCTTGAGTTTTTCTAAAATATTTTCTGCTTCAATTAAAATGTATGTTTCTTAAGGGAAGGATATTTTTGGTAATTTTGCCTTTCTTTGTGTACATATATATGTATATATATATATATATATGTATGTATAATACTTATATATTTATTTGTATAGTACATATATATATATATAGTATTATTTTTCTAACTTTTTTTCTAGTTAAACTGAAATTTATGCTTTTTAAGGGAAGGAAATATTTTTTGGTGACTGCCTTTCTTTGTATAGTATGTGTGTGTGTATATATATATATATATATATATTACATATATATACAGTCTGTATGTACTTGAATTTTTCTAACATATTTTCTACTTCAATGGAGATATATGCTTCTTAAGGGAAGGAAATATTTTTGGTGATTTTACCTTTCTTTGTATCTCAAGAGCTCAGTGTATGTCACAGAATGTATATTTGTTGACTTGACTTGAATTTACCTAATTTGACTTGATTTCACATTTTCCCATAAACCAGGTCAAAACGTCTAGAAGGGACAAGAAAATAGCAATTGACCTCTCCAGAGACTCATGCTATTTGACTGCCAAGGACTGGGAATGGGAGTGGGAGTTGGAGTCCAAGGTCTGGGGTCTCCTCTTAAGCTCTTTCTTAACCCTTTCTTTCCTCAATTTCCTTGGAGACTCCTCCTGAAGGTTCTTCCACCTGCAGCATCACCTTCTGTCACAGTCCTCACACGTTTGTCACCACAATGTTTTGGCAGAAGCATCATCTTTAGGTTTTGACATAATCCTGAAGAGAGACTTTCTCAATTATTACTAATGGAACATTATGCTCCTCTTTAGGAACTTCTGCATGAATAAAAAGGGTCATTAATGACATCTACTCTCAGCCCGGAAATCATTAGTCAGTGCTTGGTGCAGGATTTTTTTTAAAGCACCTGGTAATTTCCCACTCTCCCTTCCTCCTCCCCCTTCTCCAACTTGAGTAGCGAGTTATTGAATGGAATATAATAAAGTCCGTGGAATTGATTCCCTGCAGGTGATTGCTATTTATTCCCCATTGTTTTCTTTCCCATATTACATAATAATATCTCACATTCATATAGCGCCTTTCATTCTGAAGGCCTTTACCAGCTCGAAGATATTTGCTGGCACTGCTGAAATAGAACTACTCCTGGGGTTGAGCCAGAGTCATTTAATGATGTACAGGAGTCTGACCCAGGCAATTGAGGCCACATCAACCTTATCTGTCTACAGAGCTATTTGCAGGTAAATTTCCAAGCAATGGTTGGTTTGACCCAGATATAACAATCCCCCAATCCCGGGCTGAAAAAGTAGATCTATTGTGGTGGTTTTAATAACCAGGCTTAATGACCATTGAAATCATGGCCAGATTGTCAATTATTCTTGATGTCTTATAAAGAGGCAACATGGCATAGCTGATATAGAAACAATTCTTGGATCGACAAAACTTATATTCAAATCTGTTTTTCTAGAAAATAATAGATGAATCACCCTTGCCGAGTCACAACCTTTCATTGCCTTGGTCAGTGTGTGGAAGGTTCAGCAATGGGAGTCACCCAGATGAAGTAAATTTTAGTTCCCTAAACCCTATTTAGTATACCTAAAATGTCTCCCACCTCCTACTTTACCTATCCTATAAAGCCTAACTCAAAAGCCACCTCCACCATGAAGCCTCTGGAATCTCCTGCTTACCCAATTCCACTCTATAACAATATTCTTCCCTTGGATTTCACATAATGCTTTGGTTTTTTTTAATTCTTTAGTCTATTTAGCATACAATATTGTGGATTATAGTTATTTGTGCTTGAATTGTGAAGCCCTTCTGGACTATAATCATCAGGAAGACAGGAATCATATTTTATCTTAATTTTTTCTTTCTCCTATACACTTGCATAGTGCTCTGAGCATAGTAGATATTTAAAGAAGGTTAGCCAATGACAGAATATGAAATAATATTTGTAAAAAACAAAGCACAGTGCATGGCCCATAGCAATTGCTTTGTTGTTGAGTAGTTTCATTCATATCAGACTCTTTGTTCCTTTGGGGGGGTTTTGGGAGCAAAGATACTGGAGTGGTTTACTATTTCCTTTTCCAGCTTATTTTACATATGAAGAAACTGAGGTAAACAGATTTAAATTATTTGCTCAGGTCACACAGCTGGTATGTGTCTGAGGCCAGATTTGAATTCAGGAAGAGGAATTTTCTGACTCCAAGACAGATGCTCTATCCTGTGCTATCCAGCTGCCCTTATTCCTAATCCTCACAAGGACACTGAGAGATAGGTGCTCTTAGTATCCCCATTTTGATAATTATAACCATGATATTTAGTATTTATATAACACTTAATATGTCCTAGGCATGCACTGTGCTAAGTACTTTGTAATAATTATTTCATATATTTATATATTATTTGAACAAGTCTAAGAGGAAGGAGATATTATGATCCTCATTTTCCATTTGAGGAAACTGAGGCAGACAGATGTTAAGTAACTTGCCTTTGGTCAAAACTCTTATGTGTCTGAAGCTGGCTTTAAAGTCATATTTTTGCGACTCCAGACTTAATACTCTACTGCCCCAACTAGCTGCCTCTGCAGAGAGTCATCTTCTCTAGTCACAAAGTTCAGATAAAACCCAGTTTCTGCCTTCATAGTGTTCACATGAAATAAGTAACAAACACAGATACTTATAATATGTGGGCTCTGGGTCAGAAGAAAGAAAAGCCACAGAATGACTTCGCATTTGTGTTGAGCAGGTCTGAATGAATGGATACTAATTCATCAGGGGGAAAGGAAGACAAGACATTCCTTAAAGGCAGAATAGCATGTGTAAATGCATAAAAGAGACAAGAAAAGGTATCCTAGATCTGGAGCTAGAAGGGACCCCAGAGGACACACAACTTTTCTCATAATGGGTTTTGATATCATATATATCATATAATCACATATCATAGCATGTCATATAATCATATCATATATCATATAATATCACATTGACATAAGAAATTAAATGGGAAGTGTGAGGGGAATTTTGCAGAAGCCTCATATATATTTGAAGGCCAGCAGATGACACGAAAACTTTAAAAACTTAGAAATGTATAATATATAGATATAGATATACATACTGTTGTATAATATCAACCCACATTTTACAATAAGGTACCATAAACATTCCATAAAAGAAAAAGAAAAAAGTCAGACTTCTTTTCTGGTATGAATGGAGGGTCTAATTTTTCCATGGACTTTTCAAATCACAAGGGATGCCCCTAAAGTGTCCTTTCCTATGTGATATGGAAGTGATAACTGTATTGGCAAAATGAAACTCAAGGAAGTATAATTATATAAATTTTAGCAAAAAAAATACAGTTAGCTAATGGTTTATTTAAGGAAGAAAATAATCATGGAAGGATAACATTTAAAGCTTTAATGGACACACTCATTATACAGAAGAAGAAACTTAAGTGACTTAAGTTTAAAGAGTGGGTGAGATTTGAATTCAGATCATCTGATGCAAAAAGCTTTTTTTTTTCCTCATCAGCTACAAGAACTGAAAGAGACAGAGAAGCAATATTTATTTCCATGAGCATAAAACCAAGAGGCAGCATGTTGGGATAAGGAGCAAAGTAGAAATCCAGATGAAAAAGCTCTAAAATTGTTTAGGGGAGAATACACTCTCAGCTGAGAGAGAGGATCAGAGAAGGCTTCCTGTAGGTAGTGACACCTGAGATGAGCTTTGAAGGGAAAAAAAGGACTTTGAAAATGGGATATGATGAGGAAGTGAATTCCAGGCATGAGGGAGCATGCACAAGTAGGTGGAGGTAGAAGGCAGCACGTTGATGGCAGAAATACCATGGAGTCTGGTTTGACTAGAACATTGAGGGCTGGACATAGAGTCAGAAGATCTAGATGAAAATCCATTTCCTGTTATATATGACTGTCATCACCCTTAGCAAGCCACTCATCTCAAAGCTTCAACTTCCTCACCTATAAAAATAACATTATTAAACCAGGCTACCTCCAAATCTAAATCTTCAATCCATTGTCCACATAACTTCCAAGGTCAGACCACATCACTCCCTTGCTCAACGGGCTTCAGAGGCTCACTATTGCCTCCATAATTAAATATAAATTCTACTGTTGGTCATATAAAGCCATTTGCACTCCATCCCACCTTTCTGTTCTTCACCAGAACCACTACTCACGCTGAAATGTTTCTATCACACCATATAAATCATCTCACTTTTTAGTTCACTGAACCTACGAATGACTTTTCACATAAAAATATTCTTCACTACTCTGACCCTTTCCTCTGAGTGCCTGGTTCCTCCCAGACCCCCATTTTAGGGAAAATGTCCCAGACAAGCCATGTTTTCATTCCTTCCTAAGCTACGCTCCTAACTCTTCAGACTAACAATATCATATTCCCCCCTCCATACCATTCCTTCTCCTTTTCAGTTTCATTTTATAAATTTGTATCTATATATGAATATGCAATGTGCATTTATATATTCTGTTTACATGTATAATAGATATTTCCATGTTATATACATAGAATATATATTATACATTGCATGCATGCATAAAATACATATTTAGATATAATGTGCATATAATATATAATATTCATATGATATATATTTATGTATCACATGCACATGATATATATTTATATATTATATTGTGTATGTGTATATATGTACCTCTATATACCTGCATGCATATCAATCTTGATATTTATCTCTCTATATCTCTATAAAATATAGATAAAATACATCTATAAGATATAGCAATAAAGATAGATAGATAGATAGATATTGTTATTGTTATTAGATATCCCTTATTAGGCTGTAAGCTTCTTTAGGTCAGGGTATATACTGCCAGTTCTGCCAATATATTCCTTAAATACACTGTGACTGGCACATGTTGTTATTTAGACAAATAGCAGTCCCTTACTCTTCCTGACCACATTAGGGGTTTTCTTGGTAGGAACACTGGAATAGTTTGACATTTCCTTCTCCAGCTCTTTTTTACAAATGAGTAAACTGAGGCAAATAGGTTTAAGTGACTTGTCCGGGATCACATAATAAGTGTCTGAATCCTGATTTGAACATAGGTTTTCCTAACTTCTGGCCTGACACTCTATCCATTTTACTACCTGGATACCCTGATTCACAGAAAATGCTTATTGAATGATGAATGGTTGATTTATAATTGTATGCTGTTGTAGGGTCAATTATCAATCTAGCACTAAAAAGGTGAAATAAGTAATAATGCCTTAAGTGAAGGGATCATCTTTAATTTTTAAAAATGCTGTTCCGTCTCTTACCTCATTTGTGCCTTAGAACATCATTCTATATGTTCCACCTACTATATCCTACTGGTGGATATGAATATGTTTTTTATACAGATGAAAAAATCTTTGATGACCTGTATTTAGTCACAAAGCTAACCAGGAACACCTGATAACTGAATCCATTGTTGAGGGCCAGGAGGCATCCAAGCCTTAAACTGGGGCCCACAAGGGCCACCATCTTTCAAGGATCATACCAAGGAGCCCCATTTAGCTACAAAAGAGACAGCATCACCTGAATGTTGGAGCCTGGATCACCCATGAAGAAATCTTTAACAAATGGGAACATTGTAATGGGCTGAGGCTTGAGTTGATACACTGAGGTCCCAAGCACATGAGGCTAAATAGTAATTGGGCTATACTCGATTAATATGCATGATTGGATATAGAATGGTCCCTGCCCACTCTCTGTGCAAGTCCTGATGTGTTGTATAGGAAATGACGATTTTGGTGGGTGGAGGCAGAGAGAGAGACAAGAAGAGAGGCTGGGAGAGATTGAGCTTGGGTTCCATACTCCTAGCTGCTAGTCGTGTGGCTGCTGGTCTAGCTAGCTTCTTGACTCAGCTGCACACATTGCTATTGCCAATTCCCTTCCACCTCCGATCTTTCTGAACTGAGAATAAAGACTGACAATTTTCCCCTAACCTGAATTCCTGACTCCGGCTGATTTTAAAATACGCGGTCTTCACAGAACATGATGCACCACTTTTCTCAGTGGCCAGCTGTATATGCACAGCTACAGCTAGCCTGAAGCTCATCCTTGGCTCTTGGGTTGATGATGGAGCCTAAGCAGAGGTCTCTTCCCACAGGATCCCAGGTATAAAACTGAATTGAGCCTCAGAACCCTTCATCCTTCCCCTGAAGAAATTGGGGACCAGAAAAGTTATATGAATTGCCTGAGGTCACACAAGAGAGTAAGTAGCAAAATTTGAACACTTTTCCTCTGATTCCAAACTAATGTTCTTTCCAGTTCACCACACCAAGCCCCATATTCCATGCCATATTCACAGGCTATCCTATCACCAGAACCACTATTTTAGGAAGAATTCAATTGTATTTCACTTTATTCAAATAAAACTTTTTTTTTTCTGAATACCTCTTCCTCCTTCTCACATGCAGCAATTCCCCCTAGTTCTGAGATTCTATTCTCCTGATTGGTGGATTTCTCTTCTCTATCATCCTTCTCCTCTATCTCCCTTTCTAACTCAGCTCTATGAGTTGCTTTCCCTTTTTAGATTATAAGGTCCCTGAAGGCAAGAACTATATTGTTTGCTTGTATTTTTATCTGAGTACTTAGTACAGAACCTGGCTTATAGCAGGTGCTAAATCTATCTATCTTTCTATCTATCATATATCTAAAAATCATCCATCTATCCATCTATCCATCCAACTACATCTACCTGTCTTATCTCTCTCTTTTAATCTCTTTCTTTTATATCTATTTGTCTGTCTTTCTTACATGTCTATTTATCTATCTATCTGCCTATCATCTATCTATCCATTCATCTATCCAGCCAGCTGTCTGTCTTATCTGTGTCGCTCTCTATGATCTATCTATATCTTTTTCTTGTCTATCATCTGTTTGTCTTTTCTGTCTCTTATCTATAATCTGTCTATCCATCTATCTATCTACCTATATGTCTGTCTGATGTCTATATCTCTGTCATGTATTTGTCTGTCTGTCTTATCTGTCTATCTATCTATATCTATCTATCATTATCTGTCTACTCCACAACTTGTCTCTATAATAAGTGGACAAAATCAGTATCCCTCATAATGATGGTTCTTGCTTTCTTAAGAGATTTAAGGGACCTTATTAGCCTAGGTCAGTAGTCAAACTGAGAAGCTGCATTTGTATCCATCATGCTCTGCAGATTAATTGCAAAGTGATGTCCCAGTGCTCTTGAACCCAGAGGTCCGGATGCTACAAGCTTGCCTCTGTGCTTCCCCATCCTCAAAGACAATCATCTCCTATTCCGATGATGGTATCAGGCAGTCCTGAAATGTCACTCTGTGTTAATGACCTCATTAGATTAAAACTTTTCTAAAAAAGTCTAATTTTAAATGGCATATGATTTTCATGTAAGAGTCTAAGCCAGGAATGGACCATAATCAATCGACTTCATATACTAGGCTTTATGGAAAGGAAGATACATATACTCACTAGTGAGAAAAACAGACTACTACAAAGGGGTTGGGCAGTAACAAGACATTGAGTAATTATCTCTTCCATCTCTCTCCCCACTGCAAAAAATAGCCATAAAATGCAATGGCTCAGTAAATATTTGTTAAAGATCTATCCTCAACATCATGCTGGTCATTGCATTTCATTTGAAGAAGTTTCATTCTAGTATTACAACACTTGGACATGGAAGGGAACTTTTAATTTAACTAGGAAGGCAACATAAACATAGAAGTCAGTATTTATTTACGTAATAATGGTTGCTAGTATTTATATTGAACTTTAAAATTTTCAGTACCATTTGATTCTTACAACAATCCCATGATCTAGATGTTTTATTATTTTTATTTTCCAGATTAAAGAAATGAGGCAAACAAATTAAATAACATTCCCAGTTTGGTCAAATACCTGTTATTTCTAAGCCTTAAGATTTTCAAAAAGCTTTACATGTGAATTCATTTCCCCCTCACATCCTCACCTTTGAGGTAGATGATGGTGCTATCTCAATTTGGCAGGTGACAAAACTGAGGCAGAATAACTTGCACAGGATCACAAAGCAAATAAGTCTTTAACGTAGAATTCAAACTTCATTTGGGGCCCAACACTTTATTTACTAGCCATGATTGCAAATTGCAATTGATTATCTCAATTACAAATATAAATAAAATTAAATAATAAAAATTGAGTTATAGGCTATCCATGCTTTAGAAGATCATATTGCAGAGATTAAAAAGGTCAGACTAGATAGAGATTTTATGGGAAAAATGAGACTTGAGTTTAAAGCTTAAATACTTGAATAGTAAAAGAAAGCAGGATGGTATTGCAGGAAATCCTTCTGTCGGTTTCATGTCTCCTCCATTTAAGGAAACGGAACAGGTAAGCCAGACGAACTTGGCCAAGTACCTTCTTATCTCCCCTATCCCTTTTTACTTTTCTTCAATGTATTGTATTTCCCATTACAATGTAAAACCCCTTTATTATTGAGTTGTTTTTCAATCGTCTCTGATTCTTCATAACTCCATTTGGGTTCTTCTTGGCAAAAATACTGAAGTGATTTGCCATTCCCTTCTCCACCTCATTTTATAGATTAGGAAACTGAAGCAAACAGGATAAAGTGACTTAGCCATGGTCATACATTTCAGAACTCAGATCTTCCTCACTCCAGGCTTTATACTGCACTACACTTTATGGTACTGTGCTACAGAAGGTCTCAGGCCTCTCATGAGAAGGACTCAGGTACAATGGCCTTAGCAACAGGGAAAGGAAGGATCAACAATAGTCCTTCATGAAGACTATGTTTAAACTTAACCCACCAAGTCTTCTTTCACCCCTCCAAATCAGAGCAAAATGTCTGGTTGAAAGTGCCTTCACTCGAGGATCTTCTGAAGAATCTGTAGGGTTTTACAGGGACAGGGTAGACACATCTGGTAGGTTTCCCAGCTCTATCCTTCAATTAATGAACTAGCATTTATTAAATGCTTACTCTGTTCTAAGGCAATGTATATATTTACAATGTCACAAGCAGGGACACACTTAGTATTGACTGG
Organism: Sarcophilus harrisii; assembly: GCF_902635505.1. Classification (NCBI taxonomy): domain Eukaryota; kingdom Metazoa; phylum Chordata; class Mammalia; order Dasyuromorphia; family Dasyuridae; genus Sarcophilus; species Sarcophilus harrisii. The sequence goes on from NC_045429.1 coordinate 51,981,319, forward strand.
CAAAAAAATAGAAAAGAGATATCAAGAAGGATCATGATTTCATTACAGATCAAGGGAATGAAGACTAAAACAGAGGGCACATCCATCATCCAGGGAGGAGATCACCTGGTGCAAGTAAACCTGATGGTCACAGAGAGGCTCATGACTTCACCTTCTTTCAGACTATCATAATAGATTACTTCTTACAAAAACAGATTTGTTATTTGTTTAGTGTAGATAGCTCCCGATTAGGAAATAAAGACAATTCTCTACCAATTCAGAGCATCCCTTAAATTAAATTTTATTACCTTAGAGTGTTGTCTGAGGCATTAAAAGTTTATGAGTTCCTCAAGGTCACAAGTCAGCAGGTGTCAGGAGAAATACATGAAACCAGGTTTTAATAAATATCTGGTAGATGTTGTCCAAACTCAACATGTCCAAAATATCTCATTATCTTTTCCCCAAAACTCTTCTAAGTTTTCATACTATTGGTGACCACCAAATTCTAAGTCTCTGAGATTTGCCACCTTTACATCCTTTTCAATTATCCCATATAGATGATCAATTAATTATCCAATCTGATTTCTGCCTTCAAATCTCTCATATTTCTCAACTCAAACAGTTATAGCCCTCATCAGACCTTAATGGCTTTTTCCCTGGACTATTGTATCTTCTGATTTTGTCTTTTTGCTTTAAGAATCTTCCCACTTCAATCTATCCTCCTCACAACTTCCACAAATGATGTCTGAAAATGTTACCTTTCCAATCCCAAGCCTATCAGTTGGCTGGACAATGTGATATGGTATGTGAATGAGATGGAGTATTATTGTACTGTCAAAAAAAGATGAAAGAGAGTTTCAGAGACACCTAAGAAGACCTGCATGAACTGCTGCACAGAGAAGCAAGCAGAACCAGAAGAACAAATTGTAAAGTAAAAACTTTATTTAAAAAAAAAAAAAACAACTTTGAATGACTTGAGAAATGTAATCAATGTAAGGAACCACCTCAGTTCCAGAGGACTCTACAAAGCATGATGAAAAACAGGTGGTAGAGTCAAAGTGAAAAACAGATCTTTTTTTTCTCTCTCTCTGTCTCTCTGTCTCTCTATCCTTATCTCTGTCTCTTTGTCTCTCTCTCTTTTCTCTCTTCATCTGTTTCTGCCTCTCTGTCTCTGTCTCTCTCTGTGTTTCTCTGTCTCTGTCTCTCTTCTCTCTCTCCTCTCTGTCTCTGTTCTCTCTGTCTCTCTATCTCTGTCTTTATTTTCTCTCTCTCTAGATAGACATGAAAATTACATATACATACTACATGAATATTTGTACATATATACATGTTTACATTTATATATAAATATATAGAATATGCCTAATGGGGAGTTTATGTTGCTTAATGATGTGCATGTGTTTGTGTGTATATTTGTTTATAAGCATTTGTTTTTCCTTTTTAATTGAGTAAAAAATGAAAATATAGAAGGCATCTCACAGAAAACTTTAAATATGTATAAAGACAAACCTTAATATATTTCAGGTAAGTGATATCAATAACTATTGAGAAGAAAACAACTACAGGTCTTTCCCATAGCTAATTAGAATATTTAATAGAAAAACTATTATCATAGTTTTGTAGGTTGGAATACCTAATTTTGAAATAGAGAAATGAACTAGACAAGATTACACATTTATTGAAGTCAGAGGAGATATTCCAATGCAGTTGTTCCTGATTTCAAGTAGTTTTATTAATAGTTTCTTATCCCATAACTGTATTTAGAATGTGTTGTTTACATTAATAGAAACATTACATATGAGGAAAGGATGTTATATGTATGTATATGTATATTATATGTGTTTATATATACATAACACAAATATATATATATATATATATACACACAGATACACATATATATTCAACATATGGGAAAAGACTGAGGAAGGGAATGACAAAAGGAGAAAGAAAAGGGGGGAAAGAAATAAAAACCACAGAATGGAATGGATAGATGGATGGGATGGATGGATGGATGGATGATCCACTTGTTAGTTTGTCAATAATTAACTGGCAATAGGTTCTATACAAGCAGAGTTTTCCAGTGTCATTGGAAATCTAGACTGTCCCAGTTTGGCGAAAAAGCCCTTGTGGTCTGAGTATTATGTGAGTGCAGGAAGAGCCAATTAAATTCCTTCCAAGAGCTGATTTACAACAGATATTGGTACAGCTAGGATGATGCTCTTCCTGGATTTGACATCAAAGGCATGTCATCTCAGTGTCATCTGCAACCAGGTGGCAGGGAAGATCATGGCCCCTGGCACGGCATCAGCCTCTCTCTTAATGACCTTACGTGCTATGTGGAGAGAAGGATGACATCCCAAGTCCTGTGGAACTGAGGGCCCCGAGGGCAAAAGAGCGGTGACTCTTGTCAGGGAGGAATGACTTCACCAATGTTAGACCCGAGGCCATGTCATTATCTCCCTCCCTTTGCTATATCTGGCCCACTTATTGCCTCTGCAATGCACACATTTATTACATGCCTTCTTCTTAGAGCATTTATCTCTTCTTAGAGAAATATAGATGGCACAAACAGTAAGCTTGCCAATTGCTCTCTGTCCACAGACAGCTTGGTCATGAAAAAGAGGAAAGGGAAATGCAACAAAATCCCTACTGCAAAACTCTTCCCTATATCATGGATTTTGTTAATATATATAATAGATAGTCCCAACTTAACAACAGTCTGTGTTCCCAAAGTTCCTTTGTACCCCAATTGTTAAAAACTTAAAATACATTTTCCATGAAAACAATGTTATGAACAATGATTCATTTTACTAACCCCTAATTCTTAAATGGCACTATTTTGTCTCCCACATTTGAAATTTTGGGGCTTTTTATTCCATTTGAAAGAGCACCAACTATGGAGTCAGTGAATACAGGGTTCAAATTCTGTTTATATATGTGACCCTGGACAAGTCACAACTTCCTGAGCCTTTTTTTCTCAGTAAAATAGAGGATGTTAGAGTAAATATGTTTTTCTATGCTTCTTCTATCAGGTCACCCTCCTTCTACTCTCTCCATTTCCAATCCATCCAAACCAAAATAATGTTTTTTTTATTAAAAATATATTGTGTTCAAGATACTATAATAGGAACAAGCTAAGAAAAAAATCAAAAATAGTCTCAGTTCTCAAGAAGCTTTGTATTCTACTAGTGGGATACAGTATGTATGTCTAAAGAAATTGGTGCTAGATTTGGAGTCAGAAGTCTTACATTTGAGTATAGGGTTGGACACTTAGTATCTATATAATCTTGGACAAATCAATTAACCTCTCTGGGTCTCAGTATCTTTAGTTATAGAAGAAGAGGATTTGTAATAGCAAATAAATGTAAAGTAAATGGTGGGTGGGGAGTAAATAAATTGGAGAACCATTGAATAAATTTTGAAATATGAACACAATGAGTTATTATTGTGCCATAAAAATGGCAAGCATGAAAAAGTCAAATAAATTTGGAAAGACTTGTATGAACTCAATCAGTCAATCAATAAGGATATATTAAGGATCTACTATGTGCCAGACACTGTGCTAGGGACTGAATTAATGCAAAGCAAAGTCAGCACAACCTGAAGAACAATCTACATAGTAATATAAAGTACACAATAATGGAGGATTTCAGAACTCTGATCAATGCAACGACCAATGATAACTTCAAAAAATTGCTGATAAAGCATCATGACCCATATATTTTGATGCTGGTAGTGTGTTGTTGTTTGTTTAACTGTACTTATTTGTTACAAGAGAAGGTTTTAGTGGAAGCAAGGAGAATAATTGGAAAACAAAAGTGACATAAAAATCCATAAGTATAAAATAAAATGAGGACTTGAAGTAAAAAAAAAAAAAACACCTTCTATGATCTCCATCCACATTTAACCTAGGAATTATGATAATTTGATGAAAGTCTAAATCAGAAAAGGGCACCTGACATCATCTTTAAATCCTACAGCATATCCAATTCCCACTCCTACAGTGTTCTTTGTATACAAATACTCTCCTATTCAAAATCTTTTAAATTTTCTATTATCATAAAATTCAAATTCCTTGATGTGGTATATAAGTCCCTCCACCACCTGGCATTAGTTGTTTTTCCAGTTTAATCTTTCTTTTCCATATACTACCATTCACGGCTTCCCACACATGCTCTCAACCCTCTGCTATAAAAGTCTTTTTTAGAAATACCCTCTGCAGCTTAAAAATTTTTTGCCTGTTGAATTTTTGCCCATCATTTAAAGCCCAAGTCAGATCTCACTTCTCTGTAGTGTTCCCTGTTCTTCACAGCTGGTGATGACCTCCCTACTCTAATTTTAAATCTGAGACAATTGCTAGCTTTGTGACATATGGCAAGTCACTTAACCAATTTTGCCTCAGTTTCCTCCTTTGGAAAGGAGCAGGAAATGGCAAACCACTTCGGTATCTCTGCCAAGAAAATTCTAAATGGGATCACAAAAAGTAGGACATGACTGAAAATAACTGAACAATTACAAAACTATCACAGGAAGTAGTGACATCTTGGAGATTGTAGGCAGATTTCATACTTTGGAAAGGTATTAGACTAAATGATCTAATCTAAATACCTTCCAAATTGACAAGTTCATGATTCAATGAGGGCAACTGAAAGCAAGAGATTAAATATTGCAACTGCAACTAGCTACTATCTACAATTTTTATTAATAACAAAAATTATTAATTAATAAAATTAACAAAATGTATTAATTATTAATTAAATTAAAGTAACAACAATTAATTAATATTATAAGAAAATGCATTCTGAGCTCTAACTCAAGGATTTCATGTCCTGATTTCTCCCTCAAAGGCAGGAGTTCCCCAGGAATAGGAACAAAGAATAATGAGGATAAAGTACATGATTCTAAATAGCAGAAACCTGTGAATTCTTACAATTTCACCTCTACATAGGGAGAAGTTTCTTCAACAGGTCAGTAACTCCCTGGAGTACTGAATCAGAAACCAAAAAAACCTTTGTGTGTCCCCCTCTCCCTCCCCCCGCCCCTCCTTCCCTCAGGAAGGCAGAGGGTTTTTCACATTCAGGACATATCTGTTTGTACATTTGTTTATGAGACAACTGTTTGTCAGGCAGGAATAGCTTATACTATAGGTTGAATCTCTGTAGTGATTGATAGTGTTTCTCTCTGTGTAACAGGAGTAGCCTACAAAAGGGAGCTATTTTCATCCCATAACACTTGCAGTATCACCACATGGATGTCCATATATGTTGGGAATTCAGACCAACATATACATGGCTTCCTGCCATTTCTGTGGGTGTCAATGTGATATAGCCCAGTGTAAACTTTGGAAGGGACTAATATCTTTTTCTTTTTCTTCATGTTAATAGTGAGACTTTATATTCGTCCTTTTTCTTCAACAGTCTCAGTTCCTACTGAAGCAGAAACCAAATTGCTGTCCTACTCCTGTGGGCCATGTAATTTTGTACTTTTCAATAGCTGTCATAACTTTCCCTGAAGAGGTATAAGTGCCCAGGACTACCATTCTATCATTATTCAAGCAAAATCTATAATGGATAAATTTTCCTAGGCAAAAATTGTATGGGAGTGGATGCTTTTTCTTCTATCTTAGGCTTGATTCCTTAACTAGCTATGATCCATCTGAGGAAAAGCTCAGAGTAGAAAGTTGTTGCTGTAGTTAGGTGGTAAGGCTTAAGGGGGCTCAGATTTGTGGAAGAAAATATAGAAGAACAATGGATTTCTTCAACTCCACTCAACCAGATTTCAGACTCCTTTTGGAATCAAATACTCAAAGGAACTTCTGAGATCATTTAATCAATCTCCTGTAGTACTATTTATTCTTAAAAGATGGTAAGATTTCAACAATCTTGGAGAGAAGGTAGAAGGATAGATTTAAATAGAGAATACATGGCAAAAGTCATCAAAATCATAAAGTGTGCAATATGTTCAGGTAATGAATTGATAAATATTTTAATCTGATTACAATATATTGTTAGTTTGGACTAAGTATTTTCATCGTTCACGGAATCCTGGCTTTTTCATTATATATATTATCCCAACTCTCAATTTTATGTCTTTTACAAATGTAATAAAGGCCTTTTTGTCTTCCTCCGAGCCGTTCAGGGCAGATATCTGTAAAATTGCATGCGAGATTGCCCTACATTTTGACACTCTTTGGTCCAGTGAACCCCCACCTATAAAGACCTGGCCTCTGAGGAATACCATTTTGCCTGATCCATTGATGATTTCATCTACTATGAGGGAGACATATAAAATTGAACTAACATAACAATGGGAGATACCCTAAGAAATGGGGGTCCTAGCAATCTTTCATTTATAGATCCAAACTGTATAGGTAGAATGTGAGAAGAATCCTACCCCAGGATAGAGTTGCCTTTGCTTTAGTACTCAAGGGATTCCATATACCATGAAGAAGTGGTCTGTCTCTCTCAATGGCAGACTTTCCTCCATCTGGAATGCCCAGACAGCTCCCTCACAGAAAGCACTTCTGTAGATTAATTCCAACAGCAGCATTTGGGGGTGCTATTGTTAGGACCCTTACTTTCTAATAGTATGGAAGATGTGAAAGTATTGCAATAAAACTATGGCAGGTATGTATTTGCTTGAAATAAAAAGGATTCCTTGGCTAATTTGATGGTACTTTTGAAGTGAGTGAAAGTCCTTATTTATCTCTAATGGGAAAAGGTGATAGACCCTTCACCCTTTGAGAGAGGCCTATGAGCAAGCAAAGTTGTATATTATTCCCTTACTGTCATTTTCAGGGATGAGGAGGTTTTAGCAGGTGAGCCAGGAAATACTGAGGGGGACGAATATAAAGTCTCACTATTAACATGTACTTAGTATCCTGGTAAAAGTTGTGCATAAACTGGTAATGACCTCTTAGCCTCTTTATTACAGATGGGACTGATACACATTTAAGGATTGTTGACTATTTGAAATGTCTGTGATGTGAACTTGATGTTCTTGGAGATGTTCCTACTCAGTGTCAGCACATCCTGTTAGAAGATGGTGATTATACCAGAAAGGTCATCTTTACTGTGAACTTGATAGTCCTGCTGTTGATCTAATTCATTATCACCTAATCATCTTGCATTCAGAGATTAATTGTGAATATCCACCACATGGACCAGACTGTTAAAAATAGAAACTTGTTCTTCCAAAAAGGGAGGAAAGGCCTAGGATCTTTATCTTTTATTACTCATTTTTTTTCTTCTTTTCTGTTTCTCCTACTCCTCAGAAGTTCAGAAGCAATAATTCTTTTTTCTTTCTTTTTGTTGTTATTGGTGCTAATGATAATGCTTTTCTTTTTCTCTTTTTCTCTTAGTACTGCTCATGCCAGAAAGACTATTCAACAAAAACATTTAAATAGTAGAGGATTCTTAGGGTCTTGTCACCAAGGGGTGGTATGTGATAGGACTAACTACAAGCATTTTTCTACAACATGAGTTATTCATTCCTTTTGTGACATGAATTAGCTTTCTCCAAAATGAGATAAAGACATGATTCATTATTTATACCCACCACAATTCAGGATAGGGCTAGATCTCTTCTCTTACTCTCCTGGAAAAAGGATTTATCTTATCCTAAAAGGATACAATGAAATGTCAGCATGTGATTGGCTTCTATGACACAGCTTCTTTCCACTCATTCAGAATTAACATGGTCTCAGACCCCTTCTCTAACATGGATTAGCTTTCTATAAAAAGGAGATAAAATGGTACCTCACACTGCTTCCTGGTCATCTCAGGAATTAAAAATACCAGCCAGGTAGAATGATCTTCATTCTTGGTGAATTTCTTATACATATATATATATATATATATATATGTATATCTTTCTCTATATTAAACTTGGAGACCAGATGAGCAAACTCATCCAGAGAAACTAAAGATAACAGCATCCTTGTTAAATGTTCTTGCTGTGTTGTGGCCAAATATGTTCTTTTTTTCATTATTCAATAACTTGCAAATACTGTGCTGGCAGTAGAGCTGCCTCCAGTAGGAGTTTATTACAATCATTTGGGTTTGAGGTGAAGTTGTTTGGGATTTCCTATAATGGTAAGATATGAATCAAAGAGAAATAATTGGGGCAGCTAGATGACACCATGGATAGAGCACCAGTCCTGAAGTCAGGAGGACCTGAGTTCAAATCTGGTCTCAGACACTTAACACTGCCTAGCTGTATGACCCTGGGCAAGTCACTTGACCCCAAATGACTCAGGAAAAAAAAGACATAACTAAGAAAGAATTGAAAGGAGTTGGTGACAACATGCATTGATGGCAAAAGATAGCAAATTATTTCTAAGGAAACTCTTTCAAGTTCAAAATTTTGAGCTATAGGAGAGGAAAAACACGAGTCTTTGCCCGTCAGTTCAATTTAACTAACATTGAGTAGTCATCCTTCATCCCACCCGTCATTGCTCTGCCATTGTTTGCTATTTACAATATGTAAAGATGCAAAATATTCCTCTGGTGTTATATTCCCAAGTAATTAACTTGTCCTAAAAGACATTATAAATGATTTAATCATATCCTTCAACAACAGGTCAATACTGAACTGAAAGTATATTTCCTCCATGGGCACCTGGAGCTTGAGTAAGGTCTATAAGATAAAAGGAGATCAAATCAGGGGGTAAAAGTGAAGGCGTGTCCTTGTCTATGTAGAACGCCAGGTTTTAGAATGCTTCCTGCAATGACTACCTGTTTCAGGTCTTCCTTTATCTCTTCTTCTTACCATTTCAAGCTTTGCTCATGTCAGTGGCTTAGGTGGGACATCATCCAATTTGTTTGTAATGACGATCAGGAACACATATGTGAAAAATAATAAGACCTTGGATTGTTCTTGCTTAATTATGGCACTTCACTCTACATTGCTGAACTCATGATCCTTCCATCCTTTTCCCATTAAACTCACACAGTTATATCCCCCTGTTTATTTGTACTCTCCTCCCCAAGAAGATGTATGGTTTCACCCTTATCCTTCTGGAACCTTTTTTCTTTTTGCTCAGGATCTTTTTCTAATCCACCCAGAATTTTATTCTGTCCTGTAAGTTAGCAGGCAACTGCAGATCCAAGTCTGGTGTCAGCAGCAAACTTAATTACCATGTTTTATTCCATTATCCAGGTTATTGATGAAAATAACCTAGGACTGACCCCTGTGGGATAATACTTGTTAAGTCTTCTCAGTTTGACAATGATCAATCCAACCTCCCAGCCAGTTATGAACCTACCTAATAGCTATTTGGTCTAAATCATGTTTCTTAGTTAATTGATAAGTATTCCTGGAGGAATTGAGATCACAAACCTTGCAGAAGTCGATAGGTAACATTCATCATGTCTGTTTGCAGTAGAAAGTCAGAATCCCTACATTATGACAAAAACCTGAGTTTCTTGCCTTACCTCCCACTACCCATCTCTAGAGATTCTAACTTAAGGTCAACTAGATCACATACTATTCCTCTCATGTGTCATGTATTTTCTCACTCTCTATATATTTACTGATACTATTTGTTCCATCTATATAAATAAATATCTCTTTATTGAAATGCCAACTCTCTTTCAAGATTCAGTACGAATATTATCTCCTCCATGAAGCCTTCTGCTTATTGTCTAAGTAAAGGGGATTTTGCTTTTTCTCAATCCTATAGTACTTCATACAATTCATGTATTTTTAGCACATACTGTCTTGTATCATAATACATACTCACTGATTACTAGAGCTAAAGAATTGCCTCATTTTCCCTAATTGATCACAGATAGTTTTTGAAAAGGGGATACACTTTATATAATTATATTGCTCCTATTATCTGGTATTGTGACTGGTATAGAATAGGTGTTCAATGAGCATCTACTCATCAAAGAAAAAAGTGATCCTTAGATTAGTGCGATTTGATTTATAGTTGAGTCCACAATTGGTTACTCCATACTAATTAATTATCTTCGGTGGAATTGTGAATACATCCAACCATTCTGGAGAACAATTTGGAACTAAGCTCAAAAAGTTATCAAACTGTGCATACCCTTTGACCCAGCAGTGTTTCTACTGGGCTTATATCCTAAAGAGATTTTAAAGAAGGGAAAGGGACCTGTATATGCAAGAATGTTTGTGGCAGCCCTCTTTGTAGTGGCCAGGCACTGGAAACTGAGTGGATGCCCATCAGCTGGAGAATGGCTGAATAAATTGTGGTACATGAATATTATGGAATATTCATATGGAAGGAGGGGAAAAACTGGAATAAAAGGTTTGGCAATTGTCAATGTTATAAAATTACCCATGTATCTTATAAATAAAAAGCTATAATAAAAAAAGGATGATTTTAGAAAGGCCTGGAGAGACTTATATGAACTGATGCTGAGTGAAATGAGCAGGACCAGGAGATCATTATATACTTCAACAACAATACTATATGATGATCAATTCTGATGGACGTGGCCATCTCCAGCAATGAGATGAACTAAATCAGTTCCAATGGATCAGGAATGAATTGAACCAGCTACAACCAGGGAAAGAACTCTGGGAGATGACTAAGAACCATTACATAGATTTCCCAATCCCTATATTTTTGTCCACCTGCATTTTTTATTTCCTTCACAGGCTAATTGTACACTATTTCAGAGGCCGATTCTTTTTGTACAACAAAATCACTATTTGGACCTGTATATTTATTTCGTATTTAATTTTTACTTTAACATATTTAACATGTATTGGTCAACCTACCATCTGGAGGAGAGAGTGGGGGGAAGGAGGGGAAAAATTGGAACAAAAGGTTTGGCAATTGTCAATGTTATAAAATTACCCATGCATATATCTTGTAAATAAAAAGCTATATTAATAAAAAAGGTAAAAAATAAGAAACTTATTAGTATAAATAACAAGGGAAATCGACCTATATTCTTATGAATGTTTATTTTAGGTTTAGCCCTAAACAAATGCAGTAGCACACACTTATAGTACCTGCCTCTAGAAGGTTGAAGCTGGAGATTCAGCCTGGGAATTCTGAGCCACTATGGGCTATGGTGATTGAATATCCACCTAAATTCAGTATTAAATGGTGAATCTCTTGAAGGAATCACCAAATTGCCCAAGAGAGTTGTACTCTCCTTGCTCAGATCAAAAATGGAATAGGTCAATTCTTTTATGCCAATCACTAAAGATCAGCTGAGACAATTAAGGATATTCAAACTTTAAAAAATAAAGTTACCTCTCATTACTGTGATTTTCATGAGAATACATCATTTCTTTTAAAACAGAAATCCCTACCAACTGAAAGTGTGACATCATCATACAGCATAGTGTGATTAAAAAAAGAGCAATCATACTTAAATATTTGGTTCCATTTAGTTCTGCTTTTACCTTTAAGAGAATTACTTAATACCTCTGAGACTCAGTTTCTTTATCTGTAAAATGAGGTCACACTAATGAATTGCCAAAAGCTCTTCCAATTTGAATAGTTTATGATTTTTATGTATATTAACCATTGTCATTAATGAAGTCTGGTGTTCATTTCAAGATATAAAAATATTAAAAAATCTTCCTCTACAGAAAACTTCCTTTCTGGAACTTTCTGGAAGACAGTTCTTATTGCCATCCTCTTTCTAATCAAATGTTTTCATACACACCCCCTTTTTAAAATCTTCAGGATCTGTTCTAAGAAAACAAGATTATAGATTTAGACCTAAAAAAAATTCAGAAGCCATCTAGGGACACACTAAGGGATTGGGTACGGGTACGTCAAAGGCTCCCAGCTTTAGACACTCATTAGTGCTTTGGGATTCATATTCAATCCAGTGGATGTTTATTAAACACCTACTGTGTGCTAAGCACTGGGGACACAATTAATCAAAAAAAGTCCCTGCCCCAGGGAGATTATAATCTAGAGGCTTGTGAGGATTATCCAGCTTCAGTCAAATAAAAAATAAAAAGAAATTTTGAAAGAAGAAATATTATGTTTAGAAGAACGGCACATCTTTAACCTATATTGGACTACTTGCTATCTGAGGAAGATGGAAGGAAGAAGGGAGAGGAAAAAACTTTGGAATGCAAGGTTTTACAAGGGTGAATGTTGAAAACTATCTTTTCATGTATTTGGAAAAATAAAAACTATTATTACTTTTAAAGTAATATTAGAAGATGGATTAATTTTGGTATGGAACAAAGACTTTCTTTGTTTCTTAAAATAAACAACAACAAAAAAAGGAATATTAACTGAGAAGACATAGAAAACACTCCCAAAGTGGAAGGAACTCAGTCCCTGGATAGAAAAGCCTTAGATTTAAGGTGATTGATATTAGAAAGTTCATTGCTGGGTGTGCATAGGACACAGTGTCTCAAGATTTACAAGTGGACTAAATTATGCAGTCAGTCAATCAACAAGTATCTAATAAAGTGATTGCCGAGTGCCAGACACTGTAATCATTGCTCTTGGCTTGGACGAAGCAGCTCCTGGAAGACTCTGTCATAGACTTCAGTTACCTGACTTCGAATGAATCATTTGATCTTTCAAAGCTGAAAAATAATCAATTGTTTTTATTAATATTAAATATCAATAACAATAAATGTTAAATAAATATTATTATTAAATTAAATAGTTAATTTTGTCTGTCATCTCTGATATCTATTAACCTAAGAAGAAACACAATAGAAAAAAAGAAAACAACAACAAAAACGAACAAGAGCCAGATATTCATGGCAACATGATGATCCAGGAAGGGAGGTTAAGGCAGCCAGTGGCCATGGCTGCTATCTCTTCCTCTATTCAGAGGCTTCCAAAAGTTATTTCTACTCACTTTAAAACCACGAAGAAATAGAGAGATCTTTCAGCATTCAGATACATTTTGTAGGCACATTAAGTTCCAATTCAGAGACCAATTAAAAGGTTTCTCCTCAATATGCAGTAAGCTTATAAAAAATAGTCACAATATCTGACTATACTCTAAAGCAGTGGTCCTCAAACTTTTGTTCTCAATATATTTATCCTATTAAAAATGATTGAGGATCTGTCCAAAGGATTTTTGTTTATGTGGGTCATAGTTATAGATATTGATCACATTAAAAATAAAAACCAATTATGAATTTGGGGACTCTCTGAAAAGATTTCAGAGATTCCTCAGGATGCTCTGGACCAGACTTTGAATCTGCTCTAGAGAATAGGGGTTCTACTTTGCACATACCCACAAACATATTTGTAGGAGACAGAGAATACTGTGAATGCTCCAAGAACTGGGCTGTCATTGGACAGTCTTCTTGTTATTTGTACTATTTAAGTAAATTAATCTCTTATTATTATTTAAGTCTTGAAGCTAAGTCTTATAATGATATGTGTCTAATAACTAAAATATAAATGGCACATGTCCAAATAAGTAAAATATAAAATTACACATGATTTGTGTCTAAGATTCTCCTCCATTAAAATTCTCCAATGATACACATTTAAGACATGAAAATGACCTTTTTTCTTTATGATGACAGGGGAGCATGAGCTCCGAAGTCTCCTCTCAGGATGGAAAATCTTAAATACTGGCCCTGGAACAGAATACGTATCTATTGTTCAAGTACCTATATTCAAAGAGACAGGTTTCCAGATACACTGGTTACAGTTTGACAAAAAATGTTTGTAACTTCTATAGCTACTAATGCCCTGACATATTGGCTTTTATCATCTACTAAAGTATGGAGGATTTGTGATTGACTTTAATGGAAGGAATATCATCACCAATAACATAAGAGATCTTTTAGAGCAATTTGCTATGTAGGGATCAGGAAAGACCTTACAAATGAGAGGTCATTTGAGCTTAATTAAAACAATGAGTAAGGATTCCAAAGGCAGAAAAATAAAAATCCTTGCAATAATATGCATTTAATACTGACTGAAATAGTAAAATAGGGACTGGCTGACATAGGGAAGAGTGTGAGCAAAAATTCAGAGTTGAAAAGAATCAAATTATCTTTCCAAACTGGTTACTCCTTATAATGCATGATAATGATGATGATAATTGATGCAGGTAAGTGGGGCAATAAATAGAATCCCAGGCACAGAATCAGATAGACCTGAGTTCAAATCCAGTCTCAGACACTGACTTTATGACCTTGGACAAGCCATTTCAACTCTAGGTCATAGTAGGTGCTTTAAAATGCATTATTGATTAATTGACTGTGTGAAGGATGTGTGAAGGATGCCAAATCCTAAAGTTTGGCTGGACAACAGAGTTTATGAGACATGATGGCTTCTCTGCAAAACTATACTCTGGAACTTCTTAAGTCTCATGTCACTGAAATAGTTATTTCTGCACATGGCTGCCCCTGTTGCTGTGAAATCTCTTTCTCCCTGAGACACCTGTGAATAGCCTTCTCTAGGAAGATGGAGTCTGGGCTTACCATGCTGACCTCTACCAAGTCAATATAAGAAATTTTATCAGCTCCAAGTGAGACATCTGGACAGATGCACAGATAGTTAGGACAGTCAAAATGAGCTGCTAAGGAATGAACAAAAAGAAGACAAAAGAATGGAAATTACTGACTTGAGAATTTAAAAAAAAGGTTTAATGGAGCAATGATTTAGAAATCCACTATGTTTTAGAGGAGGTAGATTGAAATTCCACAGAGCTTCAATTTTCCCTAAATACTTATGATTTTAAAGATTCCCCAGGGGAAGGGGTTGCTCTAGGGTGTATAAGGAGGGGTAGGCTTTTAACAAAATGGAATATGTACTTCACCAGGCACTGAAAGAAGATTATCTGTGTTCTCAGATCAGCTAAGAACTCAGCATAACAACTAAGAAAATTGGAGGGGGCTCTTTTATATTGTTTTAAATTTAATTTAATTTTTGTTACATTTTAAATTCTAATTTGTCTCCCTCACTCTCCAACTTGAACTAGAGAATGTCTCCATTTAACACAAAAATAGATAGATAGATAGATTTGGTAAGATAGATAGATAGATAGACAGATAGATAGATAGTTTTGGTAAATGATAGATAGAAAGATAGATAGATTTGATAAATGATTATAGATAGATAGATAGATGTGTAAAACCATGTAAATTGTTTCTCTGGAGGTAGATATCATTTTCCTTCATAGGTCCTGTGTAATTTATGTGAATATTTATAATACTTAGAATAATAGTTATTTTTTGACAATATTGTTATTATTGTATCTGTCATTCTCTTGATTTTGCTCATTTCACCTTTCATTATTTCATGCAAGTTATTTCATGGTTTTTTTTCCTACAATCAACCTGCTCATCATTTCTTACAGCATAGTAATATTCCATCACAATCATATACCATGGCTTGTTTACCTATTCCCCAATATCTAGTTTTTTGCCATCACAAAGAGAGTTATTATAAATATTTTAGAACATATAGGTTCTTTTCTATTTATCCTAATCACCATGGTATTTGAGTCAAAGGGTTGTATATATATATATACATATATATTATAATAATATAATTATTATTAACCCTGAGTAAAGGGTTATACAAGGTTGTATAACTCTTTGAACATAATTCCATATTGCTCTTCAAAGTGGTTGAATCAGTTCACAGTTCCACCAACAGTGTATTAGTGTCCCAATTATCTCACATCCCCTCCAGGAACTTTTAGCAGTAGAGGCTATTGTGAAGTCAAGGACAATCTCAGTTCATACATCTTCAGACATATCATTTCCAGGAATAGTTGTCAAGGCAACAGCTATAAGGTAAGAACCAGAGACCAAATTCCTATGTAACCTGGCCTTGTGCAAACCAGGCAGAAAACCCTCTTTTGTTGAATATCAGCATCATAGAACTCCATATATTGTTATATGTGGTATATTTATCAAATTGGTGGATCATGTAAAGTTGAAAGGCATATCTAATACACTAAATTACACCAGAATTTGAAAACATGGAGAGGAAAGAATACTGGCACAAATCTGATAAGTAAAATTTCTTACGGATAAATGTAAAATCTTACATTTTTTTAAAAGCAAGTCTAGAATTTTAAGATAAAGAGAAGTTGTAGCTAGACAGCAATTAATTAAAAAAACTGTTTTTAGTGTCCTTTAAACTGAATATGAGCTGACAATATAAGGCTGAGGGAGGAAAAAAGCAAACATAATTTCAGCAGAGCTATCATTAGGAATTTTTTCATCTGGGGAAAGCCCCACAAACCACATGTGGTAAACCCATATAGCACTTTAGCTGGGGGTGAGACAAAGAGTAGACACTACACCATGGGTTGACGAGGGTTCATAGTATACCATGAGCTACTTTCATGAAGAGAGATATTGTCAGTAATCTTTTTATTAAACTGTGGTACCCAGACCTGAATGCCTTATTCCAGATGTAATCCAAATAAGGCAATTAGACCCTTCCTAGCTCTGGATACTATTCTTTTCTGATAGAAGTCAAAGATCCAAAGAAATAAGTTAGGTGTACTAAACAAGTTTTTTTCCTCATAGAAGAAATTTGCTCAAAGGTGGAAATTTTGAACAAGGTTAAGGAATTGTAAAAGCAGATGACAAATCTCACACTCTTTTAAGGAATAAAGGAGAAGAGTGGATTTGGGGAAAATGATATAGGTCAGAAAATTCTAAGCTCTCCAGATTTCCTCCACAAACAAGACAAGAGGAATTAGGGCATGAGGGCTGATGGTCTGCAAAGCTACTCTCATCAGGAATGGATTGAAGGGGGAGGTGGAAGTGTGTGTGTGTGTGTGTGTGTGTGTGTGTGTATGTGTGTGTGTGTGTGTGTGTTGAAGAGTATAAAAGTCTTATAAATTCAGAAACAAATAAGAAGACAAAATTATAGGAGATGAGGAAAGGATAAGAGAGGGATTTTTAGAAGAAACCTTACTCACATCAGATCTAGGTTAAAGGGAGAAAAACATATATTTGGAAGAAAATTTATAAATTTATAAAGAATTTTATTTATAATTTATTTATATTTTTTATAATTTATAAAGAAAGAAGAGAGTGAGAGAATAATAAGGGTGTGCAGATTAACAGAAATAGAAAGAACAACATATATATACACTGAAGGGTATAAATGTCTTCTGAGTTCAGGTAGAAACAAGAAAGCAAGAGGATAGGGTGGGGAAAAGGATATGGAAGGGATTCTGGGAGAGGGGATAGACTAAAAGAAGGACAAGGTAGAGTATAGAAATAAAATAGAGGAGTCAGGAGGGATAGGAACAGGTTGAGAAGAATAATGAGGAAAATAAGAAGGAAGAAAATGAACAAGCAAAAATAGCTTAGAATGTGAATTGGATGAGTTCGCCCATAAAATAGAAACAGATACTGGATTAAAATTTTGAACTCAACAATATGTTCTTTTAGGAAATACTATAAGGATAACTATACACAAATTTACAATAAAGATCATGAGTAGAATTTGTTAAGTAAAAAAGCAGGGGTAGTAATCATGATCTCAGACAACAATAAAGCTAAAATAGATTTAATCAAAAGAGTAAAATAGGGAGAGTGCTATATGTTAGTCATATTAATCAATATTGTTAAACTATTTGAAATAATGAGATAGTATAAGATTGGAATATTTCTGTACTGTAGGAAATATATATGTGTATGATTATAGATATCTATGTATGTATGCATATACGTGCACTTAATTGTGGCCTTCTTAGGGGTGGGAGGAAGAGGAGAAAAAAATAAAGTTAAAAGTTCACAGAAGAGAACAAAAGAAAATTTCCAAGAAAGCAAAGAGGGACAGCTCTGAACACAATATGTAATATTTATTATATAGGCTTTCTTGAAATGGAAATTATTTTATATTTTGAATCCTCTCTTATGTCTGCTATGCACAGGGCATTTTTTTCTTATTTTGTATTTAAGTTTAAAATACTTTTTAAATGGTAGAGGTATACATACAGAACTTTGCACAAATAAATCTGGTAATCATATGGTGAAAGTGAGGATTGGACAAGCCTCCAATTGGGAAGAACAGTAAGTTAAATATTTTACCTTACTAAAAATTCTAATGACTTAAAGGAATTCGCTGAAACCCAGGAACAGATACAAAATCATTTAGAGCACACAAATAGTTCATCAGCCCCACCCTACTGCCAGAAAGGAACCGAAATATTGGGGCAACACCCTGATAGTTCACTGAAATTCCTCTCTCCCACAAGATCATACAGATCTTTTTCCAAGCTCATAGTAACACCTTGTGGTTTAGACTCTCCCCAGAAGGGAAATACACTATAAGGCTGCTGAACAAGCCATTCCTTTTGTGTTGAGTCTGCACTATCTGTCTAACTACGTGCCTTTTTCTAAAAGTCCTCCTATAGTTCCATTATGCAGGAGCCATGGATACTATACACTTCTTTTCTCAAGGAGCAAGCTCTTCATCCACAGGGTAACTTCTAAAACTTAAGTTTTCAGGCCAATTATCTGAGTACACACGTCTGATTCTGTAGGAAACTTCTCAGCCATCTGATAAACTGAAAACTCAGTCTCAGGATTTCTCCTCTCAACCAGCTATAGGGACATAGGCTGCTTCCAGATATCATGATCAGCTACTCCTGGGGTTTAGTGAGAAATATAGAAGCCATTCATCCCATCCACTCCCCCCAACACACACAAACTTAAACACATATTCCATTAACTTCAAACGAAGGCACAAGAAGAAATAACAGAGAAAGTGATGAAGAGAATGAGAGAAAATGACCACATCATTTTTATGGATGACAAGGAAGACCAACCATTATTGGCCAAATAAACACCAGGATCTCTTTTACCTGTCAGGTAAAAACCTAATCAGGCTTTTTGTAAACCCATTTTCCTCTCCACTTCCCACATCTTTTTTTTTTAATGAGTCAATATTACTTCTGCCATATTGTATTATAATATCGTTCAAGTGAGTTTATACTCTTAACCAATATTGTCTTTGATTATCATTTTTTTTGCATGGAAAGGAGATCAGGTATCTGCAGTAGTTGCTTTACATGGATTAAATTTACATAGGAAATATGTACAATCTGTGCCTATGTCTGGTTTTTTTCGTCTATTTCCTATTTTGGTACAATAATCTGAATACATAAAGCTAGAGTTTTATTAACTATAATCTATCTTTTAACTTATTTTTCTTCTAATTTGATGTTGATTTTATCTTTTCTCATATATTTATGATTTGAAAATGACTCCATTGTGTTAACTAGTCTTTCCTGCCTACTAAGATATTACTCACTCTCATTTTTTTTTTTGCCATGACATATCATTCTAGAATCTCTCAGCACTCTTCTTCAAGAAAGAATTCATGAAAAAATACTTATAAGAATAACAAGAAAGGGAAAAAATTCATGATAGTTTGACATGGTATCCTTCTATAATTTATGAACTTTTGATTTTGTTCATTTATCCTGAAGTTTATTTTATTTATTTTCTTTGTTTTTAGCAATGTTGTCATTTTTTTATATTGGCATTGCTCATTCATGAGTAATGAGTATTTCTCCAGCTTTTAAGATGTCCTTTATTTATTTTTATAAAACTTTTTCATTTTTCAAAATACATACAAAGATAGTTTTCAACATTCA
The DNA here is from genome assembly GCF_902635505.1 of Sarcophilus harrisii. Lineage (NCBI taxonomy): Eukaryota > Metazoa > Chordata > Mammalia > Dasyuromorphia > Dasyuridae > Sarcophilus > Sarcophilus harrisii. The sequence continues at coordinate 52,000,863 of NC_045429.1, forward strand.
CCTTTGAAAAATCTTGTACTCCAAATTTTTCTCTCTGCTTCCCCACTTCCTTCTTTCCCTAGATAGCAAACAATCCATTACAGGTTAAACATTCTAAACATATTGCCACTTTTATTTTGCTATAAAAGAAAAATCAGATCAAAAAGGAAAAAAAAATGAGAAAGAAAAAAAAACAAGCAAGCAAACAACAAACGTGGAAAGTACTATATTCATCGACATTTAATCCCCATAGTCCTCTTTGTGGATGTAGATGGCTTTCTCCATCACAAGCTTGTTGGAATTGGCCTGAATTATCTCATTATTGAAAAGAGTCAACTTCATCACATTTGATCATCACATAAACTTGTCGTTTCTGTGTATGATGTTCTCTTGGTTCTACTCACTTCACTTAGCATCAGTTCATATAAGTATCTTCAGCTTTTCTGAAATCAATCTGCTAATTGTTCCTTACAGAAAAATAACATTTCACTACCTCCACATAACATAATTTTTTCAGTCATTTCCCCAATTGATGGGCATCCACCTTAAATTTTATTTTCAAATGCATTTTTCACTATTCCCATCTACCAACTTTTTCATTAAAGATACCCATTAATAAAGTATGTATTGATTTAATTTGGAGAGTCTTGTGAGTTCTAGAATTTCTCTACCTCTTCACCAGCAACCAACAGAGCTATGGAAACTGCAATTATTCTAATGGTATTTTTAAAATATATATGTTAAGCATTAAGACTGCAAAATAAAATAACCACTGGTAAAAAAAAGTTTCTCAATATGTTGTTTCTCGTTAAGTATTAAATAATGTTTTTCAGATAGTTAAAAGGTGTCACATATTTGCTAATTGTAGCTTTGTCACTCACTTTGACAGACAAATAATTTAAGCTCCTTTATGTCTGTTTCTTCATTCATAAAATCCAAGATGACAATATTAAATGTTATCTACCGTATAGGGCTTCACACCCTGGCCCCAGCCTATCTTTTCTGACACATTGTACTTCATTACCCTTAATACACTTTACAATCTACCTGAAATAGTCTTTTTTTTGCTATTATTCACAAGTGACACACCTCCCATATTTGTACAGGCTAACCTCTATACCTAGAATGCATTCCCAGACTGGTTCTGTTTCTTAGAATCCCTTGTTGCCTATAAAGCTCAGCCTAAGCACCATGTTCTTTAAGCACCATGGTGCTTTTCCCATGATTCTGGTGCTTCTCGATTTTTTTTTAAAAAAGTATTTTTATGTGCACACACTCTATATTATGGGCATGTTGTTCTACCCCACTTCACAGTTTGTTCGTTTTTTTTTTTTTTTCTGACTTTGTGTTCTTTCTCTTCCATGAATTATAGATTGATTGGTTAGTGCAATTATTTATTTATTTGTTTGTTTGTTTATTAGTTATTTATACATTATCTTCCCCCATTAGACTTCTTTGCATCTCCAATACTTAGCCCAGAACTGGAATATTGTAACCACTTTAAAACTACCAGTCAATTGAGTATGCTTATTGTTTGATTAATCCTATTATTCATTTTACAAATGAGTAAATTGAGGTCCAGGAAGGTTAAATGACCAAAGCATCATAGGTAGTAAATAGTAGAGCCGTCATTCAAACACCCATGTACTTTCACTCCAAACCCAGCACTTTTCCCACTGTCCTGTAATGTTTTTTTGCCTATAAAAAGTAAATTCAAATGTCATAAGATTCACTTTTCCACACTCATATTTTCCTATTTAGGAATAGACTTCTGTAATGACTAATAGAGATATATGATTCCTGTCTCTGAGCTTTTTATTTTTCCTTTCTCAAAGAGGACCACGATCTCAGGGAGGTGATGCTATGATATACAAGTGAATTGATTTTAAATGAGCAAGGACTTTTCAAGATCACCTGCCTCATTCCCCTCCAGAGCCACTGGCTCCAACAGCCAGATAAAGGTCCACATGACTGGAGATGGTCTTGGATGCAATAGGAGACCTTTGCCTTTTTAAGCTAAGGTCTTTCAACAAGTCTCACTTTGACACCACACCTATTTTGTGATTGAGGCAAAGAATTTCCTTTTCTACACAGTCAAAAAAATCTAAATAAATAAATCTGAGAGAGAAAGATCCTCAGGGTTTCTAGTCAAAGAAAAAATGATGCCGTTTACATTCAATCTGAATCAATCAGGACTCAGTGACCAAAAGGGGCTTAGTCTGAGATTTGTTGGTGGCCAAACAATAAGAATCAAAGTGGTTCTGGTTTAAGGCATTCAAGAAAGTGGTAGGTTAAGATTAAAAAATGCATTTTCAGATATGGCCAATGCCCAATTTCTTTTCCATGCTCATTCTTTTTTATATTTGCAAGGAGAATTCTATTGGGGTCTTTGGGATACAGTGATGATTGTTTTAAAAGTCATCACCAAAACATGTTTGTAAAAAAAAAAAGTTCCTTGAGATCCTTAGAAGGATGGAGGTGAACCACAGGATGGCAGCAATTTGAAATGTCTTGGGGGAAAGGTTATGAAGGTGGAAAGCAGAGGAAGAAGAGGATGAAGGCTGGCCATCTTGCTGTCAGTGTTGGCTCACCAATTCCTCACCCCTCCTTGCATTGTGAAGGGTAAAAGGTCACCAGTGCTGCGATGCTGAGAAAGTTTGGAATATAAATGGGGCTAGTAGGATCCTGCAGGGCTCTTATCCCCTAGCCATTGTTTTCTCCTAAAGAATACTTAGTTCAACAGGGCTTCACTGTTGCCTTTGGCATCTTAAAGAGATGAACTTTCCCCCCTTTAAAAACTGAAAGGCACAGTGCTCTGTGCTAGGTTCCTCCTCCCAAAGTACCCAGTAGGAAAGATGAAACTCCAAGCATCTAGGAACTCCCATTGGGCCAAAGATTAGCTACTCCAGTGACTGGATTCCATCTGGAAAAGAAAAGGCTGGATCTAATGTATCCATCCCCTGTGGTACTCTGGAGGACCTGAGGAGCAGAACAATTGTTCCCCTTCTAGGGGCTTCAAAGTCCTGAATGGGGAGTTGGAAAGGGAGCAAGAAAGGAGAAATTACAAAAATCAGAAACCATTTAAGTCAACAGTGCGAAATTAGAGGTTCTATCCACAGAGGGAATTGGTATTGGAATTTAAGTGTCCATGGAGGGGTGTTGGAGAATGAGGTAGGTTGAGAAGAATTTTTTAAGGGACTAAGCCTTTGATACTATCAATCACCCTTTTCTTTCTAGGTTTTTGTGGGATACTATCACCAGTCATCTTGATCTGTGTCTTACCATTGAACTCTGATTACTTCAGAGGGGAGAGTGAAGCTAATGACTTTGCATACTCTCCCTCAAATGAAGGCATCACCCTCCTGGTGTTATTGATCTTTTTGGAGAACTAAGGACAAACATCAACAACAAAGGTTTCTGTGATATTACTTTCCCTGGTATTCCTCCTTCCTGCCTGACTACTCCTTCTCATCCCCTTTTCCTGGACTTTTGTCCAGGTCATTCACATTTACTAAGTCTCCACAAAGGCTCTGTCCTAGAACTTCTTCTCTTCTCTGATATTATTTGCCTTGATAGTATCAGATCCTATGGATTCAATTATTATATCTATACTGGGGATTCTCAGGTCTATTAAAATAAGTGCTCTATTAACAGAAGCAATGATTATTATCGTCATTATCTATTTATTTGCCAACTTCTAATTTCGCATCTCTGATTACTCATTGAACATCAAACTGAATATCTCCAGATATTTTAAAATGAATATGTCCAATAATGAACTTATCATCTTTTTCACCAAAGCTATCCACATTCCAAATTCTCCTATTACTTAGCAAGCAAGATCATCTTCCTTTTCATCCAGGTTTCCAAGCAAGCAAGATCAGCTTCCCCTTCATCTAGGTTCCTAAGCAAGCAAGATCATCTTCCCCTTCATCCAGGTTTCCAAGCAAGCAAGATCATCTTCCCCTTCATCCAAATTTCCAAGCAAGCAAGATCATCTTCCCCTTCATCCAGGTTTCCAAGCAAGCAAGATCATCTTCCCCTTCATCCAGCTTCCCAAGCAAGCAAGGTCATCTTCCCCTTCATCAGGTTTCCAAATAAGCAAGACCATCTTCCCCTTCATCAAGTTTCCAAATAAGCAAAACCATCTTCCCCTTCATCCAGCTTTCCAAGCAAGCAAGGTCATCTTCCCCTTCATCAGATTTCCAAATAAGCAAGACCATCTTCCCCTTCATCCAGGTTTCCAAGCAAGCAAGACCATCTTCCCCTTCATCCAGCTTTCCAAGCAAGCAAGATCATCTTCCCCTTCATCCAGGTTTCCAAGCAAGCAAGATCATCTTCCCCTTCATCCAGGTTTCCAAGCAAGCAAGATCATCTTCCCCTTCATCCAGGTTTCCAAGCAAGCAAGATCATCTTCCCCTTCATCAGGTTTCCAAATAAGCAAGATCATCTTCCCCTTCATCCAGGTTTCCAAGCAAGCAAGATCATCTTCCCCTTCATCCAGGTTTCCAAGCAAGCAAGATCATCTTCCCCTTCATCCAGGTTTCCAAGCAAGCAAGATCATCTTCCCCTTCATCCAGGTTTCCAAGCAAGCAAGATCATCTTCCCCTTCATCCAGCTTTCCAAGCAAGCAAGCAAGGTCATCTTCCCCTTCATCAGGTTTCCAAATAAGCAAGACCATCTTCCCCTTCATCAAGTTTCCAAATAAGCAAAACCATCTTCCCCTTCATCCAGCTTTCCAAGCAAGCAAGGTCATCTTCCCCTTCATCAGATTTCCAAATAAGCAAGACCATCTTCCCCTTCATCCAGCTTTCCAAGCAAGCAAGGTCATCTTCCCCTTCATCAGGTTTCCAAATAAGCAAGACCATCTTCCCCTTCATCCAGCTTTCCAAGCAAGCAAGGTCATCTTCCCCTTCATCAGGTTTCCAAATAAGCAAGACCATCTTCCCCTTCATCCAGGTTTCCAAGCAAGCAAGACCATCTTCCCCTTCATCCAGCTTTCCAAGCAAGCAAGGTCATCTTCCCCTTCATCAGATTTCCAAATAAGCAAGACCATCTTCCCCTTCATCCAGGTTTCCAAGCAAGCAAGACCATCTTCCCCTTCATCCAGGTTTCCAAGCAAGCAAGATCATCTTCCCCTTCATCCAGGTTTCCAAGCAAGCAAGATCATCTTCCCCTTCATCCAGCTTTCCAAGCAAGCAAGCAAGATCATCTTCCCCTTCATCCAGGTTTCCAAGCAAGCAAGATCATCTTCCCCTTCATCCAGCTTTCCAAGCAAGCAAGCAAGGTCATCTTCCCCTTCATCAGGTTTCCAAATAAGCAAGACCATCTTCCCCTTCATCCAGGTTTCCAAACAAGCAAGATCATCTTATCTTCCCCTTCATCCAGGTTTCCAAGCAAGCAAGATCATCTTCCCCTTCATCCAGGTTTCCAAGCAAGCAAAATCATCTTCCCCTTCATCAGGTTTCCAAATAAGTAAATCATCTTCCCCTTTATCCAGGTTTCCAATCTTGGTGTAATCTTCAACTGTTCGTTTTACTCCCCATATCCAATCTATTGCCAAATTCTGTAGATTTTACTTTTATAAGATCTCTTAATATCTCCCTTTCTCTCTCTGACATGTTGTACCCTCTGAACCAAATTCACAGGACTAGCTTTTTGTGATCTTTCCCAAACTCTACATTCAGCTATCGAATTGATCTTCTTAAGCAGATCTTGCGATTACACACACACACACACACACACACACACACACACACACAGACACACACACATCCTGTTCAATAACTCTTGTGGCTCCTATTACCTTTGGATTGAATATAGAATTTTCTGTTAAGCATTCCAAACCATACTCTCTGGTTTTACACTGAATGCATCTTCAACATACTTTGTGATCCTGTGTCCTTGTTGACCACTTTATTTCCTGACTCCAGCATTTTCTCAGGCCTTCCCCCATACCTGTAACTCTCTCATCATCTCTATCTCCAGGTTAACCTGGATTCCTTCAAGTCTGCCATAAAATCTCACCTTTCTGCATGAAGTCTTTCCCAATCCTTTTTAATGCTAATACTTTTTCTCTACAATTGTATCCAGTTAACACAGCAATCTGTGGGCTTCAGTGGGCTGTAAGTAAACTTGACAAGTAAAGAAAGTTTGATTTAAGAACATTCCATGCAATATTCTTGAATCTTACTAAATGCAAGAAATTCGCAAAGTAGGAGCCTTTGTTTACTACTCCCTTTATACTTAGGCAGTATGTGCAGCTGCCAAATTTGTTATTTAAAGAAGATTAAAGATTTGTATGTCCTCAAAATTTTCCCATGCTGACTTCTACCAGGCATCTAATTTCATCCGTATACATTTATTCCCTTAGATAAAGGTTATTTCCAATGGACCACATAAAATAAAGATATCATCTGATGTGGGCAATTATATGTCAAAATCAATATTAAGGTTAAGGAAAACCTCAGTCTTTGAAAGCTGTGTATGATAGGAATAATGATAGGAATAATTTAGACTGGAAAGAGAGATTTGAGCCAGGTTGTGAAAGGTTTTAGATGGCAGACATGCATTTGTCCTAGAGCAAGAGGGAACCAATGAAGTTTGTTGAGCAAGGAAGCAGCATTGTGCTTTAGGAAGATTGAGAACTCTTTATATTGTACCATTTCAAATCTTTATTCTGGACTGTTCTTAAAAAATTGGTGTTCAGTCATGTCTAACCCCATTTGGGGTTTCCTTGGTAAAGATAATTAGAGAAGTCATTTCACCAGCTCATCTTACAGATGAATAAATTGAGGCAAATAGGGTTAAGTGACTTGACGTTGGTCATACAACTAAAGTATCTGAGTTGAGATTTGAACTCAGGAAGATTTGTCTTCCTTATTCCAGTCCTGGCACACTATCCATTGCACCACCTAGCAAACACTCTGAAAAAAAATGCATTTGCTGCTTATTGATCTTTAATGAAATTCTATTTCTACGGAGTTTAAACTCCAAACAGGATTCTTTATTGAAAGTCTTCTTTTTACTTTTTATGGCAGCTAAATAATTATCTTCTTATTATTTCTGCAAGTGCTCCATCCCAACCCACCTCAGAAAAGATATCTAAAGGGAATTTTTATCATTCATTCTCACTACCTATTTCCCAGATCAAATCTTGAGATCAATGTATGAAAGATGCCACTACCTACAATCTTACAACTAGAGAACACTGTTGACTTGCAACTGAACACTGCTGTTGACCAATCAGAGTCTTTCCTGAACATCCACAGAGAGTATCTGAACAGACTATGTGTTAGCAAAAGCACTTCAGTGCTTCAGGCAAATAGCCCATCGATCCAGTGAAAACAGAGGCTAAGAACAGGAATTGAACCAGGAGTGTATACTATGTCACAGGTCACACTGGCCCTAAAAAGAAAACTTCCAAGCCAGTACATGACTCATTGAAACAAAGTGGAGAAAAAAGGTATTTCGAAATTTTTCTGATTTATAGCCTACTATAGGATATTGAGACATTATTTACAATCAATATATGTGCCTACTGGAGTCCCTCTGGAGCCATTGATGTTGCTTCACAGAGTGGAGGTTGGTCAGCCCGATCCAATAGACAGGCTTGTAGTGTCCTGTTGGAGCAGGCAATAAACCCCAGCTGTAGCCATATATCTTCAGGAAAATGGTCCTGGTTACTTGTGCCTTTGGGTGGTTGTTTCAGGGTTATAGATTTGGGGTAAGAAGACAGGTTGGTGAGAAGGAGCAATCATAGACTTTATTCCATAATTTTCATTGTAAATTTCTTACTCTTTCCATCTGCATTTCACTGTAGGGTAATAATAATAATAACAATATCATGTAAAATGCCTTTCAGAGAAAAAGGATCCCTTAAAAGGAAACTCAAAAGACAACAAGTCCAATATAGTTTTTTAGTAAAGTGGAGTATTGAGTACAAAAATTTTCCTAATTATTTTTCCTTTTCATTTCAACACAAATGTAACCATCCCTTCCAAAAAAAAAACAAAAAAAAAACAAGGCTCTAACATTTGTGTTTCAATCTTTTCATTCATTTAGATGATCATGAGAACTTAGCATGTACTAAATACAACAAGGAATGATGAAATGAGTTCTCTGCTCCTGAGAAGTTTATGATCTAGGAAAAAAGAAAAAAAAATACTAAGATCAAACAATCAGAATAACTTTAAGTACTCAATTGTAACTATATTATTGACTACAAGTAAGGGAAATCTTAAAAGGAGAAGTCTTGGGGGAAAAAATCAGTTTTCCACCTATTGGATGTAGTGAGAAGAGTTTGGAATTTGGCCCTGAATACTCTTCTCTCAGAGTACATTACACCCTTTTGGACATGTATCATTCCATAAATCTCACTTCAGTGGGCTTTTAATTTCTTTCTGATATACATCTAGGCACTTTAAACCTAAGCATTTAACTTGAGAATCAACCAGCTTCCCATCTCTTTGATACTTTAATGGAGCTGTAATATCCTCTAAGACAGGTGAGAACTCCTCCAAATTGCACTGTTCATACATCATCCACTCATGTCTTATCCCATCTGACTCTGGACTCTCTGGAGCAGAGGTTCTTCCAGGATCAAATATATAATCCTTCACATGGTGTCAACTACCTTCATAATCTGATTCCCTCTCCTTTATAGCCTTACGCTTTATTCTCTTTACATATTTATGTGACATTGGCTTCCTTGATGTTCCACAAACTCCATCTCACTGCATTTTTACTGGCAATCCCCATGTTTGGAGTGCTTTCCCTTCTTGTGTCTGTCTCCTAGATTTTCTGATTTTTTTCAATTCCCAGAGAAAGCAAGAAGCTTTTGCCTGATCTTCATTAACACTACAGCTTTGCTCCTAGATTATTTCCTATGTTTTACTGGGATGTGGTGACAATATGTGCTATTTCTTGAAACCACAGGTGACCACTTTTTGGAGCCACAGGTCTCCTATGACCTGTCACAAAGATGACAAGATTATCCATTGCATCCTAAGTCATTACTAGCCATTTTGACTTTTGTCTGGTCACTGGATATCAATGACTTCGGAAGAGAGAGTGAAGAAGGAGGCTTGCACAACTCTACCTCACTTAAAAACAAGTCAAGATATTACCCTGTAATGTTATTAATCCTCTTCAAAAACAAAGGACTAATAACAACAATTCCCTATGTATCCAGTCTATAGCATTTTAATGTAATTGTTTATATGTTGTCTCTTCCATTAAATTTTGAGTTCCTTTAGAGCAAGAAACTGCCTTTTTTTTTTGCCTTCTTTGTATATCGCAAATTTAGCCTGGAATATAATAAATGCTTAATAAATGCTTGTTGACATGACTTTTTTGTGTCATGGACTTCTTTAGCACTTTGCTAAGTACATGGACTACTTTTCACTTCTTACATATTTTTAAGTGCATAAAACAAAATACATAACATTAAAAAGAAATCAAATTATATTGGAATACTGTTATCAAAATTTATTTAAAACTAAGCTCATGTATGTCAGGTTAAAAAGACCTGTCTAAATCTCATGATTTTTATTGTTATAAATGATATATGTAAGTTGTTTATTATTTATTTCTTTCTTGTGCTATATTACCAGCCTACCTCCTTTTCTAGTCATCTGTTACTTCAGTAATTTCTTTCACAATACTTTCACAATACCCGTAAAATTCCTCATTGTAATATTCTATATCCTATCCACTCTACCATTCATTTCTCCATTGTTTCTTGAATGACTTTCAAATTTAAACCAAGAAAATAAGGTTTTCAATGTTTTACCATCACATAAATAATACCAAAGGGAAAAAAAAACAGTGTTTAAAAAATCTGGAGAAGCCTGGGATCATGCAAACATCTCAAGGGTATATAACCCAGAGGGTACTTTCAATCTGTGGTCAGATTCTTTTAAGATAACCTGCAAAGACTCCTTATAAATATTATGTTCAGGATTAAGTCAGAGATGGTGAATGCAATATTCAAGATACCTCACACCTTTAAACTATCTTGGGTATAGTTATAATGGGGTTCACAGTCTCAGAAGCAAGAGTCATTATTATTGTATTGGCCAGCATATTGCTCTTTAACATCACAAAGCACAGAATTTACTAAACTCAAAATGAGCAAATCATAATTTTAAGTTGGATTAGCAATGGTTACCATTAGGACTTTGGTTTGCAATCTTTAATCTTCTCCCCTTTTGCCCACTAAAATTATTCCACAGTTCTATGGGAGAAAAAAGGAAAACACTGACATTCATCTCAATATATGGAATGTTAATTTAGGATGTTTCAGGGGAGGTCACAGGAGGAAGTATACACATAACTGCTTTGGGTTGCCTTTTTTTGAGAAGGGTGGGAGTTCAGACTATCATTTTAATAGTGTGGGGAATTGCCAGTGTAGAAATTCTCCCAAGATAAAATGGCAACTTCTCTGTGATTCGTAAATTTCAGAGTTGTTTTACACATTGATATTTAAATTTAAAAAGATTTCTCTATCTTAACACAACTAATATGGTTCTAAGTCATAACTGGAACACACATACTCCAAATTATATATATCCCATATATATGTAGAATACACATATATTACATATTTGCACATATATATTCATAAATATATGTTCACATTTCTATAATATTAATATTTGGAAAATATTCCATTCATATTGTCTCTTCTTTTCTTAACAACAAGCCTTTTTGTGTGATGTCAGGATTTTATTTTTCATAACAAATTTTTATAGCTGTATTCACAAAAAACTCCATTTAACAGATGAAGAAACTAATCTTTTTTGGAGAAAATTGAATGGAGATAGGAAGGAATATACTTTTTCTCAGTGGTATGTGAAACCTACACCAAAATTGACCATGAATAAATGCCCTAATAAGGGCATAAAAACCTCAAAATCAAATGCAGAAAGGCAGAAATAGTAAATGCACTTTTTATAGATCATGATGCAGTAAAAATTGCATGTAATAAAAGGCCAGAGCAAAATAGACCAACAATTAATTAAAACTAAATAATCTAATCCTAACGAATGAGTGGGTGAAACCACAAATCATAGACACAATCGATAATTTCATCCAAGAGAATGACAATAATAAGACATCATACGAAAATTTATGGGATGCAGCCAAAATAGTTCTTAAGGGAAGTTTTATATCTCTAGATGCTTACTTGCATAAAATAGAAAAAAGAATATCAATGATTTGGGCATGCAACTAAAAAACTAGAAAAAGAACAAATTAAAAAAACTCCAATTAAATACCAAATTTGAAATTCTGAACATAGAGAACATTAATAAAACTGAAAGTATGAAAATTATTGAATTAATTAACAAAATTAAGAGTTGGTTTTCTGAAAAAAATGACAAAAAAAGATAAAGGAAAAATAAAATCAAATTGTTAGTTATCAAAAAGGAAAAGAGTGAATTTTCCACCAATGAAGAGGAAAGTAAAGCAATAATTAGGAATTATTTTGCCCAACTCTATGTCAATAAATCTGATATTCTAAGTGAAATTGATGAATACTTACAAAAATATGGATTGCCAGATTAACAGAAGAGAAAATATATTACTTAAATAGTCCCCTTTTAGAAAAAAAAATATTGAACAAGCTATTAATAAACTCTCTAAGAAAATAATTTTCATGGCCACATGGATTTACATGTGAATCCAACCAAACACTTAAAAAACAATTAATTCCAATACTATGCAAAGTATTTGGCAAAATGGGGAAAGAAGGAGTATTATGAAATTCCTTTTATGACAAAGTTTTGTTGCTTGTACCTAAACCAGGTAGGGTCAAAATAGAGAAAGAAAATTGTAGATCAATTTCCCTAATGAATATTGATGCAAAAATTTTAAATAAAATATTAGCAAAGAGATTACAGCAAGTTATCATCAAGATAATACACCATGTTCAAGTAGGAGTTATACTAGGAATGCAGATCTGATTCAATATTAGAAAAACTATTAGCATAATTGATTATATCAATAATTAAACTAACAAAAATTATATGATTATATCAATGGAATTGGAAAAAGCATTGACAAAATCCAACACCCATTTCTATTAAAAGCACTAGAGAGTGTAGGAATAATTTTCCTTAAAATGCTCAGTAACATCTATTTAAAACCATTAGTAAGCATCATATATAATGGGGATAAACTAGAACCCATTACGGATAAGATCAGGGGTGAACCAAGGTTTCTCACTATCACCATTACTATTCATTATTGTTTAGAAATGTTAGCTTTGGTAAAAATAAATTACTAGAATTAGAGTAGATAATGAGGAAAACAAATTATCATTCTTTGCAGATGATATGATGGCATACTTAGAGAATACTAGAGAATCAACTAAAATTTATTAGAACCAAAAAACAATTCACAATTTAACAAAGTTTCAGGGTACAAAATAAATCCATATGAATCATCAGCATTTTTATATATTACCAACAAAGTCCAGCAGCAAGAAATACAAAGAAAAATTCCCTTTAAAATAACTATAGATAATTTAAAATATTTGGGAGTCTACCTGCCAAGGCAAAGTCAGGAACCATATGAACACACTTTCCGCATAAATAAAGTAAGATCTAATAAACTGGAAAATTTCAAGTGTTCATGGGTAGGCCAAGCTAATATAATAAAAATGACAATACTACCTAAATTAATTTACTTATTAAGGGTTATACCAATCATACTCCCAAGTAATTATTTTACAGAGCTAGAAAAAAAATAATAACAAAGTCCATCTAAAAGAACAAAAGGTCAGGAATTTCAAGGGAATTAATGAAAAAATGCAAATGAATTTTGCCAAAAAAAGCCTAGCTATACCAGACCTAAAACTATATTATAAAGCACCAGTAATCAAAACCATTTGGTACTGGCTAAAAAATAAAGTAGTCTATCAGTGGAATAGATTAGTTCAAAAGACACAATAGTCAATGACTATAATAATCTAGTGTTTGATAAACCCAAAGATTCCAGCTTGTGGAATAAGAACTCACTATTTGACAAATATTGCTAGAAAAACTGGAAATTACTATGGCAAAAACTAGTATGATTCAAATTTATAAGAATTCAAGTCATTCTCTGATTGTTAAATGATTAAAGGATATGAAAAAACAACTTTCAGATGAAGAAATTGAAATCATTTCTAGTCATATGTAAAGGTGCTCTAAATCACTATTGATCAGAAAAATAAAAAATTAAGACAACTCTGAGATACCACTACACACTTCTCAGATTGGCTAAGATGACAGGAAAAGATAATGACAAATATTGAAGGAGATGTTTGGAAAACTGGATATTACATTATTGATGGAGTTGTGAACTGATTCAACTGGAGAGCAATTTGGAACTATGCCCAAAGGGCTATAAAACTGTGTGTACTCTTTGATTCATGCAAAAGAGATCATAAAAAAGGGGAAAGGACCCACTTGTGCAAAAATGTTTATAGCAGCCCTTTTTGTAGTGGCAAGAGATTGGAAACTGAGTGGAAGCTGATCAATTGAAGAATGGTTGAATAAGTTATGACATGTGAATGCTATGGAATATTATTTTTCTGTAAGAAACAAGCAGCAGGATGATTTCAGAGAAGCCTAGAGAGACTTACATGAACTGATGCTAAGTGAAATGAATAGAAGCAGGAGATCCATTGTTCACAGCAACAGAAAGAATATGTGTTGATTCAATTCTGATGTACATGGTCCTTTTCAACAATGAGATAGTTCAGGCCAGTTTCAATTCTCTTGTGATGAAGAGAGTCATCTGCACTCAGAGAGAGGATTGTGGGGATCGAGTAGGGATCACAATATAGTATTTTCACTTTTTTGTTGTTGCTTGCATTTGTTTTCTTTCTCATTTTTTTTCCTTTTTGATCTGATTTTTCTTGTGTAGCATGATAATTGTGGAAATGTGCATAGAAGAATTGCACATGTTTAACATATATTGCATTACTTGCCATCTGGGGAGGGAGTGGGGGAAAGAAAAGGAAAACATTTTGGAGCACAAGATTTGCAGGGATGAATATTTAAAATTATTTATGCATATGTTTTGAAAATAAAAAGCTTTAATAAAAATCAAGAAATAAAAATAAACTAGTCTTTCCTGATTTCCTCAATTGTTAATACTCTCCCTTTGTATTTAATTGAAATAATATATGTGTTGTTTTGCCTGATAGATTATTAGATTCTTGAGGATATGGGGTTGTTTCATTTGTATTTTTCTATTCTCAGACCCTGGCAAAATCACAGGCACTTGGTGGATACTCAATAATTTTTATTAATTGACTGGTTGATTGATTAGATGACTTAAGCCCATGTCTGAAATGAGATCTGAAGCCAGGTGTTCCTTCTGACTCTTAATCCAAAACTATCTACTATTACTCTGCTCAGTGACCACCTTCCCTAGGATTGGATCAATGGCTTATTAACTCTCAAAATTATTATTGCCCATCTCTAACACTGCTTTCATACTTTCATTATTAGAACCAGCTTCCAGTTTTAAGGTCCCAAGCAAGGTCAGTTTAGGCAGTAATCACAATCATGTTAAAAAAAATCTATATTATCCTGAATCAGCTTTCAAGGCTTCTAGATCAACCAGCATACTAACTGGGATTTATATACTTTTTTAAAATTCTTAAAGCATTTCATATAAATTATCTCATTTGAGTCTTGCAACAATGATCTGGGGTTGTTACTACTGTATTTTTATCATGATTTTATGCAGCTTATTGAAGAAAAATTTCTTTCCCAGGAAACTTCACAGAATAAGCTAAAAGATTATGATTCTGTAAATATAGAAGGTAAAGAAGGAGGGGGCAGGGATTGAAGGTGGGATGAACTTTTAGAATAATCTATACTCTTCATTCTAATAAATCAATGAATCTCCATTTATTTCCTTAATAGAAAGAGTTGGCTAGGATGCTAAAGTTTGCAAATTGCCTGCTTCATGCAGACACCATGTCCATTTTCAGAATGTTTTCCATGGATTTTTCCCACGTCATCTATTAATTACCTAATTACATCGTCTAATTATGGGATTCCTCATGTATTTACACTGATTACGTAATTGGATGCAATTACACTAATTAGGTTAATGACACACGATAACAGACTACAAATTGCTTTAAAGGGACACTGGAAGGGCTGATAGGCCAAAATCCCTTCTGAGGCAGGTCAGGTTCTATGTATCTGCAGCTCAGAGCCTCATGTCCCTGTCCCCATATTGACTCCTTTATGCTATGGTGTCTATATTTTAATGAAATGCATGGGTGAATTTAAATGAACTATGTTCCCTGAGATTAGGGTCAGATTTTGATTAAATTATGAGGCAGCCAGAATTCATCTTGCAACCCTCCATCTCATTCTTCTGAGTCATTTTCTTTGGTAGGTAATAGCTTTTACACGTTTTTATCCATTGACCTCCTATTGTCTCTCTGAAAATCTTTCTTAATAAAATTCTGATCCTACGAGATGATGTGATATCAGTTACATACATCAGAGTATGAATTTAAACCATCATGTTACCTCTTCCATAGGCAGTTGCCTTTTAAGCCTCTTTGAACTAAAATGAAATGCCTTTTTTCCTAATCTAATAGAAATGGAAGGTTGCTGGGGAAAGAATGATGAGGGATCCTTACCTAGTTTATTCATATTGTAGCACTCAAGGCACTATTTAAGCTATTATAAATAATAATAATATCTCACATGTATAAATCTCTTTATTTACAACAATCCTGGAAAGTAAGTAGTGGGAGTATTTAAGAGTAATATTTTCCCCATTTTACAGATGAAGATTCTGAGGTTCACAAAAGTTTAAATGAGTTGTCCAAGATCGCACAACTAAAGTGATAGACCAAGTATTCAAACCAAGTTCTTCTAGTTGATTCCAAGTTCAATACATTGTTGTGTTATGCCATTCATAACAAGACCCATATAAAATTAAGGTATACTGGGAGGTTACCCAAGATAGCTCACTCACTGCCATTCTACTCGACAGATCAGCACAACAGGAGTAGTCCAAGTAATCACTCAAATGAGAGGAGTATAAAGAACTATGATGTTACACACAACATGCCTTTGCAACATGCTTTATGAGGAATGTTTGAAGAAAATAGGATATGTATTCTTCAAACAAAGAAAATCACAGAAGACGTGAATGCTGTTATGGGGGAAAGAAATTGTATTTTTGTGTTTTATTACAGAAGGAGAAAATAGAACTTGGAAATAGATGTTACAAAGAGATAATTTTTGTTCTACATAAGGAAATACTTCCTAGCAATTATAGAAATCTCAAAATGGAATACCCAGACCCCCACTGAATTTCCAGTCACTGAAAATATCCAAGCATCAGAGACTGCATGATTCCATTTGGGGAGTGCTTTGACTAGAATTCTTGATTCTAAGATTCTGCAAAATTACATGCAGTCATAGAACCACAGAACTGGAAGGGACTTCAGAAGACATCTGCCATGATTCTATGTGATAAAAATGTCACCAGCTTCTCTTACCACTGGGTGACACTCCTCAGATTCAGGATCCTATGCACAAACAAATCTAGCCTCCTTTAACCTTACTGCTTTCCCTATTCCCCTCTCCAAAACCCCATCACCAGCTTTACTTCAGCTTTGAGTTCAAAGGTAAAGCCCTTCTAGATTTATTCTTCAAGGGCAAGAGAGAGAGATTGGTAAGGCACTCACCCAGCCATTTCTACATTTCTCCCTGGCGTCAGGAGCTCAGACTTTGGTGAAATCACTAACCCACTGCTTCATTAGTCGCTGCTGCTACCTGTGATTCCAGCATAGAGAGCATGGCCCATCAGTTATTGATCTCTGCTTGCAGGACTGAGTGAAATGATTTCACTTGCTTCTGACTAATTACATATGGAAAGGACTTTAAAGAGAAAAATGAGCCCAGTAAATTGCCCAACAGAAAGTCTACATCTTAATGTTGTGTTACACACAGACAGATATACTTAAAAAGAAAAAAAAAAACAGATGTTTAAAAATTAAACTCGAACTATTAATGAGATTGCTTTTCCCTGTGAATGACTTCTTTTGTAAATGTCTGTCATTGGGTCTGAATAAAAATGTGATTATGTATTTTTTTATTATATTCTCTATACTGCATTGTATATTTGCAGATAGGACATAGAACCCTAGGATTGAAAAGAATCTTAATGATCATCCAATCTATATCTACTCTGCTCCCCCTTACTGGTCCATTTTGCATGTGAAAAAATGAAGGTACAAAAGTGTAATCCCTTTCTGAGTATTGTGGTTCAGCTTGGATGTAGCAGGCAGAGAGTTGGATATTCTACTTTAGGTCTAAATCTAAAATCCCACAAGGAAGCTGCACAGGGTGGGGAACATGAGTGAGAAGTACCAAGGATGGAATAAGTATTCTACTTCAGGTCTAAATCTAATCCCATAAGGAAACTTCTCATGAGAGGAACAGGGTGGGGAACATGAATGAGAGAAGTACCAAGGATGGAATAAGTATTCTACTTGGTCTAAATTTAATCCCACAAGGAAACTTCTCATGAGAGGGGACCATGAGTGAGAGAAGTACCAAGGATGGAATAAGTATTCTACTTCAGGTCTAAGTCTAATCCCACAAGGAAGCTTCTCATGAGAGGAACAGGGTGGGGAACATGAGTAGAAGTACCAAGGATGGAATAAGTATTCTACTTCAGGTCTAAATCTGATCCCAAAAGGAAGCTTCTCATGAGAGAAACAGGATGAGGAACATGAGTGAGACGTACCAAGGATGGAATAAGTTACAGTAGGGAGAGTGCTGCTTCTCAAATCAGAGCATTCATGTTAAAGTTCTACTTCAGACAAATCACTTAATCTGATTTGCATTCAGTTTTCTCATCTACAATTTAAGAAGATGACCTATTATCATGTGTAAGTCAAGAGCTTGTTCCTAAATTCATTTTGTAGACAGTAAAGAAAATCTAGAGATATTTCCAAGAGAATTACTGATGCACCAAGACTAAGTCAAGATTCTTAGAGAAAATAGCAAAGTCATGGAAATATGTGTGGAATAGAAGAAGCACCAAAGATGTGCATTTGCCTAAGAATTACTGAATACCTTTGGCTTTATGACCCTATGAAGGCCCAACAGATAAATCTGGGACATAATACTTACTAGCTTGTGCAACAAAACACCCAAAACAAAACAAAACAAAATATTTTTGAAGCAACTTTGAATATATTTTAATTGATTAAAAAAGTAACTGGTTACCTATATTGTTGTTTTAGAATCAGCTGTCTATGTGAAGAGAGATTATCAACTAATTAGCACAAAAGTCAAAATCAAAATCCATATCAGAGGGCTAAAAATAAGAGAACAACCTTGCATGCAATTATAGCAGCTCTAACCCAACACTTTCAAAGAAGCAGTTGATTGTAAACAGTGTGTGTAAACGGTGTGAAATAGAGAGACCTAAAAGGATTGATGACTTATTAGGGAATTTTAATATACAGAAACTAGTTGTAAAAAAGAATAGGAAAAACACAACTTCCTCAGCCAAATGCCTACTTGCCATATTTACTGAGCAGAAGAGGTAGCCAAGAACAGTTCTAATTAAGAGTACAAGATAACATTCAGTACATTTTAGGGAGTAACAATGAAAATTATAAGTAGTATTCTCTTACAAAATGAGCCAAAAGTAGTTGGGGGAGAAACAAGCTTATAGAATGATTGACATGAGATTTGGCTGGGTCAAATCAACCTGAAAGCATTTTTATAGAGGAAACTACAGTGAAGGCAACAATGGAGAAATCTACCATCCTTTTTATAGTGATCTATTTTTATCAGTGTCGATAATAATGGAACCACCTACTTGCCACTAACACCTCTATAACCCATTTTTATATGCACAGAGGCCAATAACATTTGAAAAGATGAAATCAAAAAGAGGGACTGCTCTTAAATAAATATATACAGTCACAATCCATATTGGAATTAAATTGATTCCAAAAATACTCATGAATTGATTTTAAGGAATTTCTAAAAAGGGGATATTTCTAAACAGATATGAATTATCACAGCTCATTTATTTTAAAAACCAAGAAGACATTAGCAACTACCAACCTGTATGTCTATTTTCTCATCTCCATAAAATCTTGATGATAATAGTTCATTTATTTGTTAAGTATATTCTTTGTGAAACTATGAAAATATTTTCATGATAGTTTCCTCTAGCCATATAGTCATGGAATATTAAGATTTACAGATATAAATTGAGGATTATCCCCAGGATTCTGGAGAAGTGCATCCATTATTCAGGTTATAATCCTTTACAAATGAGACTAATACAAAAGAAGTGTTGTACAAGATATCATCAGAGAAAAGTATGATAGAAGTAGAAAGGGGAAGTATGAAACAAGTCAGCAAAGGATAAGTATATATCTTTCAACTAGTTGATATCTATTGGTACCTAAATTTTAGTGTCAATAAAATGCAAAGACAATCCCAGAATGTTAGATAGACTCTCTGGGGTAAATCTGAAGGAACATGAAGAAAATTAAACCATATAGACAAGCATAGATAGATCTTAGTTTGCATCCTTGAAGAAAATATCAACATGAGAGAAATCATCAATGCATTAGAACATGGAGTTGGAGACATCTTTACCATCATAAACATGAAATAGGAAACTGCTGAGAATATAAAATCTCATGATGTATTTGATTATTCATTTCAGAAAAAAAAGAGGATTTGACTTATCAGGATAAGATATAGCCTTAAAAACTGCCCTTATACAAGATATCTCCAACAGATGCTAAAAGTCATAGAATAGGAGATTACATATGACACTGAGTTAAAAGTTCTTAAGCTACATATCAAAATTAGGGCATAAAACCAGGTGACATGTTCATCCCATACTGTTCACAATTATTGTAGATATCCTATAAAGAGTCCAAATAGAAAACTCAGTTTGGATCAAGACACATAATTAATATTCCTTTATTTATAATCCTCAGATAATAGTTCCATTAAATAATCAACACATCAAACTTTAGTATCATAGCATATATAAGGACTTAAAGAAAATATTGAGGGGGATGCTATAGACACCTTCACCCTATCCCTGAGAAATAACATGCTAAGAATAATACCTCAGGTCTTTTCTTTCTCACCTAAATAATCATCAACTCTGCAGATTCTGCAAAATATAACTAGAACCAAAGTAGCCTTTTGATATCCAAGAGCGATGTTTCTTTCAAGAATCTCCATGGCGACAGCTTTTAGTCACAGAAGCACAGAATATTATTTGGACAGGACCTGAGAAAGAAAAACTTATAATCAGGGGTTTTTAACCTGAGGTTTATGAACTCTTTTTTTTCCAATTTTGATAACTATATTTCAATATATAATGGTTTTCCTTGTGATCCTTGTATTTCACTTTATGTATTTAAAAAACATTATTCTGAGAAGTACATCAGGTTCACTAAACTACAAAAATCCTTGCAATAAAATAGGATCCCAAATCACCTAATCTAGCCCACCCAAAGGGGCAGCATCACATAGTCAATAGAGTAGTGGCAAAGTGAGGAGAGCAACATAGCCTAAATTTGGACCCCATCTCAGACACTTGCTAGGTATATAACCTTAGGCAAGGCACTTTAACGTCTCGCAATATCAGTTTCCTCATCTGTAAAAAAGGGTTAATATAGTAGCTGGATTGAAAGATTGCCATAAGGCTCAAAAGAGATAATAGATGTAAAGTGTGATACAGTCCTTAAAATGCTATATAAAATGGATGATGTTATAAACAAGGCATAGAAGGGTGATGTTACTTGCCCAAGTAATATAGCAAATTAATGACAGACCCAGCATTAGAATCTTAGTCTTTGATTCATTGTTCAGTTTAGTGTTCTTTCCACTGCCTTTAATAATACCATGACAACTTAAAGATTATGAACTCTGTATTTTTATTGCACTGGCTTAATGAACCAACCCCTCTGACCATATCTGCACAAGTAAAATTATAATTTCTGATTCTTTTTCTTAAAAATCAATTCAAGAAAGTAAGCTGTTTAGAAATTTTGTTCTAAATTCTAATGAAGTTATACTTTAAAAAAACTGGTTGTTTTAATTTCATATAAACAGCTTCCCTTCCATTGCTTAATATGACCAAAAGATGGTAAGTCAGTGTTCTTCTTGTGGTCAACAGATGTTTAAACATTTTTCAAGGGTTACCTTTTATCATAGAACAGTACCCAGACTAACTGGTCCGCATAGAGAGCAACCCTTACCCTTCCTTAACAACATGGTCAAAGCAATAAATTTGAGTGGCCACAACTAAGCTATATCTCTATACCAAATGTTCATGCAAATTCCAATCAAATATATCCACCTCATGAGTAAGGATGAATTTTCATTCTGCCATTGCAATTGGAAACCTTTCAGGGAAGAGCTCAGATTGCAGCAATCAATTCTATTTAATGACTCTGGTATTGAAACTGAGAAATCCAGTTGGAGGTCATTATCTTAGAGCATAACTACAAAGACAACCTAGGAAAATGGGATAAAAATCTGAAATGTTGTATGCAAATGCTGCTTAGGTATTTTTGCAGCAACTTTTGGCCATTGAAATGTTTTTTCCTCCTAAAACAGTTATTTGATGAAGATCAATGCCCATGGAATCACAAAACAGGAGTCATTTCTTCCACAGAGAAAAATCCTGAAGGTTCAGAGTGGCAAAGTATGAGTGAGTAATGGCCAGAACCATGTCTTATTGGTCCTCCTTGTAGCACCTCCAGCTTTGTAGTACTTAACAGAGCTTTTGGTCCACTGACATTGCCATTAAAAACTAAGATCACTTGAATGCTATGAGAGGAGGATTTGAGTGGAAGCATAGTATTAGAGCACATCCTTGTCATAGCACATAGACAATGTGCTTTATATAAGTGATGTCATTCGTACAAATTTAGCAAGTTTAACTATCCTTAGGTCTCAATTTATACAAAAATGAAGTGAAAATTACATTTGGTTCTCAGCCCATAGTTTGCCAACCCCTTATCTATAGCACTCTGTTGGGTAGATATTAGATTATCTTCCATTTGTAAATGGGAAACAGGTTCTGAGAGAACAGAGTTTGTAAGAAACAGTGGCTCTTCCTTATTTCAAATAATTTTCTCAAATATGCATTAGGCAGTGTTCAATTGAATTCATTCATACATTTCGAGGGACACCCAAGAATATAGTCTCAGGTTAACTTGAACTTGTATAACCTGAACATTATTAGTGAAATTAGACATTCCTATGGTAGTCTCTGCAGATCTTCAAGGGTTGTGATGAATGTGGAGTTAAAGTGAATTCCTAGATACTCTACCTTTTAATCTCTCATCCATGTAAGATACCCAAGTTTCTTCTGTTGAATTTATTCAACCAAGATCTCTACTCAGGCAATTGATCTTTTTTATTATTATTATAGCTTTTTATTTACAAGTTATATGCATGGGTAATTTTTCAGCATTGACAATTGCAAAACCTTTTGTTCCAAATTTTCTCCTCCTTCCCCCACCCCCTCCCCCAAATGGCAGGTTGACCAATACATGTTAAATATGTTAAATACAAAATAAGTATACATGTCCAAACAGTTATTTTGCTGTACAAAAAGAATCGGACTCTGAAATAGTGTACAATTAACCTGTGAAGGAAATCCAAAATGCAGGCAGGCAAAAATAGAGGGAATGGGAATTCTATGTTCCTAGTCATCTCCCAGAGTTCTTTCTCTGGGCGTAGCTGGTTCAGTTCATTACTGCTCCATTGGAACTGATTTGGTTCATCTCATTGTCAAAGATGGCCACGTCCATCAGAATTGATCATATATAGTATTGTTGTTGAAGTATATAATGATCTCCTGGTCCTGCTCATTTCACTCAGCATCACTTCTTGTAAGTCTCTCCAAGCCTCTCTGAAATCATCCTGCTGGTCATTTCTTACAGAACAATAATATTCCATAATATTCATATACCACAATTTATTCAGCCATTCTCCAACTTATGGGCATCCACTCAGTTTCCAGTTTCTGGCCACTACAAAGAGGGTCAGGCAATTGATCTTGAGAAAGAAAACAAAGTGAAGTGGGAAGAACTCTATATGGGAGTCAGGAGACCTATGTTTGAGTCTTATTATTTCCACTAATGAGCTATATGTTTGGGGGCACATGAATAGTCTGCAACTCAGTTTCTTCATCTTTAAAATGAAATAATTAGACTCTAAGATCCTTTCTAGCTTTGACACTAGGTGACCTATTATTTTCCTGAGCTATAAAAGAAAAGGGGATACCTAATCCACTTGAAAAACTGTAAAAGAAAAAACAACAACAATAAAACCACAGGAAGGAAAGCATTTCTGTTGTTTTTCTCTTTCCCAAATCCTTTAAGGCCTACCGCTTAGTCACATTGGGTCCTGGTAAATGCTTTATAGTTGAAATTTCTCATTACACTCACTCTGGAGCCACATTAGGCTAGAATCACTTTATTTTGTTGCTAACTCATAGATTGTGTTTGATTGGGTATTTTATTGGGAATTTATGAGTATTTTTATATCTGGTTTTATGGACTTTCATAATCAACCTAATTGGTGTTAATTGATTTATTAGGTATTAGGGTAGAACATAAAACAAAGCATAAGAAAGGAGGAAAAAAGAAAGGGTAGACAGATTCCAGGAAATGTTAGGACCAAGGATCCTTTCTGAAAAAGTTGTCATCTTTGGAGTGGCAGGACCAGTATCATGATACCATCCTCTCCAAACAGGAAAGTTAAAGTTATGTGGGGCTAGAGATCAAAGTTCTTGAATGACTTGGGAGCGGGTGCAGCTTTCTAGAAATCTGGCATCTTCCCACTGATCAGCAATTGGTCAATAACTTCTACAAAAACAAAGCCTAATTTCTCCAGCAAAAGAAAACAAAATCCAACAATCATCTCTAGGAGCTCTGTGAGGAACTGCACTCTTCTATGGAATAAGATGAAACAAAATATTAATGGCAAGAGTCCACAGAAGAGAAGGTGACTGTAAATCAAGTATTTGCAGCATGGTATAGGGAAAAGAATACTGAATTAAAAGCCAAAATCCTTGAGTTCAAATCCTGACTTTGATAATCACAAGTTATGTAAATTTGATCCTCAGTTCCCCCATCTGTAAAATAACATTGTTCAACTAGATGGTCACTTTAAACTCTAAATCTACACTCCTATGAATTGCATAGATATTTGGTCAATAACGAGACATCATATTTCCTGCTTTGGCACTTTTGAGACTAATAGGAAAGTAATATGATTTCAACACATCAACTTTTAGTCTTTTCTCCTTGTCTCCCTATACTCAGATATACCCACCTGAGTGGCTATACAAGTAAATAACTCTTTACCTTTCCACTGTGTATCTATCCTTGAGGCAGCTTTCTAGCACATTGGTGGAAGCATGCATTTCTTTTTTTAATTAAATCTTTTTATTTTCAAAACCATATGCATGGGTAATTTTTCAACATTAACTCTTGCAAAACCCTGTGTTCCAATTTCCTTCCGCCCCCCACTCCTTCCCCTAGATGCGAAATAATCCACTATATGTTAAACATGGTAGAAATATATGTTAAGTCAAATATATGCATAAATATTTATTCAATTATCTTGCTGCAAGATAATCAAATCAAAAAGGAAAAATGAGAAAGAAAATAAAATACAAGCAAAGAATAACAAAAAGAGTGAAAATTCTATGTTCTGAACCACACTTAGTTCCCACAATCCTCTCTCTGGGTATAAATGGTTCTCTTCATTGTGATGACAAGCTCATTGGAACTGGTTTGAATCATCTCATTGTTGAAGAGAACCACGTCCATCAGAATTGATCATTATATAATCTTGTTATCATGTACAATGATCTTATTGGTCTGTTCATTTCACTCAGCATCAGTTCTTGTAAGTCTCTTCAGGCCTCTCTGAAATCATCCTGCTAGTTGTTTCTTACAGAACAATAATATTCCATACTATTCATATACCACAATTTATTCAGCCATTCTCCAATCGATGGGCATCCACTCCAATTTTAGTTTCTGGCCACTACAAAGAGACCTGCCACAAACAGTTTGGCACATACAGGTCCCTTTCATTTAGTATCTCTTTGGGATATAAGCCAAGTAGTAACACTGCTGTGTCAAAGGGTATGCACAGTTTGATACCTCTGGTCATAGTTCTAAATGAAGCATGAATTTCTTCATACTATATCAGCAGTTAAGCCAGGATAGTGATGGAAGTACCAATTTTCCAATGGTTTTAGCTAGAAGGGCCTGAACCTCTAAAATAGTAGATGACACTAAGAGATTTTTGTCGAAGTAATCAAAGGACCTGGAAGAATGTGGCACATGTTATATTTTTGTCTTATAGTTAAAATGCAGAACTGAAATCCCAGCCACTTGAAAGAATAAAAATGATTATGAACCTAAACTTTCTAGCAATAGTAATGGCATGCAATCTCTGAATTTCCCCACAAATTCAATTGCTTCCAATATCTAGCAGTTTCAACAACTACACCATGTGAAAAGCAGTTGGAATGTTCCAGTTATGTCCTTCATAATTCGAGGTACCATATTGAAAGGATATAGTGAAACAAGAGTGATCATTTATTTTAGTAATATCTAACGCATATAAAGAAAGTATAGAGAACATGAGTTGGAACATCTGAATGTGCTCTATGAAAAAAGATCCTCTATGCATTTAATTACCAAGGCACTAAGGGCATCTATGCCCTTCCATGCCCCACACCCATCTTTCTATCTCTTGTTCTGATAGCAATAATTCTTGGACCAGTACGTCAGTCACCATCCTTTGACTTTACTGTCCAAAACACTTCTCCTTGGACACTCCTCTCCTATATATGTTGTCTTCCTCTATTTAGAATGCAAATTCCCTGTATACCAAGACTGCCTTGATTTTGGTATTTGTATCTCCAGTTTTTATTTGTGCTTATATTCCCAGCAATGCCTGACACATAATGAGGGCTTAATAATTTTTTACTTCATTCATTTATGTGTTTTGAGACTTTTTTCATAAATTGGAGAGAATAATTACAAAAGATTTTGAAGTCTTTATGAAAATAAATTTAATAAATACAAAATAATTGACTGTTGTATCACTATATATATATATATATATATATATATATATGTACATCTTACTTCTTTTTCTTTGTTTTTAAACCTCAAAGAATGAGGCCATTTTCTAAACTGAACACTACCATCTTTAACAGATTGAAGGAAAATTCATAGAGTAGACAATTCATAAATTTAGTTTCTAATATTATATATTTATTTCTTTTAAGGAAAAGAGGAAGAGAGAGAATACTCAAAAGCCTGAAATCATTAAAACCAATTCCCTTTCTCTCTTCCCCTCCCTTTCTCTGAGTATGTGTGTGAAACAATCTTTGCAGCTACAGAGCCATCACAGATGGTATTGATCCAGATGTGGAAATTGGTATTGACTGCAGCTGATGCTGTTCTGTGCACTTCCCCACTTTTAAAGATACAGCATTCAGGTAAAATCACCTCCATAAATGTACTGCACATACTTCAGGAGATCTTTTTTAGAATCAACTAAATAATCATAATGAAAAATCAAGGTTTGCCCCTGCTTTCCTATTTAAACATGAGACACTGGAACATTCTAGATCATAGTTGAATGATTAGTCTGAGAATGGTATGGCTTTCCAAAGGAAAGGACATAACATATTCATTTTCATAGTATAATTCCAATGAGAGAGAGAGACAGAGAGACAGAGACAGAGACAGAGAGAGACAGAGAGAAATGGAGACTGAGACAGAGAAGGAGGAGAAGGAGAAGAAGAACAAGAAGAACAAGAAGAAAAGGAGGAAGAGGAGAGGAAGAGGAGAGAAAGAGAGAGAGATAGTACAATACATCAACTGGTAATATAATTTGAGGAGAAAGTAGGAGATTTGGAAGATAACTGCTGGCCTGAACTTCCAAGAAAGCTAAGATGCACATGAGGAAGGAATGCATTCCAAACATACAGAAGAGCTCATATAAAGATGGAGAAACAGAAGGTAGAAAGCACATATGGATGGCACATAAGGGATGTGATGAAGAGGATGATAGGAAACGTTTGAAAAGGTGACCTTGGAGTTAGGACTTCAGGTTAAATTTAATATCTACTCATCTATTCTGTCTGTAATATTCAGAATATTTATTCTTATTGAATTATTTCAGTCATGTCTGAGTTTCCATGACACTATTTGGGAGTTTCCTTGGCAAAGATACTGGGGTGGTTTTCCATTTCCTTTTCCAGCTCATTTCACAGATGAGGAAATAGAGAAAGTTACATGACTTGCTCAGAATCATTCAGCTAGTAAGTGTCTCAATCCCGATTTGAACTCAGATCCTCTTGATGACAAAGTTGACACTCTATCTACTTGCCACCTACTTGTCCCCAAACATTTATACCCACATACTATTAATAACTCTGTTTATATTGTAGACAGATAGGTGACTGAATGGATAGAACACTGGACCTGGAATGAGGAAGATCTGAATTCAAATTTAGCCACAAACACTCACTAGCTGTGTAATCCTGAGCAATTCACTTAACCTCTGTTTGCCTTAAATCATTACAGAAAGAAACGGTCAAAACACTCCAATATTTTGCCAAGAAAACCCCATGGACAGTATGGTCCACTGAGAGTTGGACATGATTGAACAAACAATTTATAGCTTTCTTCATTTATCCTCACCCTTGTATTAGAGGGAGATATTTTTGTCTCCAATTCCCAGGTGACATATGGTCAATAGACTTTAGCTGACTGGTCCTAAGTCACCCATCTAGTCAACAACAAGAATAAAGGCAGAACTAGAGTCTGGCCATTCTGACTCCAAGCTTAGCCTCCCTTGGAGGGAAGCCAACCATGCAGCTATCAGAGCATGGATCTCAGTGTCAGGAGCCCTCCATCCTGCTGTGTCATGCATTCCACCAGATCTTACGTGGCAAATAAAGTGAGTTTCCATTCATTCGTGTTTATTGGACTGAAGAGAGACCTAAAATTTCAGGAAGGGGGAAAATGGTGTCAGAGAAGATGCTGCACAAAAGTCTGCCCCCTGATCATTCAGAGATAACCCATCATGCAAGAAAATAAACAGACAAAGTCCTATTGCAAAAGATCCAGGTCACACTGAAAAGAAACTTAAGATGGCCTGCTAAGTAACACTTAAAACATCCATCTCAGCCTTCTTGAGGGCACCGCTGTGCCCCTGAAGCTTCTTCCATGGGATGCTCAGAGTGAGAAGGTTTCTCTGTTACTTATGCCCATAGACACACTCATCATTTGTTTTCAACCCACTGCAGGGTAAAGGCCCCTTGGCGGTGAGTCCTCTCTGTCAGCTTGAATGGCTAATTGAGACCTCCCATGTGCTGAACCAGTGCAGATGGCCATGAAAGCAACACTGTTAGAGAAGGAGGGAAGGCTGGGTCTCATGAATATTTAATCAGCAAAAGTAAATATTAATGAAACAATCATATCCTTTAAATGGTTAAATTACCTTCCCTGCTCTAGCCCATTTTTATTTCCCTCTGACATGGGGGAAAAGAAACTGTACTTTTCTCATCTAGGCTTATGATTTTCAATTAGGTATTTACCCTAGGTAAATCATCCTTATTTTAAAATTATGTCTTTCTTAAATTTATCCCTAAAGGTAAAGTAGCAACAACAACTACTACACAATGGTTCTGCCATGAAATGTTTTGTTCATGACCAAACTGGAATTCTGATGACATGCTTGAGTCTGAACTACTCTGATTTCATGGAAGTAAATGATGCCATCAAGGGGCAAGAAACCTCAGCTTTCTCTCGTATGTGGTAATTGATTTATTCTGCATGGACTAATTCTAATTCCCCCCAAAAATGAGAGGAAAATTTAATTCCATTATATTAATGGAAACATTTTTTATCCATCTGATATCACTTAGCATGCTGTCTTCACTCTCTGCTATGTAGTCTGACCTGGATGTATGACAATATCATTTCCTTCATTTATATTCTTTTAAGTTGGTTTTTACCCAATTCACCTTGTAGTATATGTTGTTTTAGACTATTCTCCTTTTATTTCCTTTCCTTTAGAAATTCAGGGACTCTCTTTAATCCAAGGTATTGCATCTTTGCTCCTTATTTTTCTAGTTCAGTTTTTATCCACTCCTCATTCCTCTCATTGATATTTTTCAAATATCCATCTTTAGCTAATCTCATTTTGCTGAAGAAATTACATGCCCAATTTTTCTGTCATCTCGTTGCTACTGAATTTCATCTCTAGCTCATGTCTCCTCCATTCAGTCTCATATCTTTGACTGTCTCATACTTTCCTTAATTCCCTCAAAAAAGCATAGGAATGACTTTAACCATCTAGGAACTCCATCCTGGGCTCCCCAAACTTATTTACTATCCCCACCTCCAACTTCATCCTCATTTTTAACTTAGTTGACTTCATTAGCACCTGTCAAATATACATCATTAAAAAGTGTCCCCATTCTCTCATGTTTAAATTGTGAGTTAACAATCTTCCATCCAATTTCTCAATTTAATCCATAGTTCATAGCTCTCTACTATATTTTGTGTGGAGGAATATAGAATTGTGGAACCATTGAAGGGCTTTTAAGAGTTCAATTTCCCCCTACTTCAGAAAACTAGGCCATCTAAAATGGATCATTTACCTCATCTTTACTCACATGTATGAAGAAAAATTCTATAGCCAATCATTTGATATTTGAAGTGTGTTTATAATAATAATATGATTTTGTGAAGTTATATATGATTTCTAAGTATACAAAGTGTTTTATTCTGTTTTTTCATTTGATCCTTACCAGAGCTCTTTAAAAAGGTAGTGTATTAATGTCCCCCTTTTACAAATAAATAAATTGAAGTACAAAAATGTTAACTGCTCTAATACCTAATTACCAAAAAACACTACCAAGACCTAATGTATATGAAGCTAGTTAGTCATGGAAATAATTGCAAATCCTAGCTCCCTTTCCCTATCCTTTTGTGTGTTGTATTCCTTTGCCTCCCCATTACATTAGGAAGGCAAGTCTTGTTTTTTTTTATTAATTGGGTCCCCAGTTTAGCTCAGAGTCAAGCACATAGTAGGCTTTTAATAAATGTTTATTGGATTTCATTGAAATCTAGGAACTTAGACTTACCTTTCTAAATTTTATAGTCAAGCAATTCTTTCTTATTTTAAACCAAAATTCTCTCCCTACCACTTGTGGTCTTTTTAGCCCATGCTGAAAAAAAAATAAAATCTGTTACCTCATCTTTGAGTATTGCACTTGACAGTATTAGATACCTAGAACCAGGAGGAAACTTTACAGATACTCCCTTCTAGTGTGCAATTAACTAATCTCTTCATCCCTACAGCCTTAATTTTGGATTCATTTCACTTTCTCAAATATTTCTCCCTAACAAAAATAAATATTTTATTTCATAAAGTCAGTCAGCTAATAAACATTTATTAAACACCTACTAGGTGCCAGGCACTATGCCTAGCATTAGGAATAAGAATGAATGTGAGTTCCTCTCAAGGAACTCACAGTCTAATGAGGAAGGCAATGTGAAAACAAGTCAGATCAGTTAACGAAGAAGAAAAGGGAAGGGAACAGAAGGGAAGGAAAGAGGAGAAAAAGGATTTGTACTTCCTCATTTTGAGGAAGAATGATATTTCAACTGGGAAGGATTGAATAAAAATAGTTGTCTGTAAATTGAAACCCTACTTAATTGAGGAGATAATAAAAGTGCACCTAACCTCAATAGGTTAAACCTCACCAGTTTCAAACAAGATACTCTTGTGAAATTGAAATAACTGGAATGATTATTGAACAACTGCTACTGATCTTTGAAAGATTGTGGAAAACCAAAGAGATACTAACATACTCAAAAAAATGATATGTGCACTTTTTTTTAAGAAGGAGGGCAAGATATAGAATGGAGGAAGGAAGATAAGATTCCGCAAACTCCAAGCTCAATAAGTTTAATTTTGATACCAGTCTAGGAAAGAAAGTTAAGATGGTAGATGACAAAATAAGGATTAAAAAAACTTGAACTATTCAACTAAATAAAATAAAATGTAATATATTAGCAATAAAAGAAAATCCTATACTAGAGTTTTCAACTGAAGAATTGAAAAAGTATATCTAGACAACAGTTAATTTGAAAAATGCCACCATAGGGCCAGGGAGGGAGGGTTGTGTCATACTAAAAACAAAGCTGAATCAACAAAGTGACTTGCTTAGATATTTCAAATGAAATGAGATCTTAGATTCTACCAACAGAGGTACAATGTCCAGAAAATTAGAAGTTACAGTACCTCTGGAATATTTCCTTGACTGCTATCCGCTAGAATATGTCATGTTCAAAGGCAATACATACAAATACCTCTGTCTTTTTCGGGTGAGACACATTAACCATAAATTATCAAAGAAAGAACAAAGGTTAAATATGTTATTACAGACTGACATTCTGAAGTCAAAGCTTAATGGGGAAAAATACATTTAGATCAATTAATGTAATACCAGTCCTCTTATACTTTTTCCTCCTTTTGTCCCTACCCTCATTCCTTAGAAAGTGTTGAAAAAGTAATTTGTCTAACACTCATGATGTATAAATAAGTCTCCACTCCACTGACGGTTTTTCTTCCCCTTGCTTTGCCTCTACTCATAGGTTTTTACTCTTTCTTTTGATTCATCCCTCATGTTTTGTACCTTCCCCAAAGCTAGAGCTTATTATTCTTATTACTCCTTCATCTACTTTACCTTTCCTTTTAAATATTCTCCTTTCCCAATTTATTTCTGTGAATTTTAATGTATTTCTACATACAACTTTTTGTGTATGCACCTATCTCTGCCTTTATGAAAGTATATTTAACGTTTCTTTGCCTAGTTTGTAAGAAAATTAGATTCATTGGCTGCCTGTTTCTCACACTACTTCTCCATATTTTTGGCCTTCATCTCATTTCTTCTCATCTTCATCTCATGTATCTTCATTATGTGAGACAGAGAATCAACTATGATTCCACATCCTTTAGTCCTGTCTTTATCGTTTTCTTCTCCTAATATGATCAAAGCAGAGCTAGTTCATATCATTGTTTAACTTTTGTAAAATTAAAAAGGAAATTACATTCTGAGAGATTTGTTTCTTCTCCCCCATCAACATATGAGTAACCCATCCCCACTTTGACTCTTCCAGTTGATCAAATGTACCTATCCATGTTTCTCTTGTCCTCCGTCTTTCTATTTCCAAGTGTCTACTCATTCAGGTCTTTTAGTCAAGAATGTTTGGAAATCCTCTACTCTTCAAAATTCCATTTTTTCCCTTTGAAAGATCATATTCAATTTTCCTGGGTAGGTTATTATTTGTCAGAAGACTTTATCATTTTTCTATTTGGAAGATCATATTCCATCATCACCTTTCCTTTAAAATAACAGTTTCCCAATCTTGCATAATCTGGCTAAGTTTCCTTGGTACTTGAATTATTTCTTTTTAGTCCCTTGCAATGTATTTTGTTTGACTCTGGGTTTTTATTATGACATTCATGGGAGTTTTCATTTAGGGATTTCTTTTAAGAGATAACTTATAGATTCTTTGGGATTTCACTTTCTCTTCAAGTTGAAAAAGACCTGAGCACTTTTCACTTATAATTTCTTGAAATATGGTAAGGGTTTCTTTGATCATTATTTTTCAGGTTATCTAAAAAATTATAAACTTACTCTTCTTAACCTTTTATTAAGATGGTTTTTTCTCTTTTCAATATAAACCTTATATTTTCTTCTTTTTTCCAACTATTTGACTTTGTTTTTACATTTCTTATTGTTGTTTGGAACTGTTATTTTTATTTGGACCATTCCAATGATCAGAAAGTTCAATTGTTGCATAAGGTTTGCCAGTATTTCTTGGCCATTCTTTATTCCCTAGTTATTACATTTTGTCTATATTATTTCATTTCTTTCAGGTACTTCTATTTTCCTTGTGGACATTGGATGTTCTTTTCTCTTAGGCACTGTTTGAACTTGATGCAGTTATTCTCCTCTTCTCTATTTGATCTAAAGCTGCTATGATTCCATAATAGCTCTTAATTGTGTTCAGCATTTTATTCTGTTTTCTCATACTTCCTACCTCAGTTTCTGCATTAAAGTTTTGCTTGGATCAGATTTCCTTTCTCCTGGATAATATAAGTAGGTTTTGTTTGATCTTGAATTCCAGTCGCTAGGATGATGCTCTATCTTCTGCAAAATTTTCTTTCTTTGCCTCCTGGTAGAATTCAGGTTTAGACAGAGATTTTGATTGCTGAATTAGACCTGAGTTTCCTGAATATTGTATCAGATACAGGCTGTCTAGATGTTGGTATTGTCCTGTCTCCTGTCATAAATGAGCTTCTTGGGTCACTTCAAAACAAATGAAATTCTCAAAGCTTTTTCTAGGGGATTGGGCTCTTTTAGACTTCACTTTCAACTTATCCTATCTTGACTCCAGTCTATATTTTTGGATTGGATAGAGTTTATTAATTTAGTTTTATCTAATTTTCTTTATCCTTTTTTCCTTTTAATGATTTTTTTTTTTTAGTTTTCTTGTGGCTTGGGGTGGCACTAATTGGGCTCCTCTAAGTCCTAACATACCAATATATTTTCACAATTCTCAATACATAAAAATTTAAGAACAATGTTTTGAATATAGGATGCCATATGTATCCAGTCAGGGCTGTGCTGGAGCCAACACATACTTGTTCATGAGAGTTAATTGTTAAATTTCCAGTGTGACACCTCTTATATAGGCTAAGATGACAAGAAAAGATAATGATGAATGTTGGAGGGAATGTGGGAAAACTGGGACACTAAAACATTGCTAGTAGAGTTGCAAACTGATCCATTCATTCTGAAGAGCAATATGGATAGCCAAAGAACTATCAAACTGTGCATATCCTTTGATCCAGCAGTGTCTCTACTAGGGCTATATATATCCCAAAGAGATCATAAAAAAGAGAAAGGGACCCACATGTGCAAAAATGTTTGTTACTGCCCTTTTTGAAATGGCAAGGAACAGGAAACTTAGTGGATGTCCATAAGTTGGAGAATAACTGAATAAGTTATGGTATATGAATGTTATGAAATATTATTGTTCTATAAGAACTGATCAGCAGGATGATTTCAGAAAGGTCTGGAGAGAATCATATGAACTGATGCTAAGGGAAGTGAACAAAGAGAACAAGATATGCAGCAACAACAAGATTAAACAATGATCAATTCTGATAGATATGGCTCTTTTCAACAGTGAGGTGATTCAGACCTGTGAGTCAGACCAATGATCTCGTGATAGAGAGAGCCATCTGTACCCAGAGAGAGGACTGAGGATGCATCACAATATAGTGTTTTCACTTTTTCGTTATTGCTTGCATTTTGTTTTCTTTCTCATTTTTCCCCTTTTTTAATCTGATTTTTCTTTGCAGCATGATAATTGCAGAAATATGTATAGAAGAATGGCACATGTTTAATATGTATTGAATTATCTGTCTTCTAGAGAAGGGGGTGGGAGGAAGGGAGGGAGAAAAATACTTGGAACACAAGGTTTTGCAAGGGTAAATGTTGAAAACTTTTTTCCATGCATATATTTAGAAAATAAAAGGCTTCATAAAAAAATTTCCAGTGTGAACATGTATACTTTGAAAACAGGCAAAACTAAGGTGTGATTTTGTTGGATGTTGATCCTCTAGACTTAAGAAAGTGATGGAGAAAATGTTAAAAATGAAGATTAAACAAAAATATGTTGTTCATTCTTTTTCTTCTGGAGAACTGGGTATTCAACATTTACCAACATACCCATGTTTATCCTTCTAAAAATTTCGGATATGTTTGACATTGTTGATCACTGTATCCTCCTGGATACTTACTCCCTCCTTCCTAGATTTTTGTGAAATCTGTATTCCAAACTGTATTACTACTTTGTGAGTTCATCATCCATATTCCACCTTCCCTAACTATGGAAATACCCCAAAGCTTTGTCCAGGGTTCTCTTCTTATCTTTATCTATGCTGTCTTTTGGTAACCTCAACAGCTCTCATGGGCTTAATTATCATTTCCATGTAGATGATCTCCAGATGATCTGTTCCCAATTCTGCAATGCCAACAGCCTACTAGACAATTCAGTCTTCATATTCCAAAACATCTCAATCTTAGCATATCCACGATTATCATAATCCTTCCCCCACAATCCTCTCTTCCACTGAGCTTTCCCATTTTGGTCATGATAGGAAATCATCATTCTTCCATTCTCTCACACTTATAACTTCAGCTTAATTACTTACTACTTATTCTCTTCATACTTCATATCCAATCAATTGATAAATATTGCTTTTTCTGCCCTCCTAACATATCTTCTATTTAAGCTTTCTTTTACTTATACATCTGCTATTTTATTTCAGTCTCTCATTCCTTCCCACCTGCATTTTCATGGTGGTCTCCCAGGTGGCTTCTCAATCTATCTTCTTATTAACCATCAAAATGATTTTCCTTAAATATTAATCTGACTAGATGATTCCCTTACTCAATAAAATCCAGTAGCCCCCTAAGTAACTGACCATCTAGTCTCACCAAATAGATATTTACATTTATATAAACTAAAGCCATTCCATTTAGCTTTTAAATTTCTTTGTAACTTTGTGTGCTATCTTAGGTAAAAAGAGAAATTATGAAGCAAGGCTATCTTCTACCAAAATGTCATTCCTAAAGGAACTATCTAACTGTCAACACACTCAAAAACTTCCACTGATTCTGGATGAATATAAAAATCTGTACTTTGGTTTTTAAAGTACTTTCCAACCCAGCCCATTTTAATATTTATAGTCTCCTTATACTTTACTCCTCTCCTGGTACTTACTATAATCCAGTTACACTGGCCTATTTGCTGTTCTCATATGACACGCTATCTCCTGACTCCTTGCCTTCCACTGGCTGTCCTCCATGCTTAGAATACTCTGTTTATCACCTCTTGGCTTCCTTGGCATCCTTCAAGTGTTGCCCCAAATCCTACTTTCTATATCCTTTCACAACCCACCTCAAATCTAGTGCCATCTCTCGGAGATTACCTCCAATTACCTGCATATGTCTACTACTATGTACATACTTGTACATTAGAATATGAACTACTTCAGCCCAAGGACTGTTTTTCCCCTTTCTTTGCCATCTCAGCACTTAACATAGCATAGTGCCTGGTCATAGTTAGTCCTTAGTACATGTTTTTTTTTTAGTTCACCTTACCAGTCCTAAAACACATAAAAGTTAATCATCAACCCAGGGACCCCACCTATGCTAGGAGACAGGGACAAACCAGTGCATCATATAGTAACTCCTTTTTCCTCATTCCAAAATAGAGTTCATGAGACCTTATTTGTATTCCTCCTTCATAGAGTCCCATCTCCCACTGTTGGTTTCTCTGTACTGGTCTATTCCCCTTGCCTAGAATGCATTCCCTCCACTCCTCTGCCTTGTATGTACTCAATTCCTTCAAGAATCAACTCAGTATGGAACAGCTAGGTGACGCAGTAGATAGAGCACCTGAGTTCAAATCTGTCCTCAGACCCTTAATGCTTCCTAGTTGTGTGACCCTGGGCAAGTCACTTAATCCCAATTGTCTCAGCAAAAAAAAAAAAAAAAAAAAATCAACTCAGTGTGAACTGATCCAGCCATTCTGGAGAACAAATTGGAGCTATACCCAAAGGGCTAAAAAACTGCACATATTCTTTGATCCAGGACTGTCTCTATTGGGTCTGTATCCCAAAGAGATAATAAAATGCAAAAATGTTTGTGACAGCTCTTTTTATGGTGGCAAGGACTTGGGAAGTAAGTGGATGCCCATCAACTGAGGAATGGTTGAATAAGTCATGCTATATGAATATAATGAAATATTATTGTGGTATAAAAATGATGAGCAGGATGATTTTGGAAAATCTTGGAAAGATCTACATGAACTGATGATGCTAAGTGAAATGAACAGAACCAGGAGAACATTGTATACAGTAATAGCAACTTGTATGATGCTCAGCTATGATGGACTGAGATTTTCTCTGTAAAACTGTGATCCAAGAAAATTCTAATAAACCTGGAATGGAAAATGCCACCAGAGAGGGAACTGTGGAGACTGAATATAGATTGAAACATATTTTCATCTTTTTGTTTGTTGTCTTTTATTGCATTTTTTCCCTTTTAATCTCATTTTTCTTTCATAACATGATTAATATGGAAATATGTTTAAAATGATTGTGAATATATAACTTATATCAGATGTACATATATAACCTATCTTGGGGAAGGAAAAGGTAAAGAAGGAAAGTAGAAAAAAGTTTAGAACTCAAAATCTTACAAAAATAAATGTTGAAAACTATCTTTACGTTCAATTGGAAGAATAAAACATGATTAAGTTTTTTTTAAAAAAAGGCTCAACTCAAGTTTTCCCTCTGTGTTAAGCCTCTGTTGTTTCTCTAACTGCTAATACCCTTCTTTATTATCTCCATTGTTTTTATTTTATATTTATTCTGAATAATAAAGATTTCTAAAAGTCTTACAGCCATTTTAAGCTTTTAAAATCTAAAACTGCACTAAGATTTTAAGACATTCTGTATTTTATGGGATCATTGATTCATAGATTTAGAGCTGGAAGAATTCTTAGGGGTAATTGAGTGCACTCCTCACTTTTTACAGTAAGGGAATTAAGGCTGACAAGGGTTAAATGACTTGTCCAGGAACAGAAAGCTAGTGTCTGAGGTGGTATTGTATTATATTTACTTAATTCCTATCTTATTAATTTCAAGTTCAGATCTCTATCCAAGATGATTACACCATTTCATCATGATGGAAAGGGAATTATTCTTCCTTATTTAATATCTAAAAGTATTACAGACATATCTCATTTTATTATACTTTACTGGACTTCACTAATATTACATTTTTTACAAATTGAAGGTATCCGGCAATTTTGTCTCAAGAAAGTCCATTGGCCACATTTTGTTGCTCTTCATTGTTGAAGAAGACCAAAATTACATCACTATATTAGAGTCAAGTTACAATCTGTCTGACTGTGACTGATCAGATCAGTATAAGCTCAAAATGCTCTGCCACAAGTCAGACACAAATAATCCGTATAAACATTTGGGGTAGCTTTTCTAATTTTGTACATCTCATGTTTCTAATTCAATTCTGCTTTTATAAAGCACAGTGCCTTCTCTGATGAGGGAACGCCATGCCAGGTGGTCCTGTGTCACTGTCTCCCATGTCATACAATTGTTTCTAAAGTTCTTAAGAGAGACCTTCTTGTATTGTTCTTTCCCTGATCACCTTTTGCTCACATCATGTCTCTATGTCACATTTTGGTAATTCTCTCAATATTTCAAATTTTCTCATTATTACCATATCTGTTATGGTGATCTATGATCAATGATTTTTGGTGTTACTATTGTAATTGTTTCAGAGTTCTGTAAAATGCACCTATAAAAGAAAGTTAAATTTATTGATAAATATATCTTTGACTGCCCCATCTCTCTCCTTCTTGGACTTCTCTATTCTCTGAGAAAGAACAATATTGAAATTAGACCAATTAATAGCCCTGCAATGACCTGTATAATTATTCAAGGGAAAGGAAGAGTCAACCCGTGTAAGAAATGGCATTATTGTCTTATTTAAAGAAATTTCCACAGCCACCCCAACCTTCAGAAACCACCACCCTGATCAGTTAACAGCCATCAACACTGAGGAAAGACCTACCAGCAAAAAAAAAATATTCTGACTCATGCAAGACTCCAATGTTAGTTTTTTAGCAATAAATTAAGGCATATACATTGTTATTGTTGTTTTCAACATACTACTGTTTCATATCTTGTAGATTTGGTATAAACATCTTTTATCCTGCTAGGAAACCAAAAACTTTACATGATACTCTTTCTTCCAATACTTGTTTTATTGTAATAATCTGGGCCCAAACTAGCAACATCTCCAAGGTATTTCTCAAGACACCTTTACTGAGTTGAATTGCATTGGAGAGAACTGAATTAAACTGAGTTGAACTGAATTGAATTAAGGAATTAAAGAAAATATTGATTAAATTTAAACTATAAGTCAATGTGCAAAGAACTAGGGAAAGAAAACAAACTATACTTGCCTCAAGGTGCTTACAGTCTATTGAATAGAAAAGAATTATGTTGCTGGGCATGTGATACAAATATGAAATGTCCTATCAGGATCAAGTGATGTTGAAAGGCCTGTGGCCCAGGGCCTAGTGTACAGGAGCTAATCCAACCGTCCTCATCTGGCCCTGGAACAGTCTAAATACTTTAAATCTGAGGGTATAATGTGTGGTTTAATTTGCAAGTTTACTTCATAGGGCTGTTCTTCCTACATTTCATATTTCTTAATAGGATAATCTTTAAGACCACACAATCTTTTAAAACAAAAGGACTGAAACTTTAATGACAAATTCCAGCAACTTGGTCAGTGAATGAAGGAGTTTACTTCTAGTGGAGAATGCCTGCCAACCTTCCAATTACTTCACTTAGGTTGACTACCTGGTAAGACTGGATTTCCTACTAACTGTTCCCCAAGGGTATCAGAGATCAATTAAAAAGCAAATCATTGGGTTGGGAAATGAATTAAGAAAATATGCAGTTGTCTTCTGATTAGGTGATCATTGTCATCTTCTCCAATGAAAAAGTGAGTATCTGGAGAGCCAGAACTGTCCAGCTTTTTCATTTATATTCTCAGTTCTTAGCAAAGTACTTTGCACATGGTATATGTTTAATTACAGATTTTTTCATTCACTCTTTCCTTATATTAATGAGTAGATTTTTTTCCTTTTTTCATAAAGATCTACTATGAAGATTGATGACATAAAAGTTGGTTGGAGTTCTTGAAGGATTCTCCAAGACATCTAGTTATGTAGAAAATATTGGGCAGAATACCAATCTCATTGCCAGGAAACTCATCACCTAAAAATTAACTACTGTGTACTGATGGGAAACAGGCACAGGGGGTTTCTACTAAAGCAGAAGGTAGTTTTGATACTGTATTGAGTCATGACACAGAAGGAAACCAACATTTATTTTATTTTAGTTTTAGTTTTTTTAACATTATTTTTCTAATTACATGTAAAGATAGTTTTCAACATACACTTTTATTTTATTTGGGTTTTGTGAGGTAATTGAAGTTTAAGTGACTTGCCCAGGGTAACAAAGTTAGTGTTTTAGAGACTTTCTGAGACACTTAAGCACCTGAGGCTGGATTCGAATTGAGGTCCACCTGATTTCAGGGCCACTGCTCTGTCCACTGCGCCATCTAGTTGCCCCCAAAATACACTTTTATAAGATCTTTGAGTTCTATTTTCTCCCTCTCTTTCCTCCCTCCTCCCCAAGATAATGAACAATCCAATACAACGTAATACATGCACAGTCATGGAAACATATTTCCACATTAATGTGGAATCAGAATCAGAACAGAAACGAAAAACCACAAGAAAGAAAAAAAAATGGAAAGTAAGATGCTTCCATCTGTTTCCAGACTTCATAATTCTTTTTTCTGGATGCAGATAATAATGTCTATTATGGTTCTTTTGGAATTGTCTTTTATAATAGTGTTCCTGAGGAAAGCTAAGTCTATCAAAATTGATCATCACATAATGTTGCTCTGTATCCAAAGTTCTAGTTTTGCTCATTTCACTTAGCATCAATTCATATAAGTCTTTCCAGGTTTTTTCTGAAATCAATCTGCTCATCCTTTCTTATAGCACAATAGTATTACATTACTTTTATATATCACAACTTCTTCAGTCATTCCCCAATTGATTGGCATTCCTTCACTGTCCAATTGTAAGCCACAAAATGAGCTGCTATAAATATTTTTATACAGAGAAGTCCTTTTTTTCCCTTTTTATGGTCTCTCTGGGATATAAATCTAGTAGTGACATCACTGGAACAAAGAGTATGCATAATTTGATTGTCTTTTGGTCATAGGAACAAGAATTTATTAAGTTCATACTATGTACAAAAACTGGAGCAAGCACATTAAAATGTTATCTAATATGATTGGTATAAGTACAGAAAAAGGCAAAAAGCAGTGCCTACCTTCAAAGAACTTACATTCCAATGAAGAAGAAATATTTAAATAAATAGAAACAGGATAAATTGAAAGTAACCTCAGAATAAAGGCATTAAGATTGAGGGATGTTTGGAAAGATTCTCTTACAAAAAAAAATAAGACTTGAAGGAAACCAGAAAAAGTAGGATGGGGCTACCTCTTGAGTCATAACGGTGAAATTATGTTCAATACTCTCTTTTTACCAGGGCAGAAAAATCTTTAGAAAGATTACCTTTGAAAATTATTATTTAAAAATATTTCAGCATTTTAAAAGGTGTCAGTAATATATAAAGTCCATTTATTTACACAGATGACCTTCACTCCCCAATAATCTTCAATAAGGCAGAGTAATTAAATACTATACTCCATCCAGGAATCAAGTTTTTTTTTCCTTCCCAGTGGACTGCATCTGGCATTTTGTATTAATGTTCACAGAAACAATAGGATTTAGTAAACATACATTTACTTTACAACAAACTGGCAAAACAAATATACTCCATTAAATGAGGAAATGAAATTTGATTCCCAAGGAATACTTGCTTCCCATTATTTGGTTTCCCCTGAAATTAATTCATTACTTTATCCTGTTTAGAAATTTCCTTTCAGAATTAAAATCCTTCCCTATAAAAAGCACCCCCACCTTTGTACTCTTATTGATTGAACATCAGTGGTGTTCTTAGAATCCCTGAGCATACAAACCAGTGAGGAAATGTGAGATTGACCCACCGAGCTCTAGTCTGAATTGCAAAAGAGAAACAAATAACATCAGTGCTGAAATGCTAAATGGATTTTTAAAAGCATTCTCTCTTTGAGAACAGCAGGTGATACTAGGCAAAAGAAAGGGCACATCTTCAAAAGCATTTATACCTGGATTGTGTCTCTTTAAGTATGACACACTGAAGGATTTTGGCAGCTTGAAAGAACCAAACCTTCTGGTGAATACTGCCAACGGTTCTGAGGTTAATTTTAGCATTGCTGTTTGCATCAGGCTGGTATTTTTTTAATCCAATTCTAAAAGCTATTTTGATACTGATGAGACAAGACCATATAATACAATGGTTGTTTTTAAAGTTGTCTGGACCAGTCTCCCCTAGGAGGAAAAACACACCTCTTAAATATATGTGTGTGTGTGTATATATAGAGATATACATGTATTGAATGTATCATACATGTATTGATACATGTAATTTGTATGTTATACCCAAACATGTATTGACACATATGCATATACACATACACAGATACTCTATAACTATATACATATATAT
This sequence comes from Sarcophilus harrisii, assembly GCF_902635505.1. Lineage (NCBI taxonomy): Eukaryota > Metazoa > Chordata > Mammalia > Dasyuromorphia > Dasyuridae > Sarcophilus > Sarcophilus harrisii. The sequence continues at coordinate 52,043,303 of NC_045429.1, forward strand.
GTATTTATGTACACATATAGGTACACAAATGTATTATATATATGTAATACTATAATATACTTACAAATTACATTTACATGTACACATGCTTATATATACATACATATATACAAACACAATTCTACATAAACCACTGTCTGAATTTTTCATCTTCAACCATGCCTACAAATACCAGTTCTGGTCAGCTCCTGATCCAGGTTAATATTGGTGCAGTTATATAAGTGAACAGAATGATAGAGGAATATATTTTATCATAAAAAGCATCATAATATTATACTGCAGCATAATAAAAATTCAATGCTATTCTCCAAGGAGCTAAAAACACTTTGTAGATCATAGTCTCATTAATCCTGACCTAAGAAATGTCAGGCCACTTATTTGTTATTGTTTCTCCCATTTTACAGATGGGGAAACTGAAGTATAAAGTTTTGTGGCATGCAAAAAAAAAAAAATGAAAGAAAAAAAAGGCCTTTATCTATTTAGTCTAAAATTTTGACTATTTCCTGGAAAAATCATCATCTCTGAAATGGAAACATCTCTGACCTATCTTCCACTTTTAACCCCAGCCCTTTTTCAAACTTTATGCTCTTTTTTTTGTTGAGAGTAAATGATTTGCTTTTTCTAATACTCTAACTTGAATCATCTATAAAATAATGTTACAGTTCATGGAATTATTAAGTTAATTGAATTTCAACTCCACTTAAATTACTTTTAGGAGACTAATCTTTTGGTCAAAAGGAAATAAGTGAAATCTGTACCTAAAATGTTAAATGACAACAAAATACTACCAGATTAATAGAAGATATGTTGATTATTCTTTAAATTCACTAATTATGAGTTTATTGATTTAAGGGAAAATTCATATCCATGAGGTACAAGCAAAATGTTTTGAATAAATATGGTGATTATGAGACAAGAGCTGTATTTATATGATGAAAATTGCCAAATTAAAAGAAATTAGTTGATATTTTGAGCTTCTTAACAAATTCAAGGGCCAAGTTTATTACATTGATTGTACAGAAAAAAATCTTTAAGATCACTAGAAATATAAAATTGATCTAAAATTAGTCGATTTGATAGCCACAGAAATATATCCCTAAGGGAAACAAGTTAAAACTTTGAAAAGAAAAAAAAATACTCTCAGGAAATGCAATGGAATGGTTTGGGAAAAAAGAGATTATATTTCTTTATTTGCCAAACATGAGTAATAATACTTCTTAGCTCCAGATCAATGAGAACCAATGAACCACCCAACCCCTGTACTGTCATCTACAAAGTATCAAAAAAAAAAAAGACCTATAGAAAGCAGCGTCCTCTGAGGAGGATCTATTTGAGGACGTGGACAAGAATCCTTCAGGATGGCAAGATGCAGATGAATATAAGCTTTACCAATGCTGGGAATATTCAAATAAATTATATTAGGTCACTATTAAAGTATGGAACTACAATATTTCTACCACTTTTATTTTAAAGAGTTGCACTTAGGAAAGTGATGTACAAAAGTATATATCTATATAAATATAAGTAATAATGGTGATAGTTAATATGATATAAGACAATAATATGAATGATTGAGGTGTTATCAATGAATAGTATAAGATTTTCATTAAAGAAATATAAAAACAAACATTATTTAGACATTATTCCAGGATCTTCAGGTAGCTGGGTGATGCAGTAGATACAGCCTAGTGCTTGGAGTTTGGAAGACCTGAGTTAGAATTATTTCTCATACAATGTATGACTGAACAAGTATGTTTTTGACATCTCTGGTCTTCGATTTCTTCCTTTGTACAATGGGACTATATAGCACCTACTTCACAGGATTGTTGTGAGAATAAAATGAGTTAACATATATAAAACATTTTGCAAACCATAAAACATTATGTAAATGCTAGCTGTTATTATTTTCCTATATGAAGAAAGTAGTATACTAGACCTTCATTAATTTGCATTAACAAGGGAGATGACTTGTTTTTTTAAATCACTCACACAAAGTTAAGAGAGTATTAGTAGGTAGAAGTCTTCAGTGATGCTAATGCTCATTAGCATATGTATTGATTGCATGAAAAAAGGTGCTCTAGAAATCCTTGAGGATTCTCGAACAAGATTTTAAATATTTCCCTTGAAGCCTCTTTACTCTATTAACTGTTTGTTATATTCAAAGAAGGAATTTTATGAGCTAAGATAAACTCAGGTCCATTTGTGCAGGGGCCATTTGATTATCACAAATTCCAAATTAGTGAAGTCTTGCTGCAGTTGGTTTAGTATCCAATAAAATCTGTGAGAAAATGGTGCCAGGGAATTGAGGACAATCAGAACAGAATGATAGGACATGAATAATGCACTAGGGAGATGAATTCACTTGCTTGAAAGAGATATACCAGTATAAAGCCTTGTCCTAAACTAAAACTGAAAGAAGTCAAACAAATAGATGAATAAACAGGTAAATGGAGGAATGAATAAACAAACAGAATGAATAAAGTAATTTTCATAAGCCTTTGAAGGAATTTATAGTGGTATAATAATTGAACTAAAAGTCATTATATATATTACATCTAACACTGTTGCTGATTTTCTCTGTGACCCCAGTATGGATTTCAAAATGTGGAGTCATTTTATCTATCCTTGAGCAAATATTATAGAGATGAGCCTTCTTGCCATTTATTGATTCTACATAATGAGTAAATTACCTACCCTTTCTAAAACTCAAATTCTTACTCCAAAAAATGAGGAAGCTTGACCAAATAAGTGCCAAAGCCCCTCCCTACTCTAAAATTATGAAATTATTCACACCACATTGGGGAATATTTGATCTATTTACTTTTTTCTAGCTATCTCAAATCATTCTAGTTGGCCACATTGATACAAAGTAGTCTTTCACCCACTAGAAGCAGATTTACCATTTGTGAGTTCATGGATAACCCAATGGGAACATTTGCAGCATATCTGCTAATTGGCAATCCTCCTAATCTACTCTTATCTACTCCATATTTTCCCCACAGTAAATGTGGTACAGCTAGGTGGTTTAGTTATGTCAGAAGGACTTATCTTTCCTACTTCAAATCTGGCCCCAAACACTAATAGTGTTATCTTGGTCAAGTCATTTAAACCTGTTTGCCTCAGTTTCCTCATCTGTTGAATGAGCTGGAGAAGGAAATGGCAAAACTCCAATATCTCTGCCCAAAAAATCCCAATGAAGAGTCTGACAACACAACTGAAAAATGACTGAAGAACAAAATGTTTCAAATTGTTCTTTTTCTCTTTTATTTACCCCCAATCATAATCTCAATTATCATACCTAGCAATTGATGACCTAGCCTCCAACTTTAAGTGAGTCCATTGATTATATTCTTTCTTGCCCTCTCCCCTTTGCTATTCCTCCTCCTTCATTCCTCAAAAGCTCTTCAGTATTATCATCCACTTTGCCTTTCTTTCTTCAGTTCATAAAATAAGAGATACTTATTTATCATGAATATTAATCTATTTCCCATGTCCTTAATCACATCTCTTCCTGTTTTCTCTAAAAACTTATACCAGAAGTCAGAACTTCTCTCTCAAAAATCTTTGTACATTTATCCCCACTGTCATATTCAAACATAATCAATCATGGCTAATCCTAAACTCCTTTCCTTGATTTTCTTCTATCATCCAGGTACCATTCCATCTCAAATTCGATCCTTCCTGTTTGGGGCAATTGCACCTACCCAAACTGGCTACTCAGGAGTCACTCCAAATGATGTACAGAAATAATTTATTAGAATCTTGAGAAGCGGACCGTCCTGGCCTGTGGGCCCGAAAGGACAGCAAAGATACCCACAGGAGGAGAATCATTCACTTGCGGATGCTTACAACTTTTATACATTTCAGACAAAGAACCCCCAAAATCCCACCCTCTATAGGTTGTGATTGGTTACATAAACCTTTATCTCCCTATTTGGTCAGTGGAATGCAGTGAAAAAGGTGATATACAGCTTCGGCCACTTAATTCCTTCTTTGGACAATGGAATGCAGTCCAGGTCTCATCTACAATCACATGACTGGGGCCTATAGGCCTGAGCTACTTTAATGAACAGTCTCTGATCAATATGTGCTTAATCTGTAAGTTCTTCACCTTTCCACACATTCCCATTATGATCCTTGAAAAAGTTACATATTCCAATATCTGTGTGTTGACATGCTACTGGTCTGTACAAGCAAACTTCTCAATTCTCGCATCCTCATTCTTCTGACCCACTTTATGCCCTCCCTGAGCTACCTCTCTGCAACCACTCCCTTGATTTTCCTTCCCTCTGGAGTGACTTACCTTTCAAACTGGGATGTGAGAAACAATGTGAGGAAAGTGATGAGAGCCCTAATTCCCAATGCTAGACAGTTAGTATAGCTTTCACGCCACATATACCCCCAGGCCTACCACTCTGCCAAAGGACTAACTCTTCACCTAAAGAGAAGTCCCAAAATAAAAATTCTTTTTTTTCCTTCTATACAACAACTATGCATCTATCTATCTATCTATCTATATACATATCTATATATCTATATATATATATACACATATAAAAGAGAAAAGTACTTATTGAACATATACAATACGTTTGTATATATATATATATATATACACATGATTCTATGATCTTATAAGATATGTATGTATATAAACATGTATTAAATATATATGTGTATGTGTGTATAAAATGTAATTCATTCATTCATTCATTTCTTGTTTGTTTATATTTCTATAGCTCTAAGTGTCCATTCAGAAAACCGTTCTGACAATGTATGTATATATGTATATGTATCTAACTCAGACACACAAGTAGATATATATTTCTAAAATCAATTTCTCTTCCCTCTTTCTCTTGGATGTTACCCCTTTTATCTTTATATGCTGAATTTAAGCAGGAACAGATATAGTTCAACAATATAGTGATGCGATTGTTAAACACGTTTATTATAGTTAATAGACAAAGTAAAAAAATTCTTGAGAAACGGAAATATTTTAGGAAACAATCACACACACACACACACACACACACACACACATATTCCATAAGATCGTAGAATCATAGCCCTGAAGCTGGAAGCAACCTCTTAAAGGCAAACTAGTCTAACCCTCTCACATTATAAATGAAAAACTGAAGTCAGTGGAAGTTAAATGAGGTTTTTCAAGGATATACAGGCATATTTCCAGAATATTACCTCTAAGTAGGAGGCGCAGTAAAAAAAAAAACAAAACAAAACAAAACAACAAAAAAAAAAAAAACATGGGATGTGACATCAGGAAGATTTGTGTTTAAATACAGCTTCAAATACTTACTAGCTATTTTACCCAAGACAAATCATTTAGTCTCACTTAGCCTCAGTTTCCTCAACTTAAAATGGGTATGAATTATAGTATTTACCTCACAGGAGTGTTGTGAGACTAGATATTTAAAGTGCTTTAAAAACTTTAAAGTGCTATATTAATGCTAGCTATTGTTATTGGGTGCCTTTATTAACTCAGTTTCCTATGCTTTCAATGCTCATTTTTATTTAATAATAAAAATAATAATAGCTATCATTCATTTAGTACTTTGAGGTTGACAAAGTGCTTTGAAAATATCTAATTTTGTGTTCAGATCCATTATACAAAATCCATTTTACACTGGAAGAAACTGAGGCAGTGAGAGGTTGTGACTTACCCAGAATCACACAGCTAGTGACTGTCTGAGGCTGCATTCAAATCCAAGTCTTCCTGAAACCAGGTTCCTAATTCTATCTGGTGCTCTAACTGTTCAATTTCAGTTACCTCTTCCTTGAAACTTTCCTAGGGTCCCCCATTCAACCATAACCTTTCCTTCAGACCTCACTTAGTATTTTGTTTTATCCCTCTCTAATGTATTTCTTTTGCAATATAGTATATAAAATATATCTGTGGGTAGAGCCAACATGGTGGAAAGTAGACAGATTTTTGTCCGAGTGATTCCTGGCTTCCCTCAGATCAATCCCAGATCAAGCCTTTGAATTGCATTTAGAGTGACAGAACCGACAAATATTTGGAGTGTAATAAATTTTCAGCAGAAGATATTTTGGAAGAATTTCAGAAAATGTCTGTGTCAATCAGGAATGGGGGGAGGCAGCTGAGTACAGGTACATTGCAGGGTCACAGAGTGGAGTAGTGTCCATATGGCAGGAAACTTGGAGGCTCTTTGGCAAAATACAGCAGCATTAGCTACTCTGTTTTGGTTCAGAAGCCAATAGATCAGCACATTAGTTGTGACACATCCAATGCACTTACACAAGGCAAATAGTGAGCCCCTGAACACCAGCATAATGTGGGACTTGGCCACACCCAGTCAGCATGGGAAGGAACCCAGCAGCATCAGTCCCAGAGCAGTGTGAAGACACTGTTGCCTGTAGAGGAATATTGGAATAATATCCCATTATCTCTAACAGCAGTCCTCAAACTTAAAAATGAACAAAAAACAAAAAGAGTTCTGACTATAGAAAGCTTTATATGGAGACAGAGAAGAACAGACCTCAAACTCTAAGGACACTAAAGGCAACAATCTCCAGATGAAGTTTCAAAGAGTGATATAAATTGTTCTCCATCTCACAAGGCTTTCTTGGAAAAATTCAAAAAAGATCTTAAAAGAGAGTTGGAAGATGGAGAAATGCAGAAAAGAAAAGAGAACATTGGGAAAGGAAATAGAAATTATCTGAAAAAAAAAATCACTCCTTAAAGTTGTTTTTCCAATGAGGCATTTTACATTTTCTTCTATTTTTTTCATTTGTTTTTGGTTTTATTTTTCTGATTCTTGATGTCTCATTGACTCATTTGCTTCCATTTGTTCAATTCTAATGTTTAGTGAATTATTTTCTTTAGTTAGCTTTTTTTAAATCTCTTTTTGCCTTTGGCCAATTGAACTTTTAAATGAGTTGTTTTGTTCATTGTATATTGAAAAATAGATCTAGGAGAGACAATCTAAGAATTATTGATCTCCCTGAAAATCATGATGAAAAAAAGAGACTAGACAACATATTTAAAGAAATCATAAAGGAAAATTGCCCTGATTTCCTAGAATCAGAGTGTAAAATAATCATTGAAAGAATCTACTAATTACCTCCTGAAAGAGGCCTGAAAATGAAAACTCCAAGGAACATTGTAGATAAGTTCCAGAATTATCAGATCAAGAAGAAAATACTTCAAGCAGCCAGAAAGAAACAATTCAAATAAAGAAGCCACAATCAGAATTACACAGGACCTACCAGCTTCCAATTTAAAGTATCATAGGATCTGGAATTTGATATTCTGGAGGGCAAACAAAGTTGGACTGCAACCGAGAATCAATTATACAGAAAAATTAAGCATTGGGTGAAAGATGGACATTCACGGGATTTTCATTTATTTTTGATGAAATGACCAGGACTGACCAGAAAATTTGATTTTCAAATACAAAACTCAAAAAAGAGAAGAAAAAAAAACAATTAAAAAAACTATAAAACAATTCTATGTGCCTTACTTATTCCATTAAACTGAAAACTTCATCAGAGCCAGACCTAAGTTTTATCTAAACTGTACCTTTCCTTGGTGCCCAGCAGAATTATCTGCAAATAGGAAATCCTTCATCAATGTTAGCTGAATTTTGAACCCATTAAAAGAAATATTTAATTAAATATAGAGGACATATGAAAAAAGAATTATCTGCATCTAAAAAAACTGGTAATTAGAAGTATGTATGGAATAATTTTATATACATATATGTATATACTTGTATCTAATGGTAGCCATCTATGGGAAGAAAAAAAAATTTAAATGATACCTTTATTATATATTTTAAAAGAATAGAAAATTATGCATGATAGATTTGCAGTTTTATTGCAATCATCTTTTTTATTATTCTATGTTATGAAAATGCTTTTTTATTCCATACATTAAAAATAAAATTATTTTTTAAAAATAAAAATATACAATTACTTCATATTGCCTTACTAGCCATATCTTTTCCAACCATTCTTTAATGTTTCCTGGGGCTCTTGATTTCCAAATTTGCCTAGAATCAAAATAAGCAATGGGAAAACACTAAGATAGAAGTTTGAATCTCTAATTTGACTGGAAACAGGAAGGAATGAAAATATAAGAAAATTTGTTTCTATGAGAATTCCTGCCTTCTTTTAGCTCTTTATAATAAGTCAGATGGAAAGCCTTAGCTCCTTGGTTTCTTAATCTGCTGCCAAACATTTGACAAGTACTTGTAACTACTGATGTAACCACATAATTGATGAGGAGGAAGAAGTGATCCTGGAAAATGGCAGATTGAAGTTCAGGAACCAAGAAGCCATAATTGAAAAATAAAAAGAGAAAGAAATATACACCCAAGGGGTAGAAGTTAAGGAGGAAATAGAATTGGTCCTGGTGTTCTCAAAACAATGACAAACAAATAAACAACAGACAAAGGGCAGGGAAGGAAAGAATGTTTTTCCCCCAATAAAGGAAATAGGGTTTCATAAATAAGCCAGTTCCTCCAGGCCACAGCAGAATGAATAACCAATGAGGGGGATACAAAAATGTGGTAAACTCCTAAAAGAAATACTTACATGGAGCAAACTAAGAAATCACAAAGTCTGGTTTCGTTTCAATTTTAATTTTAATGTCAACTAGCTTCTTACTCCAATTGTATGAAAAATATTCTTAGATCCAGGCTTTGCTACTTAAACAGTAAATGTAGCCAGAAAAGTCTAGAAGAAAGCAACTGAGACATATTCAGCAGAAATGCTAGTTGCACATATTCAATTTGATTTGATAAATATTGGTTAATCCCTCTACTATGTGCAGGAAACTGTCCTTTGCACAAAAAATAAAATCCATGCCTTCAAGGAACATTTAGCCTGGAATAGACAGCATGGGAAAGGGTGTGGGGGTAGGATGCAAGAGACAATATGTCCTGAGTTCATCCATGTTGCTTTTGAGTCACTTCAGTCACATCCAACTCTTTATGAGGTTTGGTTTTTTTTGTTGGGGGGTGGGTTGGCAAAGATGTTGGAGTCCTTTGCCATTTCCTTCTCTAACTCATTTTGCTAATGAGAAAAATGAGGCAAACAGAATTAAATGGCTTACCAGGATCACAAAGCTTATAAGTGTCTGAGGTTAGATTTAAACTCACAAAAATTGGTTATAGGATCAAAGAGAGAGAGAAGAGTCCAAATGATGACTAGAAATGCTTATAGTATGGGTGTGTGCATGTGTGATTGTGTGTGTGAAATTGTGGCCTTCTCTAGTGTGGGCTAGAGGAGAGAGAAAAGGAGAGAGAGAGAGAGATAGGAGAGAAAAAGAAAGAAAGAGAAAGAGATAAGAGAGAGAGAGAGGAGAGAGAGGAAGAGAGAGAGAGAAAGAGTGAGACAGAGAGAGAGAGAGAGAGAGAGAGAGAGAGAGAGAGAGAGAGAGAGAGAGAAAAGAAAAGAGAGACAGAGAGAGACAAAGATATGATTTAGAATTTAAAATGTAATCAAAAAAGTAAAGTCTTCAGGTCCATCCACTGCTAGATGTAGCTTCTATAAATTAATCAATACAAGAAAGAAAAAATAAGTAATTCCAAGGACAAAAAAACACTAACCACTGGGGAGAAAAGAAAAGACCTAGTGTAGGAAACAACACCTGAGTGTGCTTTGAAGACAACTAGAAATTCTACAAAGTGAGAAGGAAGAAGGCACATTTCAAATCCAGGTGACCATTTTTGCAATACTTTGCCCAAAGGTAGGCATTAGAATGTCTTCTTAAGGTTTCAGTAGCATCTCTATTTGATTGAAATAGAGAGAATGTGGATGAAATAAGCCCAGAAAGGTAGATGGGAGCCAGAAATGTCAGGCTAAGAACTGTGCATTTTAATGTAGAGGGAAACTGGGAATACAAAAGAAGGGAAGGGAAGGCAAGAGGAAGTGGAAAAGAAGGAAAGGGGAAAGGAAGGGAAGGGAAGGGAATGGAATGGAATGGAATGGAACTACCAAAGTCTGTTTTAAAAATGAGATGAGCAGTAGAATCCAGAGGTCACTGGAAGAGTTAAGAATATACAAATTAGCAGCTATAGGGAAAGTAATGGAAAGAAATGAAAAAAAAATGAAGAAAGAAGAAAAAAGAAAGAGGAAATGGAGGAGGAGGAAGAAGAGGAAAAGTAAAAGGAAAAGAACAAGAACAAGAAAAAACCAAAGTAAATCCATGAATTTTCCATGTCCAAAACCTATATGTCTAATTCTGCATCTAAAATCCATCATACTTCTTTCAAAAAGTAGACAAAATGTTTTCAGGACTTGACTATCTCAAACATATCTCCAACCTTATGACATCACTCCTTGGGGAGTCATGAGGGGCCTAAATGAATATATATTCAGTTATTTCAAAGAAGTGACACCCAAAGATCTGATATGTCTCAGAGTACCAGTAAAAGAAGTGAGAAAGTGAAGACACACTACTTTGTTCATTCATTTTACCTTCAGTATCCACAGAGGGACTATTCTACTGAGACCCTCCCTACCAAAAAAAAGGCCTGATGCACTAAGATTATAGGTCCATTAAATTTTATAAAACCAAATAAGAAGGGTTTCTGGGAGTGAAGATAGCAGAGTAAGCAACAAATCTCTATAATTCTCCCATATTCACTTCCAAACAACCTTTAAAAAGCACCCCAAAACCTAACAGCAGAACCAGCAAAAAGATTTTGCTGGTTCTGCTGTTAGGTTTTGCGGTGCAACAACCTTTGAGCCCAGCAAATTTGAAAGGGAAGGTGTGTCTCACTCATGTGAAAGGGGAGTGCAATCCAGGTAGGAAGTCCCAGAAAGCCAGCAGCTACCCCCACTTCAGTAAACCAGCTTTATATGCTTCAGGGTATCCCCAGGGAAACACAGAAACTCCCCACCAGCATCAGCATACCCCAGACACAAGTACTAGGAACCTGGCTCAGTAACAGGTAAAGTGCAAGACTTGCACAGCCTGCAGCAGTGCCAGTAACTTTTCACCTCGCTGTCTCAGCTCAGCATGAGACCCCAGGGTCTCAGAGCAATGTAAGTGCAGCACAAGGTAAACAGTTAGGACTTTCAGAACTCTATCCTTTCCAACCCAGGAACAGAGCTCAAAGTTAACAGAAAGGGAAAAGGCCCAAAACAACAACAACAACAAAAACAAAACAAAACAAAACAAATAAACAAACAAACGAACGAACAAACAAACAAACAGAAAGGAATCGGACTATATATAGAAATGTTATTAGGTGAAAATGAAAAATAAGCCAAATGATAAATTTTAGGATGTCAGAAAACTGGGACACTAATGGTGGAGTTGTGAACTGATTCCACTATTCTGGAGAGCAATTTGGAACAGGGCAACCAAACTGTTTATTCTTTGAGGTAGCAATAATCCTATTAGGTATGTATCCTAAAGAGAGCATTAAAAGGGAGAAAGGACCTACATGTACAGCAATATTTATAGCAGTCCTACTGACAAAATACTGATAATTGAGAGAATGCATATCAATTGGAGAATGGCTGAAAAAAATCTATGGTAAATGAATGTAATGGAATAACGTTGTGCAATTAGAAATGAACAATGAGATTTCAGAAACAAACTGGAAAGACTTGTATAAAGGAATGCAAAGTGAAGTGAGCAGAACCAGGAAAACGTTGCACAGAACATCAGCAACATTAGGGGATGATCAGCTCGCCACAAAAACACAAATACAAAGAATTCAAAAGTGAAAATGTTATCCATATTCAGATAAAAAGAACTGCTGGACTCTGAAGGCAGATCAAAAGATATCTTTTCATTTTATTATTTTTGTGTATTTTTTCTTTTAATATTCTTTCACAACTATGCATAATATGGAAGTATATTTTACATGAAAGCACATGTATAACCTTTATCAAAATACCTATCATGTTAGAAAAGGGGAGGGAAATCAAAATCTTGTTAAATGAAGCTATAAAATTGTCTTGACATGTAATTGGTAAAACATATTTTTAAAAAGAAAATCCTAATTCCTTTATTTTATAAATTAGTACATGTAGGACTAGAAAGATTAAATAATTTGTTTGTGGTTTTCTGTGTTATTTAAATGAAAGGAAAGATCTCCTGTCCCTGTGCTAATATTATAGAATTAATTTAAACTCCCTTAAGTTGCACTCCTAGTCAAATATTGGGGCAATGTGTCTTTCCACCAATGAGGAGGGACATTAAAAGTGTTCCTTTACCATTGGAAATTCTGCTTAGTGACTTGAGAGGATGGACATTTTTTGAAACCCCTTGATTGATTTTATCCATCTCTAGAATTTCTCCCAACTAAAAATTCTTCCTTCTTTGTCATTCTAAGCAAAAGTCAAATGTTTCCAAAGAAAAGCATCAAGACATACTGTAGATGAGTAATTATAAAAATATTCTATAGATAGAACACCTGAGAAAACAATGGGCTAATGATGCCATGGGCTACCTACCCACAAGTTTGTCATAATGAGGCAAGGGAAAAATGTTCCAATGTTCTGAAGCTTGTGTTTTTCCTTTTTCTAAAGCAACTCATTAATTTCATAGCTAGCTAAAAGTACCAATTAAAATAATGATGATAAGACCAATGGAGCAGTTTCAAAAAATCTGGAGAAGATTTATATTAACTAATGTCAAGTAAAGTGAGAAGAACCAAGAAAATGACTTCTATAGTAATGGTAATATTGTTAAGACCAACAACTTTGAAATATTTAAATGCTCTGGTCAACATAATGACCTAGCATACTTTCAGAGAAATGATTATACTACCTATCTTCTGACAGACAAGTGATTTGCAAAATAAGACACATTTTGGATGTGGATCATATGTGAATTTGTTTTAATTGAATACTTTTCTTTTTCTTTTTTTTAATTTTTCTTCTTCAATTAAGAGCAGATAGAAAAGGGAACAAATAGTTGGTTATCTATCTGTGTGTGTGTGTGTGTGTGTGTGTGTGTGTGTGTGTGTGTGTTTGGTATCTTAAGGACTTTGAAAAGTCTCTGCCTTCTACCACTTAACATAGATCTAACTCTTTTCTGACTAGGAAGGAGTACACATTATAAAGCAAAATTACGTATTTTTTGTGAGAGAATTTTTTTGCATAGTTTTCCTGTGACATTTGAAACCACATAAGAGGACTTTAAAATAGATAGATAGATAGATAGATAGATGATGGATGGATGGATATTTGCTATTGATATACCTGAAAAACAGAAACAGGAAGAAATGACAATGTGGGCACACCTTAAACTTCCCAACAATTTATTCCATCTGAAAGAGGATCAGGAGATCATATGAATTTTCTGGAATTAACACAACCATTATTTACAAAGACACCCAAAAGGCTAATGTCAACAATAGCAGCTGAATGCAAAATTAGTCACATATTTGGGATATTAGCCAACAAAACTGGCTAATGTTCATATTATCGGCATTTCTCATCTTAACTATGATACATGCACCTATTTGCATGACTGCCTATTCCTGCCCTAAAGAGAGATTTTTTTTTTTTTTAATCTAAAGGTCTTAAATAAGTACAAGACCATGAAATCATTTGCAAGCTATCCATATAAGATAATTCCACAGGGTTGTGTTTCTAATGGTAATAAGCTCCTGTAACTTTGGGAAACATAATAAATGTTCTGTGATTTATACTTTCTACTTCTATAGAAATTATTGTTTTCTCATAACATACACTGTTAGATCCAGACTGATAATCTCTTCACCTCTAGGTCTTTTGGCATCACTTATCCAAATTCATTATTATTATATTGGTGGTTTTTCCTATATAGTTTCCCATCCCTATCCTTGTCCTATTTACCCAGTTGCCAAGAGACGACAACCTTATAGGTAAATTTCTTTGTACTTAAGAAATTGGACATTACACCATATGTATCCCCTTCTTCCAACCATTCTGCTATTCACTTTTTTTTCTGCCTTGGGCTTTGTCAGTTCTTTCTCCCCACACTGCATCTCTGTTAGTTCCAAAAATAGTTCATTCAATTTAGGAAGAACAATTAACTGGAAAGGGAAAAAAAAATCTTAAGTACAGGGAGGTGTTTCAGCTCCTTTCTCAGGCATGAAGCAGTTTTGGCAATGGTTCTTGCTGAGGATTCCTCTCAGCTCTGAAACAGTGTTCATGGAAAGCCTGCAGAGGAACCTTGAAAGGTCAGGCTGAGTTTTTCCAAGGGATCCTTTCCACACTGCCTTTTGGGTCATCAACCCTCTGCCTCAAATAGGACAGTGAGTCACTTTATGAAAGACAAGACTATTGAGGCTGCCCTGGAATGTGCACACATGGCATTTATGCTAGCCATGATTGCCACACAAATTTTCTCTCTCTCTCTCTCTCTCTCTCTCTCTCTCTCTCTCTGTCTCTCTCTCTCTCTCTCTCTCTCTCTCTCTCTCTCTCTCTCTCTCTCTCTCTCTCTCTCTCTCTCTCTCCCTCTCTCTCTCTCTTTCCCCCTTCTCTCTTCCTCCCTTCCTCTAGTCCCTTTTCTCTCTGTCTCTCTGTGTCTGTCTCTCCTCTCTCTTTCTCTCTCTCTCGGTCTCTGTCTTTCTCTCTGTCTTGGTTTTTCTCTCTGCCTCTGTCTCTCCCATCTCTCCCTTTCTGTCTCTATTTGTCTTTCTCTGACTCTGTTTCTGTCTGTCTCTGTCTCTGTTTTTCTTTCTCTGTCTCCCTCAGGTTGGTGAACTTTTTTGAAAGATTATTTTGATAACTATATTTTTTTATTTAATCAATCAGTATACATTTATATAGCACCTACATTTGGGCACTGTACAAGCCCTAAGTCTTTCTTTTTTAATCCTATGTATTTCTTATTTTACGAACTTACAAGAATCATTCTGAGCTCTTGATAGGTTTAACCAGAATGCCAAAAGGGACCCACTGTACACACACACACACACACACACACACACACACCAAAAAGGGCTGCCATAGAAGAAGAAGGCAGTTACATCAGAAGTAGCCAGACACTCCACAAGCATCTCAGGGGAATATAAAATGATATACCTCTACCAAAACATTTTTATTGTGACTCAGAGCCTTGAGATGGACTAAATGTGACCCATGCCACAGGGTTTCCACTGATATAAGCCTAGATTGTCTCCTCAGAGAAGGCTGCAAGCTTCCAGAACTTGGTTTAGTCCTCATCTCCTGAAGTTCAATCTCTAGGTTGGTTTCAGGAGGACTGGAAGTCTTTTAAATGACCTAGAGTTTCAGGCTCCCAAAAAGGCATGTACCAAGGCTCACTGTAAAAGTAAATAAGCAAGTAGATCTCTTTGATCCTTCTCCTTTTGGCATCCCAATTGACAACCTAATGTGAGATGTTGCTTCTGAGAATAATGTGTCAATTTCTATCTGATATTCCTTTACCTAAACATGCTAACCCCAGGATTTTTCCTTCACACATACTCCATCCTTCTTCAACAACAAGAGTCATCAAAAGGCATCCTTTTGACTAAGAACAAGCACGTGGGGGTGACAACTCTTTGTACATAACAGAAGTAATCCTTTTGATTTGATTTGGTTTTTTTTTTAATAATTTTGGTTCAAAGTTGATACAATCTATGCAGTGTAGGTTCAGGAATCCAACTTCCACCTTTAACCTAAAATTCTATAAAAAGCCTGAAAAGAAATCCTTTGATTGAAAAGGAATTTGTCAAAACAGATCGGCCAAAGTGTTGTCTACCTGACTGGCATGATGGCACTCCTGTGCATCTCTTTCCATCAGGAGATACTGTGTGCTTTGAGTGTTTAACATAAACAATAATTCCTTTCATAGGTTTTCAATTCTACTGCCCCCATTAATTGGTATTATATTATAGTCAAGCATGATACAAAGTCCATTTATTCTGGCTCTAAAATTATTCTAAAATACAATTTTGAATCTTGAGCTCTTGGAAAATGCAAAAATAGACATTGGATTGGCAGCATTTACACTGGCTAAAATCTTACTCCCAGGAAAAAATGAAAAACATCTAGAGACTTAGCAGTCTCTAGGGGATCAATATTGGGAAAAGTAAATATAGAAGAAATGAAAAGAGTCCTAGTTCTAAAATTTGGGGGTTTGGGTTCAAATTTTGGTTTAATTAATCAGTCAAATACCCAATTAATCAGCTACCTTATTAAGCTTTTTTTATTGTTATTCAGTATTTCAAACATGTCCAATGTGACCCAAATTGGGGTTTTCTGAGCAAAGATATTGAAATGGCTTGTCATTTCCTTCTCCAGCTCATTTTACAGGTGAGGAAAATGAGGCAAATGGGGTTAAGTGCCTTGGTTAAGGTAACATAGCCAGTAAATATTTGAGACTGGATTTGAACTCAGGAAAGTGAGTCTTCCTGACTTCAGAGTTGATGTTTTATCCACTGTGCCACCTAGCTGAGCTGACCCATATTTAGTTCTTATTACATGCCAGACTTTGTGCTAAGCAGTAAGTAAAGTACTGGGAAAACAAAAGGCAAAAAAGCCCCAACATGAAGAAATTTACACTCTAGTAGAGAGCAAAACACTTTTGGAGGAAGGCAGCCAGGGAAAGGAGCTTTGGCCTAAACATTCATAGGAATTATGAGTTAAACCATAGGACAACAGATTATTACTACTACTGACCATCTAAGTAATCTCTGACAAACCACTAAATCTCTCTGGGTCTTAATTTCCTCATGTACAACGGAAGGGATGAACCACTTAACCTCTGTATATTACTCTTCTATATCTTGGATTCACTAAAGAAGAGGTGTTATCATCTGCTTTGTTTCCACACCCCAGAGATCATGAGACCTTTCCATTTGACTCAACACTGAAAACTTTATAAATAAATAAAAAAAAAACTTTTATAAATTTATAAATATGTTTGTATATGTGTATATGTATGTATATGTATATATATACATATATATGTTATCTACCTCATTACAAGTGAATTCCTTAAGATCAGAAGCTATTCTACTTTTCTATTTACACCTTCAGCATTTAGCAGAGTGCTTAGCACATAGTAAGTTCTTAATAAATGCTTTATTTGTTCATTCAGTCATCCTATGAACTTAGCCTATTTCGCAGAAGGAACACAAGAATTAAAATTTTAATTTAAAAATTAAAAAATTAAATTAGTCAGGAGAACTTCATTCTGATGTCTAATCTTACTTCTCTATGTAGTAAATTATTGGAGTGTATTGGAAAGAGTCCCTCTCTCCTTTTACAGATCTATCAGCTAAACCCTATTTGGTTTTTTTTCTGCTGTCATGGAAGGGGTACTGAACCTAGTGTCATGTGATCTACATTCAAGCTCAAGGCTGATTTAAATTCAGATCCTCCTGAGTCCAGGCCCAGCACTTCATTCACTCTGTATAACTTTTAATAACATATGTATATAGCACTTAAAGTTTTGCAAAATGCTTTACCAATGTTATCTTATTTTATCTTTACACCAACGCGAAGTGCAAAATTATTAACCCCATTTTACAGATGAAGAAATGGTGGTTATGTGACTGGTCAAGTGTCACACAGCTCTAACTATTGGAGGTTGGATTTGACTTTACCCTGACTCCAGGTCCAGTGCTCCATCTAAGATACTACCTAACAACTCTTCTATTTTACTTGGAAATCAACAGATGTTACAAATTAAGCTTAATTTATTGTTTTATTTATTGCTCACACTTAAGAAAGTAATGGATAAATTGTTAATAATGCAGATAAAATTTAAAAATGCAGATAAAAATTTAAAAAAAAATTTAAAAAAATGAGAAGCAGAGAACTGGTGAAGAAACATTTCTCAGCATCCCCCTCCACCCCCTGCCAAAACCCCCTACAGATCTCAGTTTCCCTCAATCTCTATCTGTTTCCTTTGCTACTTCATTCTCCTCCACCCAAATGCTTTTTTTTTCTAGGTGAAAAAATTTCCCAGGTACATCTCTGGAATTTGTGATGAACTGACTCTAGAGAAAAGGAATCTATAAACAACAAAAATCTAAAAAAGAAAAAGTGGCAACAATCAAGAGGAAGAGCTTCATACCCACAGTCCTCTACCAGACTGATGGAGAGATAGATAAATAGATGAATACATACATACATGTATAGAAAGATAGATACACACATAGATAAATAGATGTATGTATATACACATATGTATATACATAAATACACATATACATATACATTCATTTTGTGTATATATGTACATACATATTATATATACTATGAACAATGTTAGCATTCATTGCTTTTATTCATTCTGCTTTATGCCAAAATTTCAAGAATGTCATTATATAGATTCAGAGAAATTAGATCAATAGGATAGTTTAGCTTGCTGTAAAGTGAGAAGAGTAAGTCTTATCCTACCAACTTCAGAGAGTTGTGAGTTTTTGCTGACCAAACAGAAATGAAAAGTACATTGATAAGCATGAGGTGCCATATAAATTCAGGATACTTTGGTTATTTACTCCAATAGGGAGAGAGAGAGAAAGAGACGCAGACAAAGAAAAGAGAGAGAGAGAGAGAGAGAGAGAGAGAAAGAGAGGAATAGAGAGAAACAGAGAGAGAGAGAGAGAGAGAGAGAGAGAGAGAGAGAGAGAGAGAGAGAGAGAGAGAAGAGAGAGAGAAACAGAGAGACAGAGAGAAAAGAGAGAAACAGAGACAGAGAAAAGAGAGAAACAGAAAGACAGAGAAAAGAGAGAAAGAGAGAGACAGAGAGAGAAAAGAGAGAAACAGAGAGACAGAGAGAGAAAAGAGAGAAACAGAGAGACAGAGAGAGAAAAGAGAGAAACAGAGAGACAGAGACAGAGAGAAAAGAGAGAAACAGAGAGAGAAAAGAGAGAAACAGAGAGAGAGACAGAGAGAAAAGAGAAACAGAGAAAAAGACAGAGAAAAGAGAGAAACAGAGAGAAAAGAGAGAAATAGAGAGAGAGAAAAGAGAGAAACAAAGAGAGAGACAGAGAGAAAAGAGAGAAACAGAGAGGGAGAGAGAGACAGAGAGAAAAGAGAGAAACAGAGAGAGAGAAACAGAGAAACAGAGACAAGAGAGAAAAAGAGAGACAGAGAGAAAAAGAGAAACAGAGAGAGAAAAGAGAAACAGAGAGAGACAGAGAGAGAAAAGAGAGAGACAGAGAAAAAAGAAAAACAGAGAGATTAGCAGGTAGAAAGATGGGTGCATCCCAGGGTATGCTTTCAGACAAACTATTAAATTTAATCTACATTATTAACATTTCCCCATCACTTTCTTAAACCTTTAGATAATCAATGAAACAATAAACCAAGATCTACTCTGTAGTTTGCCAGTATCCGAGGCATAAATGCTCACATTGAAAATTTAACCATCAGTTCTCATAAGCTGGTAGGAGCTGGCACTAGTACATGCTTGATTGCATTCCACCCTCATCTGTCAGTCAATAAGTTCTTATTTAACACTTACTTACTATGGCTCAGGCATTCTGCTAAGGGATGGAGATACAAATAATAATAAAAAAACAAAAACCTGCTTCCTGCATTTAAGAAGATCCCATTGAAATCTTTCCTTAAGGGTAGGAAAGTTCAGGATATATCTCCAATACAACCTACCCTTATCTCCCACCACTCTACCATTCTCCCTTCCCCCTCACTTGTATATCTGTTATACAAGCTATTATCTTCCTGTCTTCTGAGTGGGTGTCAGTCCCTCAGAGCTCCCAGGTATCCATAGTAGCTGCCACTCAAGTGCCATTGAGAAAATCTGCTCTAGATTCCTCTCCCAGAGTTCACTCTTTTTTGACACCAGTTTTGACTCGTGCCCCTCACAGGTGTGCTTTTCACTGGGAAGCAGTGACATGAGATTAAGAACTCTGCCTTTTTCCTTTTATTTTGGTGAGACAGAGTGAGTCACGCTGAAAAGCAAACAAGGATAGTAATTGCTTAGCATTGCACTCATCACTATATTATCTTTCCACTCCCCAAACCATCCCTCTTCCAAATTTTCTGTTATTATCAAGGGCAGCACCATGCTTCTGCTCACAGTCAGTGTCATTTGTGATTGTGAGAACTCCAGTCCTAACATTTCTGCACACGTAAATCAGTAGCTAAATTGTCTGATTTCTGACCCTGCGCCTCTCACATCTGTCCCTTGTTCTTACCACAATAGCCACCACTCTGGTTCAGGACCTTGTCATCTCCTAGCTGGACTATATTCCAATGGCCTCCTCAATGATCTCCCTGTCTCAGTTCCTTCTTCTCCAATCCACTTTCCATAGCTGCCAATGTGATTTTCCCAAACTGTAGATATGACTTGTCATTCCCTTATTCAACCAACTTCAGTGGCTTGATTTACCCTAGGAAAAAATCTCTTCCTTTTCAATTTTTATTTTTTTGTATTTTTACAATACATTTTTGTATTTATTTTTGTATTTTATGTGAATGATGATAATCATCATTCACATAATATATGTGTGTATGTGTGTATATATAATATATATATATATAAATATATGACAAAAATGAAGGCAATACTCTTTCTAGTACTGGTGATCTGTAACCCCAAAGGATGATTGCTATTCTTTTTCAAGGTTCTACAAATAATTCTGTTGGGTGACAGTCCTTAAGTTGTGAGCCTTAATTAGTATGCTTCCCTTTAATAATCAGTCAATAGTTTAATTAGCTTTTTTAAGGAAAAAAGTCATTTACTCAAATAGCATAGCAAAACGAAAAGTTATAAAGCATTTCTTCCCCAACCTTTGGCTGACTTCCACAAACACAGACAGAATCCATGGGGCAAAAAGTATGCATAAACTTAAAGTACAATGTTATTGAAGCACTGGGCACTGAACACACATTACTAAAGCAATTTTTTTCTATTGAATCTGTGAGATCTCGGTGTGTTTTGATTGCCTGATGAATCCTCATAAAGTTCAAAGGCATTTTGTCAGGATGAGTGGGTTGGCTCCTCAAAAGGCATAGCATCTAAACTAGATGGGTCAATCTACTCCTCAGTCAAGAAGAATCCCTGGCTACAAAACTGGTTCTTCCTCAGGCTCAGATTCTGCTATCCTGGGTTTGGTAGATTGTTTTACTAGTCAACTACTGTCATACTGGATTTGGCAAATTACTCAGCCACTAGGCTCTTCATTAGGTAAGGGTCTTTCTGTTCCATGAATTCATCTGGATTTCTTGGGTTTGGTCTTCAATGGACAGCTTTACCACCTTTATTCTCTGGCTAGGCCAGATATTGTTGTACTTTCTTCATCTGTGCTATTGTGCTTTTTTCTAGTTCTGACCATAGTGCCTGGAACATCTCTCTGTCTCTGTCTTTCTCTGTCTAGCTCTCTCTTGCTCTCTTTCTTACTCTCTCTCTCCTCTATTGGATTGCTATGGGAGACTGACATATGAATGACTAGGTCCAAAGGTGTGCAGATGCTCTAGGAAAGTTCATTGTATTTGTTGGCATTTTCATATAAAAAGAAGCCCAAGCCTTGTCTATGGTGTCAAAAATTTCCCATACATTTGAAAGGGCTTTCCCTTTACATTCCAGTGTTTCTGATTTTTCTCCTTCTGACCTAAAGCTTTGCAGTTTGAAAGGGCACAAACTCATCCTTGATAAGAATAAATAATCAAAAAAGTTTCAGTTATTGGTATACATATTGCTACTAGAGGAAAAAGTCAAAAATAGCACCACTTACTTTTTATTCAGTAGTACTCTTATCAAACATGTAACACTCTCTTAAGGAATTGGATGACTATTTTCTTTTTTCCTTAGAAAGTATTGAGATTATTTCAATAAAGGGAGAAAGTCTTTGACAAAGAACTACACAAATTTGTGGGGGAAATGAAAAGAAAAGAATCCCCCAAACCCTACAAAAGATAAGCATAGAAGAATCTTGTTTAATATCATAAAAAGAATTTAAAATCAAAAGTAAGCATCATTTTCAATGGAGACACTAGAAGCTTTTCCAAAAATATCCAGGAAAAAAAGCAAATTGTTTATTATAACTTGATAGAATTCTGTAGACTTTAGTGATAGCAATATTACAAGAGGCAAAAGTAAAGACAAGTACACCTAAAAGCATAAAGATAGGTAAAGAAGAAAGAAATTTTAGTGAAGATATGATGATTTACTTAAAAAATTCTAAGGAAGGGGAAATGAGTGAAAGAAGGCTTTATTAAGCACTTATTTAGTATATGCCAGGCGTTATGCCAAGTCTTTTTACAAATATGATTTTCTTTGATCTTCACAACAACCTGTGAAATAAATGTTATTATTATCCCCATTTTATAGATGAGAAACTAAAACAGACAGAGGTTAAGTTTAGGATTAGAAAGCTAATAAGTGTCTGAGGCCAGCAGTTCTTTCTAACTTCAGACCTAGTATTTTATTATATCACTGAGGTGCCAAAGATATTAATTGATACATTTGATTCAGCATGCCCTCTACCTATAAAACAAACCCTTAAAAAATTATCAGCTTTTCTGTTTTTTCTTTTATATTTTATATTTTCTTTTTTTTTAGTAAGCAAAAATTTACCTTCTCTCCTACTCCTCTACTACAATGAGAATGGGAGGGGGAGTGATATTTCAAATATGCAGTGTCAAGCCAAATAAATATCCATATTGACAATGTCCAAATATATGTATATTTGCATATAGATATGTGTGTATGTATATACACACAAATATACAGATATGCAGACATATATGCATGCTTGTGTGAATGTGTATATCTTATTCTGCAGAATCCTTCACTTCTCTATCAGGAGGTAATTAACATATTTCATTATTAGTCCTTTGGAATTGTGATTGAACATTACTCTAATCATTTCTAATCAGACATCCTGATCAGAATTCTGAATTTTCTCATGGACATATGTTTTTATCATATTATTGTCATTGCATAAATTGTTCCCCAGTTCTGCTCACTTGATTCATTAATTTATCAATTCATACATGTGTCCTCATTTCCTTTATCATTTCTAATGTAGAACAATAGTATTCCATAACATTTACATATATCATAACTTGTTCAGCCGTTCCCCAACTTATGGGTACCCCCTCAGGTTTCCCATCTTTGCACCTCAAAGAGAGTTAGAAATATTTTGTGCATGCTTGCAATTAGTTTGTTTTTTTAGAACTAATCCTTCATTTAATTTTATTGCTGTGGTTCAGTTGTTTCCAAATTATCTACTCTGGGCAAAGATAATGGAGTGATTTACTATTTCCTTCTCCAGTGGATTGAAACAAGATTTAGTGACTGGTACAGGTCTCATAGCTAGTGAATGTCCGAGATTGGATTTAACTCAAGTCTTACTGATTCCAGGTCCACCAGTTTATTCACTGAGCCATCAAAATCATTCCCTAATAAATAAGTGGTCAAACATTGTTAATAAACAATTCTCACAAACATTTTTGTAAATTATTAATAACCACGGAAAAATGTTCCAAGTCATTAAGAATAAAAGAAAAGCAAATTAAAACAATCCTGAGATTTTTTATGTCACAAGTTGGCAAAGATGATAAACAATGAAACTACTCAATTTTGAAATGAACCGTACTCTATATAATGACAAAACACAAGAAGCACTCAAAGAAAGGGAAATATCATTCTGAACAACTATAAAATACCTAACAGTTTCTTTATGTGACAAAAGACTTCTAAGAATTGAATTTAAAATTTCCCTTAGAAATAAAAAATAACTTAAATAGCTAGAAGAATATTCAATGTTCAAGGCTAGGCTGTGCCAATATAATGGAAATGACAATACTAAAATAATAATTATTATTATTATTTATACTTTTAATCCCATAACTATCAAATTACTAAGGGGGTATTTTTAGAACTTAATAAAATTCACTTGGAAAAACAAAAGTTTTAAAATATCAAGAGAAATTATTTTTATAAGTAAGGTTAATGATGGAATAGGACTTCCAAACCTCACCATATTATAAACCAGTAGTCATCAAAACTGTCTGATATTGGTTAAAGAAGACAGAGATATACTAGACAAGAGATCAAGAAACAGTAAGACTCAATAACCCAATGTTTGATAAAATGGAATATGTAATTTGCTTAGGAAAGGACTTCTTTTTTAATTTTTTAAATGCTGGGAAAACTGGAAAGCAGTTTGGCAAAAATTAGACTTACATCCCCCTTTTGCCATATTCCACAATACTTTCTAAATGAACTTCATGTCAAAGAGCAAATTTTTAAAAAATAGAAGTCCTTTTTTTTAAAAGAACTCTTGTCAGTCCTATATCAACTCATCAAAGTGGTCTCCAGTCATTTCAGTACAATTGAGTATTGTTTTCATGTGTTTAGTAGAATGGTAATCAATTTCTTCATTGCAGCCTACTTTGCCCACGGCTAAATCTCCATTCTGGTTCATGGCAGCTAGAAGAATCATTTATATATTTCTCTGGTATGAAAAGTATAAGAAATCAAGATCTTTTTTCTGTCTAACAATGGAAGTTTTTCCTGCCTTGAAAGTAACATCAATGCTATGGTATGATCAAAAAAATTGTATTTATAATTTCAATCAACTCATGTATGTCTTTGCATATACATGGAAAATGAAGTTTCCACTTAAAAAAAATTTCATCCAGTCACATAAAAAGAAAAAGAAAATACACTGATAAGCTATAAGAACTTGCCTGTGGAGGCTTAATTTATTGTTTGGGAGTCCTATTCTTCAAAAGAGATGGCATCCTTCCATTCACTCATGCCATCTGGCACCTTTTTGTGGCTACATCAGCAACAGTACATTACTATGCCACTTGGAAATACCTTTACTAAAGTCCTACAGATTTTATCTTTAACTTCTGATCAAACCTGTGTTAGGTTTGCAAACTTCAGTTGTGGGAAAATAGGTTTAGGGAATAGAGGGTAGACAATTGCATAGAAAAAAAAAAACTGCACTGACTTTCTTAGTGTTTTGTTTGTTTGTTTCTTAAAATAAAATTCCTGTGAACTGAAATCATGATTTGTGTTGGGTAGGTTCCTCCCTCTTGTAAATAAGTCACTGAATTAAATATCTATTCCAACTTTCTTTCTTATTCCACCCTCATGAAATATTCTATATATAATGACAAATGAATATTTACAATGAGAATTTTGTATTTCTAATATTAACTGGATTTTTAAAATTAGTAAGTCAAAAAGTAAGAAAGTATTGCTTAAGTGCAATAATAAGTTTTTTTTCTTTTAAAAATAATTTTTATCACTTAATCCATTAGCTTTGGGAAAGATCATAGACAGAACTTACACTACCTTCTTGGTGAGGTCTATTTCATTATGGCACAAAATAGTTATTTTTAAATGGAAACTTTCAATTTTTGTAATGTTTTTAGAAGTTTCATTGAGAAGACAACTATGTACCCCCAAGCTCCAGCTTCTGGGAAAAAAACTTACTGTTTCACAAAAATTACTGGCAAAACTGGAAAATAATATGCCAGAAATTTGGCATCGACCTACATCTCACATCCCATACCAAAATAAGGTCAAATGGGTACATGCTTTGGGTATAAAGGGTGATACCATAAGCAAATTAGAAGAACAAGGGATAATTTAAGTATCAGATCTTTGGAAAAGGGAAAATTTATGACCAAAGAATAACTAGAGAACATTATGAAATGCTAAATGAACAACTTTGATTACATTAAATTAAGAAGGGTTTGCACAAACAAAACCAATACTAAACAAGATTAAAAGGGAATTACAAAGTTGGGGGAAAAAATTATGCCCAGTGGTTCTGATAAAGGCTTCATTTTTAAATTATATAAAGAACTGTGTCAAATTTATAAGAATCCAAGTCATTTTCCAATTGATAAATGGTGAAAGGATATGAACAGATAATATTTAGATGATAAAATAAAAGCCATCTTTAGTCATATGAAAAAATGCTCTAAATCACTATTGATTAGAGAAATGCAATTTAAAACAACTCTGAGATACCACTTCACACCTTTCAGATGGGCTAAGATGAGAGGAAAAGATAAAGGCAAATGTTGGAAGAGATGTGGGAAAACTGGGACGCTGATACATTGTTGGTGGAGTTGTGAATTGATTCAACCATTCTGGAAAGTAATTTGGAACTATGTCCAAAGTACTATCAAATTGTGCCTACCCTTTGACCCAACAATGCCAAATAATAAATTCCCAAGGAATTCATAAAGGAGGGGAAAGGACTCACATGTATAAAAATGTTTGTAGCAGCTCTTTTTGTGGTAGCAAAAAAAAAAAAAAAACAAAAAACAAAAATGGGTGGAAGATCATTGGGGAATGGCTGAATAAATCATGGCATATGAAAGTAATGCAATATTATTTTTCTATTAAAATTATGAAAAAGCTGATTTTAGAAAGACCAGGAAAGATTTACATGAATTGATACTGAGCGAAATACATTGTATGTAGTCATAGCAAGATTTTTCATTGATCAACTATAAAAGAGTTGGTTCTTCTCAACAGTTTAGTGGTCTGAGGCAATCCCAATAAAGTTTGGATATGAAACACTATTTGCATCTAGAAAGAGAACTACGGAAATTGAATATAAACCAACAAACGCTATGTTAACTTTTTTCTTTTTTTGTTTTTTTCTCTCATGGTTTTCCCCTTTTGTTCTGATTTTTCTTTCCCAGCAGAATTCATAAATAAATGTGTATTAAAAAATTAATGTACATGCATATCTAAAAAAAATAAAAAGGGAAGGTATCGATGCAGTATTCTTTCATCTGAGCTGCAAGTACTCAAAACTAGCAGTTAATATTCTATATTAATAAGCATTATACATCTTCTAGTGGTTTTGTTATGCCAATATTTGCCAATTTTTAAAGAATGTGGTTTTAAAACTTGTCTGCAGCCTGTATCTATAAATTGAATACTGCGTCAGATACTTTACCTAATGTAGTTTACTAGCAATGGAGAAATTCTTTTGACCTCAGTAGCTTTTAGGAAGATCCAAATGATGATGTATAAGAGGATATGTCTGTATCAGGTTCTGTATCAGTGGCGGGGTTCACCATTAGTTCTTAAAGATTATGATGAATAAAATTGAATGGTCATTGCTTATTTGGTGTCCAGTGATTAAGATGATACAGTTTAGCTTCAGTATTGAATATTTTTATTTGAAATTTGGGAATTGGCTTAAAATTAGGTGATTAAATGCATCAATCCATTCATACTCCTACCTTTTAGTACATTTATTTTTTTTTAACCATAAAGATTTTCAAACACAGTAAGATTGAAAGTCATGAATTTGGAACCCATTTTTTTCTGTCCCAGTTCAGTATCATGGTGCTGGCGTGTTTAGTATGTTATAATATCTTGTCTTAATCTTCTATCAATGTCATATTAAGATTGACACTTTTGCTGCTTCATTCACTGGGTCTTTCATGTTGGTATTTTAATAATGAAAAAACTCTTTCCTTCAGCTTGGATTCCAAGTATTGCCTTTTATCCACTAATGGGTCATTAGGGAAATTTACCCAATATTGGTAATCTACTTTAGACACACAAATGTGGTAAATTTTAGTTTTTGTCTTGACGTGAACTACAAAGGAAATAAATTTTGTTGTTGTTATAATATGTTAAGAATGTGAAATAATGAAAGACTAAATTAATAGAAGCAAGGGAATATGGTATATAGTAAGAGCAATATTCTTTTAAGAATTACTTTGAGCAAATAAGTTATTTTGATTATTATAAATACCTAAATTAACTATAAAGAACAGATAAAGATACTATCTACATCCAGAGAAAGAACTGATAAATAGAAGTACATATATAGAATAACTTTACATAACATGTCTATACCTATTTTTGTCTAACAGTATACATATATATGTATGTATACATATGTATTATATATATATATACACATAGATATATATATATATATAGATATATAGTATGTTTGTCTAATACTCATTTCTAGAATGAAGAAGGGAAAATAAAAAAATAAAAATTTACATGATAATTTAGTTGTATATTCAAAAGAAATAGTAAGTTGGTCATAGTAGATTTATAATTTCATGTAAAATCATTTTTTTATTGTACTATACTATGGAAATGCTTGTTTTATTCTACATTTTTTAAAAGAACTCTACACATCTGTATGAATTATGTGAGAATAAATGTATAGAAGGCTTCTACAATGTTAGGTGATAAATACAAAACTTCATATTTGGATGCAGGCCCTAGTCACAGTAACCACAGACCACTCTTTATATGCATGATTATTGCACACATGGAAGCCTGATATCTTCCTGTGTACAAGTTTTGATATATTATTGCTTTTTGTGGGTTCCTTTGTTCTGTTCAAAATTAGCACTATCAAAACCACTGAAACTTCTGTAAAATGCTAATGTAGTCTTTAGTAAAACTATGATTTGGACTTTTTCCATTAACTCTAAAAAGATATCTATATCTATATCTATATATCATATATCTCTCATAATTATGAGTAGCAGATATATTCTTAAACAAACAATGGATAGAGACAATTCCAAAAAGTTGAGAAAACTTTGATTATTTGGGGGGAAAAACAGCAAAAACTTTGTATTAAACTTCTCTGATAAAGACTTAGTATCCAAGATAAATGAAACATAAATAAATACATGCATTTATACATATGCATACATATAGGTATATGTGTGGTATACATGTATGTGCATATAGAGAGAGAAAAAGAGAGAAAGGGAGAGAGAGAAAGTAAAAGAGAGAGTCAATTAAGGAGGGATTGAGGGAAGATAAGCACACTAATGCATTACTGATGAAGCTATACATGCACAAGACTAATGTGGAATGCAATTTGGAATTATGCAAATAAAATAACTAAAACGTTCACACATGTTTGACCCAGAGATTGTACTCTAAATTTATATCCAAGAAGGCCACTGGAAAAAGTGATTACTTGTAGGACACACACACACACACACACATATATATGTATATATATATATACATATATATATATATATGTATATATATATATATATTTCTCTGATAAAACATAATTACAAAGTCCATACCCACAACTTAAGAAATGGCTAAGGAATGTATATGGTAATTTAATAGTATATTATCATTCTATAAGAACTGGTGAAAATGAGGAATGAGAATCAAACTGAGAAAATTATAGACCAATTTCCTTAATGAATATTGATGCAAAAATTTTAAATAAAATATTAGCATAGATTACAGCAAAGATAATATAACATGACCAAGTAGAATTTATACCAGGAATGCAGTTCAATATTAGGAAAACTTTTAGCATAATTGACTATATCAGTAATTTAATTAAAGAAATCATATGATTATCTCAATAGAGAAGATAAAATCCAACACCCATTCCTATTAAAAACACTAGAGAGTATAGGAATAAATGTAGTCTTCCTTCAAATGATCAGTAATATTTATTTAAAACCATCTGCAAGTTTCATATGTAATGGGGATAGACTAGAACCATTCCCAATAAGATCAGTGGTAAAACAAGGTTGCCAACTATCACCATTACTATTCAATATTATATTTAAATTTTTAGCTTTAGCAATAAAAAAAGAAAAATAATTAAAAGATGGGATGGATGGATGATGGGAAAACAAAAGTATCACTCTTTGCAAATGATATGATGGTATACTTAGAGAATCCTAGAGAATCAACTAAAAAACTAGTATTAACAATTAACAACTTTAGCAAAATCGCAGGATACAAAATACATTCACATAAATTATCAGCATTTTTATGTGTTACCAGCAAAGTCCAGCAGCAAGTGATGAAAAGAGAAATTCTATTTAAAATAAATATAAGTAATATAAAATATTTGGGAGTCTACCTGCCAAGTCAAAGTCAGAAACTATATGAAAACAATTACAAAACACTTTCCACACAAATAAACTTAAGTCTAAAAAAAAATGGAAGAATATCAGGTACTCATGGGTAGGCAAAACTAATATAATAACAATAATAGTAATATCTAAATTAATCGACGTATTTAGTGCCATGCCAATCAAACCAATGAGAAATTACAGAGATAGAAAAAATAATAACAAAGTTCATTGGGAACAAAAGGTTAAGAAATTTAATATAACTAATGAAAAAAGTCCAAATGAAGGTGGCCTAGTTGTATCAGATCTAAAACTATATTATAAAGAATGATCATCAACACCATTTGGTACTGGCTAAGAAATAGAGTAGTTGATCAGAGGAATAGGTTAGGTTCACAAGTCATAATAGTCAATGACCATAATAATCTAGTGTTTGAAAAATCCAAAGACTCCAGCTTCTGGGATAAGAACTCACTATTCGACAAAAATTGTTGGGAAAATTGGAAAATGGTATGGCAGAAACTAGGCATTGACTAATACCTAACACTCAATACCTAGATAAGATCAAAACGGCTCCATAATTTAGATATAAAAAATGATACTAAGAACAAATTAGAAGAACAAAGGATAGTCTGCCTCTCAGATCTGTGGAGTTGGAAGGAATTTATGGCCAAAGGAGAACTAGAGTACATTATGAAATGCAAAATACAAAATTTTGATTATTTTAAATTAAAAAGGTTTTGTACAAACAAAACCAGTGCAGACAAGATTAGAAGGGAAGCAGAAAACTGTAAGAAATTTTTATGTATAAGGTCTCACTTTTAAAATATATAGAGAATTGACTCAAATTTATAAGAATTCAAGCTACTCTCCAATTGATAAATGGTCAAAGGATATGAACAGACAATTTTCAGATGAAGAAACTAAAACTATTTCTAGTCATATGAAAAAATGCTTGAAATCATTATTGATTAGAGAAATGCAAATTAAGACAACTCTGAGGTACCACTAAATACCTCTTACATTGGCTAAGATGACAGGAAAAGATAGTGATGAATGTTGGAGAGGATGTGGGAAAACTGGGACACTAATGCATTGTTGGTAGAGTTGTGAACTGGTTCAACTATTCTGGAGAGCAATATGGAACTATGCCCAAAGGGCTATCCAACTGTGCATATCCTTTACAACAGTATCTCTACCCAACATATCCCAGTGTATCACAAAGAGATCATAAAAAAGGAAAAAGAACCCCATCTGCAAAAATATTTGTAGCAGCCTTTTTGTAATGGCAAGGAATTAGTAATGGAGTAAATGCCCATCAGTTGAAGAATGGCTGAATAAGTTATGGTATATGAATGTAATGAAATATTATTCTATAAGAAATGATCAGAGGGATGATTTCAGAAAGGCCTGGAAAGATTTATATGAGTTGATGCTAAGTGAAGTGAACCAAGAGAACACTGTACACAGCAACAACAAAATTATGGAACTATCAATTCTGATGGACATGGCTCTTTTCAACAATGAGGTGATTCAAGCCAATTCCAATAGATTTGTGATAGAGAGCGTCACCTACATCCAAAAAGAGAACTATGGGAGCTGAGTGTGGATCACAACCTAGGCTTTTCACTTTTTTGTTTGCTTTTTGTTTTCTTTCTTATTTTTCCCTTTTTGATCTGATCTTTCTTAGGCCTGATATTTGTGGATATATATATATATATATATATATATATATATATATATAGCACATGTTTAACATCTATTGGATTACTTGCTCTCTAGTGCAAGGAGTCAGAGAAGGGAGAGAAAAAAATTGGAACATAAGGTTTTACAAGGGTGAATGTTGAAAACTATCTATGCATATGTTTTGAAAATTAAAAAAAACTACTATTTAAAAAGAAAAGAAAGTGAGGAATGAAAAGAATCATGGAAAGACAACAGTAGATAGGATGCCAGCCTCAGAGTAAGGAAGACCTCCATTCAACTCTAGCTTCAGGAACTGATCCTCATCTGTAAAATATAAATAATATAATAATAACAATAATAATATTTACCCTTCAGTGTTATGTGGATGTTTGTAAAACAACTTGCAAAAATGTTAAGGCATTATGTATAAATATTACATTATTATTATTATTATTATTTGATGCAGAATAAAGTAGCATAGTTAAGAATAGAGAATACACAATTACTACAATAGTATAAATGGAAAGAATGAACACCAAAAAAAGGGAAATCAACAGTGAATGTTTTGGAATCATTTTTTAAAATGTCAAGCATGATTTGAAAGAAGAAATATGAGTAGACACCTCTACCCCACTTTTTTGTAGAGGTGAGAGGTCTACAAACATCATAAATTACACATATTATCAGACTTTAGTTTACTGTTCAGTGTTTCCTTTTCTTTTTCTATCTTTAATAATATTATCCATTAAATGGTATGATTCTCTAGAAAAACAAGAGATAGGATAATAAATAAAATTATGGTGTTGTTAAAAAGGTTAAAATTTTATTCTCCCAAAAAAGATTTTGAGACCATCCTAGCATCTTTGGGATGTGGATTAATCAGGAGACTAAAGGCTCGAATTGTTGTCATCCTTTTCTTGTCCCCAGAATACAAAGCAGTTTGAAGCTATAGGAGTTGCTCAATAGTTAGCCCAAAAGAAATGGTATAATTTAGCAAGACTAGAACATAAGGACTTCACTGAAGTGGGAGATAGGCAGTACAGAAGAAGATGAACCTAAATTGATCTTCATGTTCCTGGTATTGTTTTGAAAGATGTCTTTAAAGATGGTTGGTTTTTCTGTGAACTGCTTCTAGGTCCTGGTGGATTGGAGAAGAAACTGCTTAGGGCTTTTCAGCAATAAAAATCATTGAGTATGTTGTGCCCTAAAGAGCTGTGTCTTGTAGATAATTATGGTAAACTGTGTTTTAGGCCCTTCAGTTTTATCAGGCTTTCTAATCTGATAAAAAAAAAAAAAGAGAGAGATCTTTAAGTTCCACTAGGGGATCCTTTCATAGCTTAGTTTACTTTCACAACAGCCTGAAGGGATTGCATTTGGGGACACAGAGAAAGGAATGTTCCCCTCACTGTAAAAGGTCACATTCTAGAAAACTAGTTTTTTGCCCTTCATGGGAATGGATACCCTTTTATTGCTAATGGTCATCATCACTAAGACTCTATGCATGTAAGAAAACCCTTCCAAGCTTTATGGGAATCATATTTGTGAATAGAATAAGAACTAGTTGATTTTACATACTTTTTTGGAAATGACAATGCTGCCAAACCAGCAGATCTTAGTCTTATTATTAACATAAATATAGCCAGATTGAGGGGCCCCAACAATGAGAAAATATAACCCAAGGCAGGTCATTGTAATTTTGGGATTGAAGAAAATATTGTATTTGTTTCTTTTAATTTGGAATTTGAGTGGGCAATAAGAATTTTGTCACATGAATTTTTTGTTATTCTTTAATGCAATTTACTGGGGGGGAGAATTTTGAAAGTATAATGCTTTCATTCTTGCCAAGAGCCAAATACATTTATGGAGCTGGGAATATGGAGAAATGTACCACTTTTACCCTCATCTAAACAGGATAAAAAATTTTTACGCTCATCCTTAAATTATGAACTTTCTTTCTGTGTGTGTGTCTTTCTCTCTCTTCCTCTCTCCCCCTCCTACTAAGGGGCAGATATACATTTTCAACTGCATAAGACATGGTTACTGTTTACACATCTCAAACAAGGTAGGCATAAATATATTGGCGAAGAAAGGGCTCTGGCTTTTTTAGTTAGCAACTCTCACTGTACAGAATATATAAATAGATTACAATGGGCACAAACATGGACCCCTGCAGCTGTGGACAGATGTGGACAGATGACATGTTCCCTAAAGCAGTGACAATCTAATGACAGAATCCAATGTCTGAGTGGGGAAATGCATCATCATCTTTGCTCCAGTCCTGATTTTTCCAATACTGCTTTTAGTACCTTTTTATATTGATAAATCCACTATTAACTGAAAAGTTCTGGCTTTCACCACATGGTGAATGCTCAACACATAGACTCTCCTAGATTCAATCATTCCTTCACAGGAAGTTGTAAGATTGCTTGCTTTGTTCTTGTTATATTTCTGCTTTAGTTTCTTTCTTTTTAAAATATTGCTTATGTATCAGACTTCTTGGATATCAGAGAATAGGCTTGACCAATAACAGCCCTAAAGTCATTTAAGTAGAAGATCTGGAAATTTTACAAGAAGGCATAAAGTTGGGAGGACTACATTAACCTTTCCCTTCATACAAGCAGGGGTAATTTTTCCTTAAAAATTATTGAGATCATCATTTAGATTTAATAGATTCAGGGTACTGAAGGTTCTAGTTATGGACATCATTTTCTGGTCGCTTAAGTACAAGGAAGATACCAGGAACTCCATTTCTGAGTTTTGGATAATAGATCATAAGAAACAACTTAGGCAAAGGTACTTCCCCCCACTGAATCAGCCTGCGATATACTTGATACCTATTCTTGATGAATATCTTTCTGCTGTGGATAAATGAATCCTTTTGCTAACTGCTGATGATCTGTGAATGTTTCATTTTGTTCCAATATGGAATCTAAACTACTAGGGGACAGATCTGAGTCAGACTCAGCACTGAACATCCAGATATATAGACATGAGAGATATTATCAGAGAGATAATTGATTCCATGGGTACTTATGAGCTCATCAATAAAGATGAGTTTCTCTCACTAGAAAAGAGGATCCAAGACAAGTGATTGGAAGTCATTGGATTGCTGGAACCCTCTCATATGGGCTCACAAAAAATTTTATATTAGCTTTTTTTTTTTTAATTTAATAGCCTTTTATTTACAGGATATATGCATGGGTAACTTTACAGCATTAACAATTGCCAAACCTCTTGTTCCAATTTTTCACCTCTTACCTCCCCACCCCCTCCCCTAGATGGCAGGATGACCAGTAGATGTTAAATATATTAAAATATAAATTAGATACACAATAAGTATACATGACCAAAACGTTATTTTGCTGAACAAAAAGAATCAGACTCTGAAATATTGTACAATTAGCTTGTGAAGGAAATCAAAAATGCAGGTGTGCATAAATATAGGGATTGGGAATTCAATGTAGTGGTTTTTAGTCATCTCCCAGAGTTCTTTTTCTGGGCATAGCTAGTTCAGTTCATTACTGCTCCATTAGAAATGATTTGGTTGATCTCGTTGCTGAGGATGGCCTGGTCCATCAGAACTGGTCATCATATAGTATTGTTGTTGAAGTATATAATGATCTCCTGGTCCTGCTCATTTCACTCAGCATCAGTTCGTGTAAGTCTCTCCAGGCCTTTCTGAAATTATCCTGTTGGTCATTTCTTACAGAACAGTAATATTCCATAATTTTCATATACCACAATTTATTCAGCCATTCTCCAACTGATGGACATCCATTCAGTTTCCAGTTTCTAGCCACTACAAAAAGGGCTGCCACAAACATTCGTGCACATACAGGTCCCTTTCCCTTCTTTATAATCTCTTTGGGATATAATCCCAGTAGTAACACTGCTGGATCAAAGGTATACGTTTATAACTTTTGAGCATAGTTCCTTTTTTTTTTTTATTTTATTTAATAGCCTTTTTTACAGGATAAACATGGGTAACTTTACAGCATTAACAATTGCCAAACCTCTTGTTCAATTTTCCCTCTTACCCCCCCCCCCCCTAAATGGCAGGATGACATAGATGTTAAATATATTAAAAAATTAACTTGATACACAATAAGTATACATAAAAAATTATTTTGCTTACAAAAAGAATCAGACTCTGAATTTTAAACAATTAGCTTGTGAAAAATCAAAATGCAGGTGTGCATAAATATAGGGCCGGGAAAAGTAATGGTTTTAGTCATCTCCCAGAGTTCTTTTTCTGGGTTAAGCTGTTCAGTTCTTCTTCCATTAGAAATGATTTGGTTGATCTTTTGCTGAGGATGGCCTGATCCATCAGGACTGGTCATCATCTAATTTTTGAAGTATATAATGATCCCTGGTCCTGCTCATTTCATAGCATCCCTTTGTAAGTCTCAGGCCTTTCTGAAATCAACCCTTTTCATTTCTTACAGAACGTAAATTCCATAATTTTTTCCCTTTATTCAATTCTCCAACGTGGACATCCATTCGTTTCCGTTTCTAACCACTACAAAAGGGCTGCCACAAACATTCGTGCACATGGTCCCTTTCCCTTCTTTTAAATCTCTTTGGGATATAATCCCAGTAGTAACACTCTGGATCAAAGGGAGCCCGGTTTGTAACTTTTGAGCATAGTTAAACTACTCTCAAAATGGTTGGATTGTTCACAACTCCACCAACAATGAATCAATTCCCAGTTTTCCCAACCCCCTCCAAAATCATCATTATTTTTCCTGTCATCTTAGCCAATCGCAGGTGTGATGGTATCTTAGAGTTGTCTTAATTTGCATTTCTCTGATTAATAATGACGGGCATCTTTTTCATTATAAAATAGTTTCAATTTCTTCATCAAATTTCTGTTCATATCCGACCATTTTCAATTGGAAATGGCTTGATTTTTATAAATTAATTAATTCTCTATATATTTTTGGAAATGAGGCCTTTATCAGAACCTTTGACTGTAAAAATATTTTCCCAGTTTATTGCTTCCCTTCAATCTTGTCTGCATTAGTTTTGTTTTACAAAACTTTTCAGTTTGGATAATCGAAATTTTCTTTTTGTGATCAGTAATGATCTCTAGTTCTCTTTGGTCTAAACCTTCCCCTTCCACAGGTTGAAGTAAACTATCCTTTTCCTCTAATTTGTTAATAATTTTTCTTTATGCCTGGTCATAACCCATTTTGACCTTATCTTGGTGTCTGGGAAGTATGGATCAATGCCTAGTTTCTGCCATATTGTTTCCAATTTTCCCACAATTTTATCAAACAGTAGTTCTTATCCCAAAGCTGGGATCTTTGGGTTTTCAAAGACTAGTTGCTATTTTGTTGACTGTTTTTCCTAACCTAATCTATTCCACTGATCAATAATCCTTTCCTTAGCCAATCCAAATAGTTTTGGTAACTGCTTTGACATATTTCAAACTACTCTCAAAATGGTTGGATTTTCACAACTCCCCAACAATCATCAATGTCCCAGTTTTCCCATCC
This sequence comes from Sarcophilus harrisii, assembly GCF_902635505.1. NCBI lineage: Eukaryota > Metazoa > Chordata > Mammalia > Dasyuromorphia > Dasyuridae > Sarcophilus > Sarcophilus harrisii. Next base: position 52,080,262 of record NC_045429.1, read on the forward strand.
CTCCAACAATCATCATTTTTTTCCTGTCATCTTGAATCTGACGGTGTGTAGTTATCTTAGGTTTGTTTAATTTGCATTTCTCTGATTAATAATGACTTGGACATCTTTTCATATGACTAGAAATATTTCAATTTCTTCATCGAAATTGTCTGTTCATATCCTTTGACCATTTTTCAATTGGAGAATGGCGTTTTTTATAAATTAGAGTTAATTCTCTATATATTTTGGAAATAGGCCTTTATCAGAACCTTTGTGTAAAATATTTTATTTATTCTTCCCTTCTAATTTGTCTGCATTAGTTTTGTTTGTTTTTCAGTTTGGTATAATGAAATTTTCTATTTTGTGATCAGTAATGATCTCTGTTCTCTTTGGTCAAAAGACCTTCCCTTCCACAGGTCAGATAAACTATCCTGTGTTCCTCTAATTTTATAATAATTTCATTCTTTTCCTAGGTCATAACCCATTTTGTTATCTTGGTGTCGTTTTAAGTTGGATCAATGCCTAGTTTCTCCATAGTTTCCAATTTTCCCAGCAATTTTTATCAAACAGTGTTCTTATCCCGCTGGGATCTTTGGGTTTTCAAAGACTAGGTTTTATTTTTGACTGTTTATCCCTTGAACCTAATCTATTGCACTGATCAACTAATCTTTCCCTTAAATCCAAATAGTTTTGGTAACTGCTCTTATTATAATTTTAGATCTGGTGCTAAACCACCTTCATTTGATTTTTTTTCATTAATTCCGAAATTCTTGACCTTTTTTTTCCATATGAACTTTTTTTTATTTTTTCTAGGTCATTAAAATAGTTTTTTGGGACTCTGATTGGTATATTAAATAAATAGATTAGTTTAGGTAAATTTTCATCTTTATTATATTTGTTCTCCCTATCCAAGAGCATTTAATATTTTCAATTGGTTAGATCAGACTTAATTTTGTGAAAAGTGGTTTAATTTTGCTCATAAAGTTTTCATTTTCCCTTGGCAGATAGATTCCAATATTTATATTATCAGTAGTTACTTTAAAAATTTCTCTTTGTAACTCTGACTGTTGGATTTGTGATATATAAGAATGCGATTGATGACTTATGGGGTTTATTTTATAAACAACTTTCTAAAGTTGTGGATTATTTCTAATAACTTTTGAGAATCTGGGGTTTCTAAGTATCCCATCATGTCTGGCAAAAGTGATAATTTGGTTTCCTGTTGCCTATTCTTATTCCTTTAATCTCTTTCTCAGCTCTTATTGCTAAAGCTGCGTTTCTAATAAATATTAAATAATACTTTGATGTGGCAACCTTTTTCCTCAGATCTTATTGGGAATGGTTGCAGTTTGTCTCCATTACATATGATGCTTACTGATGGTTTTAAATAGATGCTGCTGATTATTTTAAGGAAAAGTCCATTTATTTCTATACTCTCAAGTGTTTTTAATAGGAATGGATGTTGGATTTTATCAAATGCTTTTTCTGCATCTATTGAGATGATCATATGGTTTTTGTTAATTTGGTTATTAACATGGCCAATTATATTGATAGTTTTCCTAATATTGAACCAGCCCTGCATTCCTGGTATAAATCCTACTTGATCATAGTGTATTATCTTGGAGATGATTTTCTGTAGTCTTTTTGCTAATATCTTATTTAAGATTTTAGCATCAATATTCATTAGGGAGATTGGTCTATAATTTTCTTTCTCTGTTTTCAGCCTACCTGGTTTAGGTATCAGTACCATGTCTGTGTCTATATTAGCTTCTAAGGTAAAGTGTTATCCACCTCCAGAGAAACAATTGGTGGAATCTGAATGTAGATGGAGCAAACTGTTTTTCATTTTCTTTAATTTTTGTGCAGTTTCTTTTTTGTGTTTTCTTCCACAACATAACTAATAAAATATGTTTTGCATGATTACACATGTATAACCTATATCAAATTGTTTATAGTTTCAGGAGGAATGGTAATGGATAGAGGAAGGAAAGGAGAGAATTTAGAGGTCAAAATCTCTAAAAATGAATGCTAAAATTTGTTTTTACAAGCAATTCAGAAAAAGTAAAATATTATTAAAAATTTTCTAAGCCTCCATTTTTGGAGAAAATGTTAATAATACAGATTGTATTTTAAAAGTGTGCTGTATAGACATTTGTTTTTTCAATGACAGAGTTGTTAAATATCTACCAGTGCTCCTCTCTTTGGAATAAAACCAAAAGTGTACAGAAGGACACAACAATGACTAAGCATAGTAGCTTGGGAAGAATTGGTTACAGAGGCAGGAGAAAAATCAAGAGAAAACAATGTCATGAAAACCCAAAAAGGAGAAAGTATCCAGAAGAAGAAGATGATTAAAAGTGTCAAATGATGCTTCTAGGTCAAGAAAGAAGAGAACTGAGAAAATACCATTGTATTTAACAAATAAACTATTTTTGGTAAATTAGGAAAGAGAGGTTCTCATGGAATAAGATTGGAAGTCAGATTGAAGGGAATTGACAAACAAGAGGAGAGGCAATAGATATTAATATGAATGAGATAGTTTATCACACTACTTTGGTAACAAATGAGTACAGTGATATATGATGGTAGTTAGGATTAAGTAAACTTTTGTTTTTAAAGAATGAGAAAGGGGCAGCTAGGTGGCTTTATCCACCAGCCTGAAGTCAAGACAACCTGAGTTCAAATCTGTTTTCAGACACTTAACACTTCCTAGCTGTGTGACCCTGGGCAAGTCACTTAACTTCAATTGTCTGGGGGGGGGAGGGGGGGAGAGAATGAGAGAGACCTGGATATGAGTGTAGGCAACAGTGAAGGAGCCAATAGATTGGAAATTATTTTTCTATTTTGTCTAACATGCAGGGTTTTGTAAGGATCAAGTGAGAAAAAACAATTTGAAAGCCCATTGAAGAGTATGAAATGCTAAAGAAATGCAATATACTGGAATTTTTCCATCTCTACAACACGTAGTGGACATGTTATTTTCTTGAATTGGATAGATTGATTTGCCAGCAATAGAAACTAATGATTCCATGGTAGGTGCTTTTCTCATTTTCTCCCTGAATAATGGTAACAATAGCAGAGTCATTGAAATTCAATAGAGTTTATAATGGAAAGCACACTAGTTTAAGAGTCCAAATGCCTAAGTCCAGGTCCTAGATCTGACTAACTGTTTGATCTTACACAAGCCAATTTATAAAACTAAAGATTAGGGCTAGTATTATAGAATTATAGTTTATCAAATATGACAATTACTACTAAAAGCCAGGCTGGCTATATCTCCCTTTCAGGGATGTGAGCCTGAGGAGTTGGGATGTCTCTTTTCTACTATGTTCTCACCAACTATGCTTTCTCCATTGTTAGGGGCTTACAATTAGCACCCCAGTTCCATTGAACCATTTAACGTTGAGTAGCTCTTACAAAAATTTCCTTTAAAGATATAGCAAGAATTATTTTCCCCTTTCCAATACCACATAACATTTACTCCTTTCTCTACCCCTTTCTCATTCTCTAAAAAATTTAAATTTCATTTTTAGGCTAATTTACATGCCATCAGTCCCAAAAAGATCATGTCCAAATATGATGACTCTTATCTCAGTTACTGATGGGCTGAGCTTCCTAAGTTTACTTCTGAATGTTATACCTTCCTCCATGGGACTTTTTATTTTTCCTCTAACTGAAAACCTAAATTCTGGAATATTAGACTGCTGAAGGAAGTACTACTACTAACCATGTTTTGGAGACACTGATATTTTATTATGCAACTTGGTCCAGAATGCCAGGATGCCAAAGACAACTTCCGAAACTTCCAACATGTCATGATTAAGGGAGTCACTACATTCTACCACAAATACTGAAGTAAAAGGGGAAGTGAAAGAAGATGACACTTTTTTAATGCTTTTGTAACCAATCAAAGGGTTTCTTCTTCACCACATAATTAGCTGATGGAAAACCAGACATTTGCTCAGAAATCTCCTGGAAGCAGGAAGGAGGCTTGCAATATCTCACCCAGGGAGCTGCCATTAGGGGGATTCCGAGCAGGCACCATACTATTATTACAACAGGACCATCCTTTTAGATCTGGCTGGTAACTTGAAAAGGCAATATTCTCCCTCAGGTCCTCTCTCATTCTAATGTTCTATAAAGAGGGTCTATAATAATATATGAATAGAGTCTGGGAATAGCTTGTGTGGATATATAATTATCACCTATCCAATTTACCTAAGAACCTTTCTGAATAGGCCAATTGATCTAGGACTTTATCTTTGAAGTCAGGACAGAGACTCCATTTTATTATCTTTGAAAAGTCTTGTCATTCTTCCTCTCACCCAAGTTTGAAATTTCAGTCATTTATTATTCTTTATTCTTTCTTATACCTAATTAATTATCATATCTTGTTGATTCTTTGTTGTTTCTCTTGTGGATCTCTTATTTTCCAACTATTCTCAATACTCTTGCTTATGTTTTTCTTTAACTGGGGCAATATCTTCCCAACTAGTTCTGTTGTTTTTGGCCTTCCTCTGCTCCAGTTCATTCCACGTGGTACTTCCAGACTAATTGTCTCAAAATACTCATTTGATCATACTTTTCTTCAGGTAAAATATTATCAGGGGCTATTATAACTCTCCCTAGATGGAGGCAACAAGCATTTATTTAAAGCTTTCCTTCCTTACTTTCTCCCTTCCTTCCTTTCTTCTTTCCTTCTTCCTTTCTCCCTTCTTTCTACTTCCTTTTCTCCTTTGTTTCCTCCCTTCTTCCTTCCCTCCCTCCCTCCCTTTCTTCCTTCATCCCTTATTTCCTTTCTCTCTTCCTTACTCCACTTTTTCCTTTCTTCCCTCCATCCTTCTTCTTCCCTTTCTCCCTCCCTCCTTTCCTTTTTTGCCTTCTTTTCCTCTTTTTTGTCTCTTATTTTCCTCCCTGCCTTATTTTTTTCCTCCCTCTCATTCCCTGTCTTTTTTCTTTCCTTTATTCCATTCTCTCTTCCTTTTCTTTCAATGTGCTTTATTAAATGCAATCATAACTTTAGAATTAGAAGAAATCTTAGTGGCAGAAGCCCCTCATCTCGCACAAGGAAGCCAAAGACCAGAGAGCTAGTCTGGCTGAAGCACTGAAACTCATACATGGTGGAACTGCAATTCCAGTCTGGGTCCTCTGATTCTAAATCTATCAGTGTCTTCACCATACCATATTAGAAGGGATTGCATTTTTTATACAGCTTAAATTTTAATAGATTTAGAGCAGGGAGGGATCATGGAGAAAATTGAGTCCAACTTCTTTATTTTATAGATGAGGCAACCAACAGTAATAAATGTAAATGGACATGCTCAGTGTCACACTACTACACATCAGAGTTAGAATTTGAGACTAGATCTTTTTGAAAAGGAATATTACAAATACAAACTCACCAATCAGATATTCAAAGGTCTTCATTTTCTGGCTCAAACCTTTTTCCAAGCTTATGATCAACTTCTCTTCTTGACATTCCCTATCCTTTATTTGTTAATGCATTTCTTTTTCAGTGCATTGGACTTTTCTTGGAACTTTTCCTGGCCTGTCATTTCTTCCCAACTCCAATCCATCCATCCTTCAAGGGCCAGATCCATCACCACCTCCTCAATGATTATTTCACTAATCTTCCAACTGGAAATAGTCACTTCCTTCTGTTGTCATCTGCACTCCCCCAGAGGTTCTTACAATTTCTACTATTTCTATAGCATTTTTTCCATAAAGCTTGGTAATTGAGTGCATGGTTTATATCTTCCCTTAAGTTGTAAACTCTGTAAATACAGGGGCTACATACATCATTATATCCCCCACATCACTTAACACTGTTCATTGCATAATGACTACCAACGATATTCTGTTGGTGGAGGTGTTGATGAGGCAGCTAAATGGTGAAGAAGATAAGAGTCCCCAAACTGGAGTTTCTTTCATCTTTCTGAGTTCAAATCTGGCCTCAGACATTTACTATCTGTGTGATCCTGGGCAAATCACTTAAACTTTGTCTGCTTCAGTTTCCTCAACTTTAAAATAGGAATAATAATAGCACCTAGTTCTCAGGGTTGTTCTGAGGATCAAATAATATAATGGAACTATTATGGCATAATTGCGTTGTAGTGAAGTTTAAGTGCCTTTATAACTTGAATTTCTTAATCTTAACCTTATTTTCTTTAGACTCAGTCTTATTTCTTTTCTGAGTCTTTCAGCTTGAGTAAGGTCCGTGGTAAATTACATTGCTGCCTATTATCAATATGATAATTGTATTATTTGAAAGTATATTATTGTGGTTTAACTTTCCATTAGGATCTGATTCTTAAAACAGCTTATAAATAAAATAGTTGTTAATAATATGACTTTGTAATTACAAAACATATTCATGCCCTTATGCCTTTGTCCTGTTCTGTCAAGCAACCTGTTAAAAGCTGCTTAGGAATGCCTTAATAATTACCCACTCCACTTATCTTGCCAAACTTGTTTTGTGCTAATGAATAGGACGGAGACTGGGTAATGGGTTGATGCTAAAAATAACATTTTTCATCTTAAGATCTCAAAGCACCTAGCAAGAGCTGCTTGGCAACAACTCCTATCTTCATTTGCTGATAAGGAAACTGAGGCTTTGGGTAGCTAAATAACTTTCCTGTTATTCTCCCTGACACTTAGAGAAAAGATCCACTCAATCTGTTGTCCTTTTTTCACTCTACACTTGGGCTTTCCAGGACTGGATTAAAAATAAACAAAAACCAAATTTAGGACCAGACTCTCAATGCTTATTTATCATTTCTTTCCTCATTAATATTTATTAAGGATTTGGTGGGGTGAAAAAAGCTTTGGACCTGGAAGTCAGATTTTGATTCCATTCCTGGCTTCAGTATTTACCAGCTGGGTCACATGGGGCAAATTATTTTATCACTGATTTATTTTTTTCCTCACCATAAACGAGCATAGTATTTGTATTACTCCTCTCATAGAGATTTTGTGAGGAAAGTACTTGTAAACCTCGGGTACAAAGTGCCACTTCAATGCGTACCATGAGAGTCTAATTCTAGAAACTCTTTTTCCAGCAGTGGAGGGGGAAGGCGTGGATGGGGAGAAAAGTTGGATTTTTTAAATGTGACCGAATCTTCCTTGTTAAAATTTGTGCTTCCTCAGCATTGTTTAGCGTTATTGTCCTTATTTTACTTCGGATGCAACAACAAGCCTATTGTTTATTATTGTGACTAAATCCTCCATACATTTGATTTGTGTCCATCTGGCTACTTAGAATGACTGTTCGTTCTTTTTGCTCTCTTTCAATGTTGTCAAACTAGCGCCCTAAGTTATCCCCTCCGATTCCGAGCATTTTAAAACATTATGGCTGAGAGGTGCTGGGGGTCTGGGGGACTCTGAGCCAGGAGAGTGCAGGGGCTTTTCACAGTGCTTTGCGTGACTTGCAGTTAAGTAAAGAAAAAAGCAAACAAACAAACAAACAAACAAGCAAAAAACCCCTGCGTCTTCTAGGAGGAAAAGTGGCAACTGCCTAATTGAATTGGAACTATCATACTAGTGGCACCTTTAAGGACCGGGGACTTGGTTGTAAGCTCAGCCTCCTTTACAGCCCACCTCTGAACTCTGATTGACAGAGTGCTGGGTGAGGAGGAGGAGAAGGAGGACGAGGAGGAGGTGATGTGAGGAAAGTAGGGAGGAGGAGGGGCTCCTCTTTTCTCAGATGGCCAATCAGGACAGGGGGGCGGGGACCCTGGCTCCCTCCTCCCCTCCTTCTCTCCTCCTCTGCCTCCCAGCTTCCCCGCCTCCCCCCCTCCCGCTCTCCCTCCACCCCCTCCCCACTCCTCCTTCTTCTCCTCCTCCTCCTCCTTCTCCTCCTCCTCCTCCTCTCCGGCTGTGGTTTTCTGTGTCAGTTTCAGGAGTCCTGAGCCTGAGCTAAACAAAAGCAGGAGGCAGAAGGGGCTGCTGGAGTTTGCAGAGACACGGAGAGGAAGGGAGGCTCTCTCTGCTTTGCCTGCTGCCGCTGCTGGGGGAGATCTGGCTTTTGCAACAGCCCACCCCCTTTGAGATCACTCTGGCTGGGGGTGGGGTGGGGGGTGGCGGGGGGTGGGGGGAAAGTTTGCATTGCAATCCCCCTGCCTTCCTCTCTTTTCTCCAGATCAATGCATATTTGCAAAAGGATTAAGCCACAGATTTAAGCTCTGAGAGCCCATTTCTGCTTTGCAAAGGAGCCGGGACTAAAAACAACCCAAAATCCAGCTCTGATTTCTTTTCACCAAGTGGGAAGGTGGTTTATTTTTCTTGCTTTTTGGAGTCAACACCCTTCCTCATCAGCCCTCATCCCCACCCTCACCCTGCAACCCTTTCACGCCCCCCCTTCCTCTCCCCACTCCCCATCCTCCCACCATCCTCTAAAAGAGGCAAAGGGATTTTTTTTTGGTTCCCCCCCCCCCCTTTATTCTGAAAAGGATTTGGAGACAGCTTGAACGATAAAAAGCCTTGGTAGTTCCAAGGAGCCGAGCAGAGGAGAAGAGGAGGAAACAGGGGCTGCTGTTGCCTTTGGAGATGGATGATCAGCCCAGGTTGATGCATTCCCATGCTGGGGTGGGGATGGCAGGACACCCCGGCCTGTCCCAACACTTACAGGATGGGGCTGGAGGGACCGAGGGGGAGGGAGGGAGAAAGCAGGACATTGGAGACATTTTACAGCAAATTATGACCATCACAGACCAGAGTTTGGACGAGGCGCAGGCCAGGTGAGATTGAGGCTTTCTTTTTCATTTCTTGGGTGGTTTTATTTGTTTGTTTATTTTTTTTTCCTTCGGGGAGGGGGCGTGGGGAACAATGGGATTTGAATCACTACAGCGCATTCTTTTTCGGGTTATTTCTTTTCCCGTTTTGTGGAGCAACTACATGGCGGAGGAGTAAGATTTGCAGGAGTGTTGTTATTGAAAGTGTAATCGTCCATGCCGTGATGTGTCTGTATACATATTCTATGTGTGTGTATGTATATGAACACATAAACCGAGGCACCCAGATAATATTGCCTGCTGATCACACCACGGCCCTCAGCACTTTTTACTGCCTTAAAAAAAAAAAAAAAGTCACACAGAAGGCAGAATCGTCAAGTTTGGAACAGCATTCCCCATCTTCCTGTGGGGTACCCCCCACATTACAGGACAACATGTCCCAAGAACACTTTTATTTGCTAAATTATAAGTTGTCTAATTCAGATCTTTTAAATTTTCTTTAATGACTCAAGGGAGAAAAAAAAATTCTAATTTCCATGTTCTCTTTTCGTTCCCTTCCCCCCACGATCTCCCTTCTGTGTGTGGAACAGGGTATTTCTTTGTCAGTAGTTGTCAGCTATCCAGAGAATATTTTGCATATACTTAATGCTCTTTCTTAAGGGGGAAAACGGGCCGTGGAAAGAAGAAAAATGGAATGTTGCTTGTAGATCTGTTGATCAGCTTTCTAAGATTCAGGGAAAAATCACTTGGGTTTTGAATTCTAATTTGGGTCAGTTTCCTAAGCTGCGCAGATGTAAACCTTCTCTCTATGTTCCACAAAACCAAACATACAAATAAACAAAAAAATCACCGAAATCAAGTATGTTCTTTCCTCTTTTCCTCCTTCAGGAATACCTGAAGGTAGGATGCTAGAAATCATAACTGAGACCGTGGTTGGATTATCTATCTGTATGTTGACTCCACGGGGCTTTTGGATGCTCCTTGAGGAAATAAAATAAGGAAAAGTACAGTTTTTCAACTTAAACCAGTGTCAAGGAATTAGTATCTCTTGCTCTGGCATTTTAGGAAACTGGATTTCAAAATAAAAACAGAGAATGCCCAACAGCGCGAACCAAAAGCTTTTCCTTCCCAAACTCCTGGGGAGAAAACCCAAAACAAAATAAAGTCTAATTTCCACGTTAAGTCTAATAGGGTTGTGTTGAAAAGCTTTGAAAAGCAGAATCAATCACAGAAGTGTCCCCCCTTTTTTAAACTTTGGAAACCTTTTAAAGAAATTTTCTTAAAAAAAAAAAAAGAAAAAAAAAGAACAAACCTCAAATCACTTAGCTGTTTTGAGGCTTTATTATGTGATGTTTTGAGAAAGTGAAGATTTTGAAATGCTAGCTGGAGAAGAAACAGCAAAAAGCCTAGATTGAATGAATTATTGTATTATTTTTAGCTCGAAGCACATGCAACACGTAACTCAGAAGTAGGGGGATGTAGAGGCTGTTGAAAAGTTAGGAAGGTTTAAAGACCCTTTCCTAAATATAAAAGGAGTGATGGGAAGGGGGAGTTGTAGTTCTCTAGAATTCATTGGTACTTTTTATAATTTTATGATCTGAAGAAAAGATGGTAGATGTGGTAAAAGAGTTCTCACTAGTATTTATATTCTAAGCTGGGACTAATTGCTTCATAACATTGTTTCAAAAAAGCACACATACCAATAAACTACTTTATTAAGTTTGAGGTGGGAAAGAAAGGAGATGAGTGGATACTATACATCTTTCTGATACTCCCATCATGCATGCATGTGTATAGTATATATATATATATATATAAAATATATGTAAGTAACTAGGGAGAAACTCATCTTGGAGTTCACCACTTTCAATGAAATAAATGGTGAGATTAGATTTTATATTGGGATGGAAAAAAATTCTCTCCTTATCTACCCCATTCCCCAAAATACACACAATCAAATAGACAGAGTGTGTAAATGTCAATCGTTAAAACTGTGCAATTATTTTTGTTTGTATCCAGATATGCATATAATTAAAAACATTTTGTAGAAACAAATGAAAAGGCATTGATACCTAGAGAAAGAGACACTCACTTCTCCCTTTCCCTTCACCCCCTGCCGAGAAGAGGTTGTTGAAATTGCCACCTTACTACTTCCTCCTAGGTCGCTAAGCATAAGGAGTGTCTTTAGTAAATAATAGCATAAATTTTATCCAGTTTTCCTTTTTCTCATTCATTCTTTGACCGAAGGCTTTTATTATTTATGAAATATATAGAATAGGTAGCAAATGTTTTAGATACAAAGGCATATGTTCATTTGGATACTTTCACGGTCTGAGAGTGGGACTTCTGTACTGTGAAGATACAACCATACAGTGTGCTTCTGGGTTCTTTTCCCTAGGAGCAAAGAGTTGATTTAATTGCATATCTATTTTTTTTTTTTAACTTTCAAAGGGGTTTAAAAAAATAGCATGTGTTTTGAGTGCCAGAGGCATACATTAATCTTTATGTGTTAATTTTGGTTGGTAAACAGAAGTCCCTCAATCCATGGGCCGGGTGTGCTGTATTTTGTTTCCATATTAAAAAAAAAAAAATCCTTCTGTTCTGAGTAATTACGGAGAAAAATAGAGAGAAAGGTATTGTTTTAATCCTCAAGTTCATGCTGAGCATAAAAACAGCCAAGCAAAGAAGCAGTCTATAAGGCAGAATTGGTTCCTTTTTTTCCCTCAATGTGTGCAAGGTCCTAATTGTAAATAATTGAATTTCAACACCTGCAAATAAGCTGTGTGTGCACAAGAGGTATAATGCGAACATAGAGAAATGAATTTATTCCCCATATGTGTATGTTTGCCCCTGGCAATGCATTTTCATAGTCTTTAACTTGGGGACTGAAATTTTATAAATTGACAGTTCTGCTCAGAAGACCTTTCAAGCATCTTATGTTTATGAGGCTGTGGGGGGAGGGGGTGTCTGCAGAATGAATTTGAACACACGGATGAATTCAATTTGGAAAGAAAAAGAAAGACCTTAAAGCTGTGGATGTTGAATAAGAAGTAGAGCTTGGGCAGGGTTATTAACCCATACATTTGGCTTTGCTTGTGCTAATTGCCCTCCGTAGAAGTATTGGTTTAGGAAGGCCACTTTATTGCAACTGCTTTTTAAAAACTATTCATAAACAGGCATAATTTAGGTTCATTCTGTTCTGTAGTTAAGCCCCCTCCTTTCCCTCTCTTAATTAACATGATTTCTTTTTCCGTGGTGGGACTCTGTACATTAAGTCATAAAAACAATTGGAGCATGCCACAGAGTTATGCTTAGGATATAATTTTGGCTAAACGTTTGGAATTTTTCTTTCCCCCTGTGCATTATCAGCAATTTGATCTTGAAACTTCACCTAAAGCTGCCGTGCTTTAATATTGTTTCTTTCTTACAGGAAACATGCTTTAAACTGCCACAGAATGAAGCCCGCCTTGTTTAATGTGTTGTGCGAAATCAAAGAAAAAACAGGTAGGGATGGCTTTTTCTAGCCTCTAAAACATTTTCTTTCTTTCTCTGGCCAGATGACATTGCTCATTTCTAGCCCTCTGAGAGAGACAATCTTATTTTCTCTCAAAAAAAAAGTTTCTTGTTTGCTTAAAAAAAAAAAAGAATCAGAGTTATCTAGCACTTTTTATTTAAGTACTAGAATTCTAAAATAATGAATGTGAACCAGGAATGGTTATTTTCCAAATTAACCCTATTTTCCCCTCATCTAGGAATATCTCCAACTGCCTCTGAGGAAAAACAAAAATAAAAACAAAAACCACTAAATTTTCATAGAGAGGGAGTGAGCATGTAGCTTTCACTGTGAAGACTTTCTTTTTTCTCCCTCCCCCCCTCCTCCACGGCCCATTTTTCTGACTTTCTAATGAAATTGGTGCTAAAATATGAGTCCTGAGATGGGGGTGGGGGGGAAGAGAATGTATTAAAATGGAGTCTTTTGGAAAAAGACATTCTGAAAGTGAAAGTCCATTTCCTGGAGAGAACATGTTTTGATTGATAGTAAAATGTGTCTTATTAAGAATGAGGGCGCTTTTAAAGTTTTCCTTTCACTCTTTTCTCCTAATTAAAAGGCCCAAATCAGCTGCTTACTGGGAAAGCCAACCTAGGATGTCTTGTCAGATCTCTCTATAGAAACCTCAATATCGGATTGGGTGATTGGTTAGTTTAGGGGTAGTATCATTTTATGGCAGAGAGATCCTTGGATTTAGGAGGGCATAATGACTTGAGAGTACTTATTCTGTTGTTTTCCTACTTTCCAGACCTCAAACCTTGGACTAACCGCACTTATAGGGCATCCCAGGAGGGCATTTAAATTTTAAAAGCAACAATTAAAAAATAGCAGGCATCAATCAGAGGTGTTCTTAAACAACAGATGCTAGGGGAGGGCATTTAGCAAAATACTATTGTTTGTTTACTTCAGACCTTTGATTTTCCAAGGTGGGTAAATTCCTACCTCGGAGGACCAAGGAATTAAGGAGGCAGATTGAAAAGTGGGAATGGGAGGTGGGGAGAGTATGGAAGGGTCAGATATGCAAAAGAAGGGGCTCTTCTTCCAACTGACTCTCTCGTTTTAGTGCAGTGCAAAGTACCTGACATTTTATTTATTTATATATTTTTACAACAAGGAGCATAACAGTCAATAATTCATATCTAAACCATATAAGCAAGGGCATGACATGAATGAAAGTGACAATAAATATGATTGCATGCCCAGTTGATATACATTGATAGTTACACATAAAAGGGGGAGGGGATGAAGAGAGGAAGGGGAGAGTGGGTAGCTTTCTTTTGAGGTTGCCATCCCCATGCCCTTTCTTAAATAAATGCTTCAAAGTGTGAGAAACTGATTAGAAATGTGATTACTTGACTCTTGAAGTATATATAAAATGACTACAGCCCTTTGTTGAATGTTATTTGTGCAGCTTGTAACCTAGACAAAGCACCTGAGCAGTGACATTCAACCCACTTAAGTCCTGAAGGTTGTATTGCCAAAATCTAACCTTATTGGGAAGCTGTTAACTACATTACTCTAGAGACTGTATAATAGATTATATAGACTGTGTATGTACATTTCAGTGCAATTTTTTTTTGGGGGGGTGATGGTCAAAAACATGTTTCATGTTCTGAATTTATTTCCTGATAATGAAGAGAAAAAATAGCTAAGTTTATATGTTGTTGCTTTTTCTCTTCATCTTTAAAAATTCTTTATTATTTTTTCCCTCTACTCTGATGATATTTGCTTTGAATATTTGACTCATTGACATTCCCTTCCCCCAAAAGAAAATCAAAACTGGTTCCTACTCCCAATTGATTTTTTTTCTCTAAAGACGCAAAACCAAAAATCAGCGACATAAAGTTGTATGTGATGAAGCTGTCTGAATGGAGTACAGTATTTGAAGATACTTTCATTACATTTCTGAGGCCAGGACGCAGGTCAAAACTCTTAGATTTTTAGATAGTGATGAAGGTGTTTAATTCTAGTCTTTTCATCAAAGTCTATTTGAGACATTATATGAAAGTTAGATGCTATGGCTAAAGACCCACTACAAATATGGATTAGGTTGCTGTCTCTTTAATATTGGCTGTAATATCATGATAAAAAGTCATTATATTCATGAGAATAAAAATCCCCAAACATCATTTAAAGCTAAAGTTATTTTTTAAATGATGCCTTATAAGCATATTTATAGTTTTTTAGGGGAAAATAGTTTGCTAAAAATAAGGTTTATATTTTCTTCAGGTTAAAATAAAAATAAACTCTTTCTGAAGGAATGTGAGCTGTTAAAGGTAGGAACTATTTGGTCACGGTGAGTTAGCATTACTGAAGAGGAAGTAAATGTAAAGACAGATTTTAGGATAAGGGAATGTCTGAGAAGAGCTAAAAAAATTAGATTTTTTTGACATATATTCTAAAGGACTAGGATGGGGAGGGCAGAGGTGCCATAGTGATAGGAAAAGAGTAGACCTCAGTGATACGTGGATGTTCCAGAATAAGGTAGGAGTTATCTATGATGTCTTGAAAAGGACTTCTCCAATTCCAGAAGATGATTAGTACGTGACTCAAGAGCTGCTGTTAGACTCCCTGATGTGATGGCATATCTTTCATGGGGTTAATGTGTCGGAGAAACATAAAATGTCTGTAAAGTTGCCCAAGCGTTCTTTTCGACACAGAGATGCCGAAGCAATCCTGTTAGCGCACTCATTCCTTCGTTGTTTGGGGGGCCCATCTTACCATTACTTTTCCCCTCATTTGCCTTCGGGAACATTTTGGTGCTTCCATCTTGGTGACTAGTGTGGCTGGGCGTTTGGGTGTTTGTCAATCTAAAGTTTGGATATTTGCCTTCGTTCGGGCCAGATTCTTGAACTTGGATTATTGTTAGGAGATGTACAACTCGGAGAAAAGCACAGTAGTCATGATACTGATTTATTCCTTTGTGCTATTTTTAGTTCTTTTTGTTGGATGTTTGGGAGGTAAAAAGGAAAACTCACTCACATTGACTTATATGCATTTTACAACTTTAAAAAACAAAACCCAGACACCACTGTCTAAATTACAATTGATTGATAAGTATTTAAGAATGAAATCACTGTGGGTATGTTTAAAAAAATGTGAATCTCTTTGATATATCTCTTTGATACGGATGAGTTGCTCTAATATCCCCCCCCCTTTTTTTTCTTTAATAAAGATTAAAGCACATACCAACAAAAACACTTAGATGACAAGCTGTTAAAACAAAACAAAACTGTATCAGCCTATATTTCAGCTACTTTGTGTTTTATACTACTTTCTTACTGTGGGAGACCCATAAGACAGACGGAATATAGGATTTGGGACCATTTAATATGACTTTCCTTTAGTCTTAAGGACTATTTCTTGTCATATGACATATTAGCAGCAGCATCAGGGGTAGGAGGGAGAAAAGAAGGGAGAAAGAGAAAGAGTCAACCAAATTTCATTTCTTAAAAAGACCTTGAATTATTTTTTTTTCTCTCTTGAATCCCCTGCTATTTGTCTTCTTTGTCAAAATCATGGAGATTTTAAAAGTAGGAAAAACATTCAATTTTTGTTGGGGGGGTGCAGTTTACTAAGCAGAATATTTATAGCTGGCAATGAATAGCTGCAATTGTTGTGAACAGTTTTTAATTTTAGAACATAATAGCTATATCTGGCACTTCGCAGCCCCTTTTCCTCTGTGCATTATCTGCATCGAAGTTAAATCAAATCATTGGAGGAGGTAAATTTTTTTTCCCTTACCACCTCTTTGTTCTCTTTCTTTCTTTTTTTCTCTGTGTTCAATTAACACCCCCATCAGAGAACTGTAGTGTTTTTTTTTTTTTTTTTTTAATGCCTAGTACCGTATTTCACTTCTGACACCCTCCCTTATTATTCTCTCTTGCCTTTTCTGTTTATATAGCAATTATATTATGGAGTTTCTCTCTCTTCCCTCCTTTAAAGCACTGGAAGAGAGGAGAAAAGAGAAGAGGAAAGGAGAAGAGAGAAGAGGAGAGGAGAGGAGAAGGGGGGGGGAGAAAGAGAAGGAGAAGAGAGAAAGAGAGAGAGAGAAAGAGAGAGAGAGAGAGAGAGAGAGAGAGAGAGAGAGAGAGAGGAGAGAGAGTATATGTGTGTGTAGGTACATTGGAGCTATTATGGAGGGAAGCTGTATACTGAAAAAGAAATGTATCTGATGGTTTTGGGCCTTGGGCAGGGGACAAAGAAGTAACTCTAAATGATCTAAAGTGCTCTCTGATCAGATTCCTTCTGGGAGTCGAGGTGGCGGAAGTTACTTTTCTGAGATACTTGTCTTTAGCAGGCAAATGCTAGCTTAGCTTTTTTCTCTTCTGATGAGAAAGCTTAAGAAGGCACTGTCAAATCCCATGGATTTAAAATATCTGTATCTATATTATTATTATTAGAGAAGAAAGAATGGAAATTATAAGAACAAAGTTCCATTATAACACTTTATGCAAAAAAAAATGTGTTTTTAATGGAGAGGTAGAAAGATTAGGGAGTATATTATTTATTAGAAATATCAATTCCAGCAATCGAGCTATGGCAGTGGGACGAACAGGCTGGAAAACATGGAGTAAGATGAATTTTTCAGTAAACCTTTCCAGTAGGGTGTAAGATGGGTTTTGAAAGATGGGTTTAGCAACAGAAAGGGAGAGAAAAGGATTGTGACTCTAGTTCTTGGAAACTCTCTGAAGGTTCACAGTCTAAAAAATGTCTGGATATCTCTAGTCAGTTTTAGAAATATAGGACTTATGTGTGTTGGGGGAGTTGGCACCGGAAAGATTGAAACCAAAATGAAGGAAGTGGAATTGGATATGTTAGGGGTGTGTGTGTGTGTGTGTGTGTGTGTGTGTGTGTGAAGATAGAGAATTACTGTCCAAGAGAGTTTGGCTTGCCTGTTGTATCTCTTTATTCTGGAGCAGCCGAGATGGACAGATACTACCCTTAGATGAGTGTGGTTATCTCCTCGTTCTAACGGAGGAAAAAGGAAGAAGGATTAAAGGGCTCTGGAAGGGCTGAGGATGGCATTGCCCACTTGTATAATTACAGCTTTCGGCGGGTACTCAGGTGCCTTCCACTGCTATCTGCTACTGTAACGTGCATGACTACAGCAGCCTCTCTTAGTCTGTTTTCATTGAAGAGGGTGAACTTTATTTGTGTCTCAAAAGAAATCTCCAAAAATAAATAGAACCAAACTCTGAACACAGTCAAACTAAGGAGGGTTCATTTCCCCTCCCGCCACATATTTTAAGTAACATCTGGGTTATTAAAATCATTGTTAGGAAATTTTGTTTTCACCTTTTGGTTCCATCCTTTTTTAGATGGTTTAAGTATGTCGTCCTGCAGTGTTTGAGAACTTCCTAACTCACAGCCTTGGTGTTTTGATTTTTGCTTTTGTATTTGTTTTTCTTTCTTGTTGTTGTTTGTCTGTTTATTTTAAAGTATCAATTTGAGTATCCAAAGGTCAGAGTTCTGATTTGGGCTGAGCCAATTCCATTCCTTATGTGGTTCTGTGACCCTGGGCATGGCATTTCACATATTTAGGTTCCTCAGTTCAACACAGGTCCTGTGAAGATAATTACCCCTGACATTCTCCTCCTCAGCCTTCCAAGAGGGTGTGGTGACAGATAATGAATGCAGCAATTGATAAATAAATACTGGTAGAGAATTAATGAGATGTTTGCAAAGAGCTTTGAATTCTCTGGTCTATATAAACAAAATATGCTATAATAGTTGTATGAAAGTAATAATATTAGGGCACATGACATATTTGGTTTCACATATCGTTGTGATGGTTAACTCTTTCGGGATAGGTGGGTGCCTTTTAGTTAGCAAGGATCCCCTAATTTACTTTAATTGTTTTATTAGTAAATATTAAGCAGTAGCACGTCAATATATATTCCTTAAAGAGAATCCTGTAGGTCTGTATCTAAGCATTTCCTTGATCAGTGCTGTCCTATTTCAATCCTATAAATAGACTCTGCTGTTTATTGATAAAAATGATATAATTAGGTTCCGAAGCCCTTCTTCTGTATTATAACGGGGGCTTGTTGAAAGTCCACCAATATAGCTAGCTACCTCTTGATTATCCATGTTAGTGAAACATAGAATTGGGCATTGCTAATTCAGAAACTGCCTTTTAATCCATGGTATGAACCATATTTTTTGTTGACTTTTTTTTTTTATCAGAAATGCCCCCAAATCCCACAATATTTTGGATTTGAGATTGATTTCCTTTTATTTCTCCTCTCCTTGCTCTCTTGGAGGTGCTAATGAGCAGTATGTAGACCTGAATGGGAGGACAGAAGTCACTTGAGAAAGAAAATAAGACAGGGAAACAAGGAAGGATAACAAAGGTCTTGCACATTCTTCAAATGGGGCAATAACCTTTGAAAATCTAAAGCTGAATATTGCCAATGACATTTTTTCCCCTTTAGCTCTGGAGACCTACTTAGAAATTGTGTATGAGGCAAGATTGAAAACACTATGTCTTTGAGAGTGAGAAGCCATGATTGTAGAAAGCAGGAATCATACATATCGTGAGCTGACATAGGATAATCACTTGGACCTGTTGTTCTGTGCACCTTAATTTAGGAAAACTGTTACACTGAGCTGAAGTAAAAAGCACTAGATACAAATCTGGGGCCCTAGAAAGAATTGTAAAGTCGAGGAAATGTTGATCTTTGGGATCCTCAGCCTCTTTGGGATTCTCCTTCTCTTTGAACTCTCAATCTTTCAGTGACATCTTTTCTCTGTTTTTTGCCTTTATGCATCTACTACACTCATGCTGAGTCTCTTTTCTCTCTTTTTGCCTTTTCTCAACAAAACTTGCTTTCAAAATCCTGTAAACTTATTTACACTGAAGTATAAATGAATGATAAGTTTTAATATGCTTACCTCTTGGGTGGTATATTTACATTTTAATAGGGAACAAAGCCTTATAACAAAGAAATGTCTTTAATTAGCAGAATTTCTACCAGAAGAGAATGGGGATTTTCTTGGGGAGGGCGAGTGTAGGGAGGTGTGCACATTGGAAGGCCTTCTGGGCATGTCTCATGTCCTACTTTGTGGGTTACTGTTTATTGTGGCAGCCCTGAAATGTGTAGTTTGAGGTT
This sequence comes from Sarcophilus harrisii, assembly GCF_902635505.1. Taxonomy (NCBI): domain Eukaryota; kingdom Metazoa; phylum Chordata; class Mammalia; order Dasyuromorphia; family Dasyuridae; genus Sarcophilus; species Sarcophilus harrisii. The sequence goes on from NC_045429.1 coordinate 52,099,635, forward strand.
CATAAGTTCCCTAAATTCCCACCCTACCTGGTGCTGCTGGACCATACCTCTGTTTTTAAAAGGTTGTCAGCATAAGGAAGTGAAAAAAAAAAAGATCCTCAACAGCAGATTTGCTGGGAAAGTCCTTGGAACTCAAAGAAAAGAACACCAGACTGGTTGCAAAATGGGCCAATCCTCAATTTGGCATCAATTAGGCCCCCAATTTACCCTTGCACTCTGGCTGGCTCTTTAAACTAGGACAAAGCAGTCCTGCTGTGGGAGCCTCCCTTCTCCCCAGTCTTCCCTTTCCCAATACAAAAATTTGGTTAAAGAGTTATGTGGTGGTTAAAATTTTCAGAGTAATAGAAACATCTGATATTATTTCATGGTCATTATTACTATGTTCTGCACTAAAACTGCACAAAACATTTTTTGAAGTGGTTATTATGTATGTCTTAACCTTCTTTCTTCCTTTTGCTATTTTTCTGCTTTCTTTTCTTGATTTGTCCTTCTAATGTATTGTTTTCTTGTCCTTAATGAAACTTGGGTGAGTCCCTAAAAGAGGGTGAGTTGTATGAGTGTTGCTATTTTGCTTATTATGATAAAAGCAAATACAGCAGACTTTATGCAAAATTCTTGAGAGGGGATTGAGGTTGGAGAACTTCTGAAACACAACTTTTAATTTTTTAATTTCTTCTTCTTCTTCTTTTTCTTCTTCTTTCCTTCCTCCTCCTCTTTCTCCTTCTCTTCCTACTTCTTCCCTCCATTATTTTTTTGTGAAAGTGACTAATTATATTGAAGCTGTAGGATGCATTGTTCAACATAGGATTTCCAAGGCTGATCTCGAGTGTCTCAGGTATTCCATTTCATTTAGTTGATTCTATGGTTCAAAGAAAAAAAAATTCATCTGTATTTCATGTTTACCTAATCCTAATCTGGAAATTACTTTTGAAAACAGTGTAGTAACAGTTTGGAGAAGCATTAGACATTAGTATATAGATTGGTTGATGGATGGCTTAGTAGACACAAAGATTATAGGGAGAAAAGGAAGGAAGGAAGGAAAGAAGAAAAGAAGGAAAGAGGGAAAGAGAAAGGAAGGGAAAAGACAGGCAGAAAGAAAGAAAGGCAGAAAAAGAAAGAAAGGCAGAGAAAGAAAAAAAGAAAGAAAGAAAGAAAGAAAGAAAGAAAGAAAGAAAGAAAGAAAGAAAGAAAGAAAGAAAAAAAGAAAGAAAGAAAAAAGAAAGAAAGAAAAAAGAAAGAAAGAAAGAAAGAAAGAAGGAAAGAAAAAAGAAAGAAGGAAAGAAAGAAAGAAAGAAAGAGAGAGAGAGAGAGAGAGAAAGGGATGAAGAAACAGGGCCTATCAGTGGGAGTTAGAAGATTTGAACTTGGTTTCTATGGTACAAACTTGGTGAGTGATTTTTGCTAAATTTTCCTGCTGTCCTCTGTCTCACCCACTCAATTATAAAATGGAGATAAAACTTGTCCCCTACATGCCTGACAGGAAACTTGTGTAAAATTTAGTGCAATAATTACATCAGAGTGTCCTAGAATTGTGTGTGTATATTGTTGGGCAACTTCTGAACCTCCAAGGCCTTAGCTCTTGAGGTTTCTTCCAGTTCTGACATTCCATTGACTTGGCTTCCTTAAAATATGGTAGTCCATAGAGGAGTTTAGAAAGATCGAGTTTAGCTCATGCTGTAAGCTGGGGTACAAAGGCTTATGTTTATCTGGTGGTATGCCGTTCAGGGCAGAGAAGAATGAATATGGTGGTTCATCTTTCTCTGTAGCTTTGGGTTTTTCCACTGCTTTTTTATTAGCCAATTTGAGTCCTAGAGTGTTTGTTATTCCAACAGATGCACTCTGTAATTGTCATTGTTACTTGACTTGAAACTCTATGGCTCTGTCTTTTATTGATAACAAGGAAAGCTTCTCCAAAACTATAGCGATGAGCCAGAGGAAATGCCTTCTCACGAATGTGACTTCTGCCCGTGTCTAGTAGGAGAAACTGTTTTAGAGATTTGTGTGTGATTGTGTGTGTTAGTTGATTTCTGGGAATATTTTGGTGGAAGGCATTTAGTCATGAGCCATATACTCATATTAATAATCATTAATAATAATCATAATACAATCCCCCTTACCTCCAACATCTAGCCCTTAGCCCTTTTGCTGAGTGCAGTATCGGGATGGAAGTGGTGATGGTGTGCTGTGGGCAGTGCAAAGGGGTAAATTACATGATATTAAGTCATTGCGTAGTGAATAAATGTAAGCATTTTAGTCATGAGTTCAGTTAGGGAGAGGGAGAAAGTACGAGGGAAAGTCAGGGTGGAAAAGTGATAGCGGAGTAGACTAGAAAGGGTTAAAGGATCCCCTTTGCTAAATGGAAACTTTGGTAAATTTTTTTTTTAAAGGCAAGTGGATGAACATGGTAGCAAATCACATGACCTTGGACTAATAAGTGAGGCCTCCTTTTTAGACAGGATAATAACGCAGGGAGCTGGGCCTTGCTAGACAGGCGTCTTAGTCCCCCCCGCAGTGCACTCTGCACAATTAGCCTTTCAGAAGTGGGGGCTGGGGGAAGGAGGGCAGAAACCCCCATATCAAATCTGTTTACTTAACCACAGGGCTGATTTACATGTCATACACGACATAAAAGTAACGCACAGCCCACCTCTTGTCCCCCTCCTCCCGTATCTCCCCAATGTGGTCTCCTTTGCTCACATAGAGCTGCCCCCCTCCTGTCTGTCCCCTCCCACTTAAGTAAGAGAAATTGCTCCATAAATTAGAACGGAGTGAAGAGAATCTCAAGGACCACCAGTGTGTGGGCAGTGGCCACAGGGACACCGGCCGGACAGGCAGGCATGTGACTCCCCAGCTTCTCCTCTCCAGTCGGGCTTCTTTGTCAGCGGGATTTCTCAGACTCGGGACAAGAGTTTTCTTTCTGTGTTGTGTTTTTTTTTCCTAATTTCCCCATTCATCGATGGAGCCTCTGTCTCCTTTCTGAGGGGTCCCGCTGAGCCCCAGGGCACCATGCCACAGACTAGTGCTACGGGGCTGCCCCCCCTCCCCCCGGGTATTTCTTCCATCTCCCTTTCTCCATCCTTTATTAGACTCCTCCTGCACAGCTGACCCCTCTTGTCCCTCTTCATGGAGCTTCCTTCTGCTCAGAGGGTGGTAAAGAGAGAAGATTCTCCTGAGACAAAACACGCAGGAGCCATAATTCCTTTATTAAAAACCTCCTAATATGGGCTTGGGTTGCCTAGCGTGGCCTGTCTAGCCCAGGGAGCTCCGTGGCCTGCATGGGAGCTGCTGCTGCTTGTCCTCCTCCGGGACTCACGCAGGCCCAGATCCTCTGTGCACTGACTTTTCCTGCATGCAAGGGCCCCAAAGTGCAGACACCAGAGGTGGCTGCTTTGTGCACAGGCGTGAAACCCACAAGGCAGAAAGGGAGGTCTGCTGCAGGTTCCTTCTCCCTGAGCTCTGCGGTTCTGTATTAAATGAATCAAATACTTTCTAATCCAAAGTCCCATTTCCCTTGGCTCCATTCCTACAGAGGGCGGCAGCGGCAGCAGCCTTCATGTCATTTTTCCTCTGGAGAGATTTTTTTAACCCAAAGAACCTTGGCTTACTTTAAACAACGCTGACATTTGTTTTTGTTAAGCTTGGTCTGATTTCTTTAACATTTGAAACAGGTTTGAGTTCTGCAAACATACCCTGTTCTTTCACGGCTGCTTCCTCTGTCTCGGAGAAAGAACTAGAGGGGCCTCTTAATCTACCTTATTTTTATAAAAATCGTGGGGAAATGGATAACAGTTAAAAAAAAATCCACGGTATAATTGTTGTCTCCTTGTATCCTTCTTGCTGGGGCCAAGTTAGGAAGGGGCCATCTGTATTGCTTTATCTTTTCTACTTGCAAACCAACACTGGAAATGGCGATCCTTATGTTTATTATTATTATTATTATTATTAATTACTACTAACTACTACTGCTATTGCTGCTGCCACTTTCACTGCTTCTGCTACTACATATATATTATTGTGTTTCATTGTTACTTTATAGGGCTGGTTGATTAAAGTACAACATTGTGGTTTTCATAAACTTTCCACTGGCTGGATGTTAAGGCAGTTAGATGTCATTGTAGAGGATCGGACCTGGAGTCAGAAAGAACTACATTCAAGTGCTTTTACTCAGCATTTTACCTGTGTTCACTAATTGTTGATTATTTTATACAAATCACAAAGATGTGACCTCAGATACTAAGGGAAAGTCACTTTACCGCTACCTGCCTCAGTTTCCTCATCTGTAAAATGGGGGTAATAATATCTACCTTATAGCTTTTTTGTGAAGATAAAATATCTATAAATGCTAGTTATCATCATTACTATTATGAGGATGGGGCTGAGGGTCAAAAAAACTGACACAGCCACCTATTTATCTACCTTTTTTCCTATACATACATGTATGTGTGTCTATATGTGTCTATATAAATATAAATACACATGCATGTATATACACCTATACATACATGTATATATACATGTGCACATATACTTACCTACATAAACATATATTCACATATTTATAAGGAAGACTTCTCTGTAAATTTGTACCAGTCTTCGATCCTAAAGCCAATAAATTATAACCATTATTAATTCAGCATCAGTTTCTCACGTCCAGTAATTCTGGGACAAAATTATAGAATGTTTATGCAGATAGAAATTCAGGTAATAGGAACATCTATTTCTTAGGATTGTTGTGAGCATAAAATAATATTTATAAATGCTAGTTGTTGTTTTGCAGAGGATGAGGGGCAGAAAAATTAACTATTGCCACCATAAATATGTGTGTGTGTGTGTTTGTATCGAATTGCTTTTCTTCTGTAGATTTGTGTTGTCCCAGGCTTTGATCCTAAGGTCGAAGAACTGAAATCATTAATTCTGGATCAGTTTTTCACCTCCACTATCCCTGGGAGAACATTATAGGGCTATTATGTGAATGGAAAGAGTGCTGAATTTGTAATTAGAAGATCTGATTTCAAATCCCAGATCTGATGCTCTCTGCCATTCTGCTCTTGGGCAATGTACTTCATTTCTCAGGATCTCAGTTTCTTCATCTGTAAAATTTGAAGGATTAGAATAGGTGACCTCTAATATTCCTTCTGGTTCTAAAGATATGATCCTAGGATTCTTAGATGGACATGACATTATTGCTGTTACGGTTATTGTTTCTAAGGTAGAATAGTAATGATAACAAAAGTCTAAATGATGATAAGTAATCGTAGAGAAAACACTCTTCTGGTTTTCCTATTTTGGCAATTTTACCTTATTGAGTTTTATTTTTGAAGTATTTAGAATAGATTTCCCTCCGTCCCCCCTCCCGTATGTGGGAATAGACTCTAAACTTTTTAAGAACCAAGACTATTTTCCTTTCATTATGTGCTTCTAATACAGGTTTTTGCACATAGTAGGCTTTTAAATTCTTGATGAATTGAATTGCTTATTTTTTTAATTAGCTGTAGCTTGGTTTGAAGGTCTAATATGATTGCCCTAGTTAACGGAGAAAATCTGCTCAAAATCTTCCATTTGGGCCTTTCAATAATATCTGCCTCCCCAGTACATAGACAACTTTTGCTTCTTGTTCTCTGTCCTTTTGTAAATGGAGATAGTTGAAATCATTGTCATCATCATTATTATTTTTAATAATGCTAGAATATTTCTAGACATGATATATTATAGCCTCTATTACAGCCCATGAATTAAATGGGAAAATTTAAAACAGCCAGAAAACCCAAACCTGCCATTCTTTGTTGGGTTTATATGTCAAGCCTTTTGGGGGGCCTTCAAATGATGAGAATTCCAAAGTGCTTTTCTTTCTTCTTTGTTCAATTATTAATTTGTTTTAATTGTATAGAATTCCCCCTGTGGTAAGTCACCTTTGGAGGTGATTTATGCACCAAAGTCAGTGTTCTGCCATAATCCTATGGTCTTCCAGGAACTGGGGAAAATAGACATGCCCCAGGATACTGGAGATAGACCAGTATTACCTGGTAAGGTAGAAATTTCAAATCAGTGAGTTTGACATATACCCCTGGTAACATTCTAAAATGGATTACTAAATAAATGTTTTGTGAGTACTTTGAAAAGGAAACTATGATTACTGGAAATTTCTACAATTATGGCTTAACTAAGAAGTCTTACCATTCTAACCTTAGTGGGTTATTTTGTTTGTTTGTTTGTTTGTTTTATTTTGTTCTTTTTTTTGTGTGTGTTATTAGATAAGAATGGGTGAATAGCACTGTATGTTTAGCAAGTTTTTAGCAAAACATTTACATCATTTCACATGCTTTAATGGATGATAGGTAATTTGGTGAATTCAAAACTGATTAAATAATTGTACTTATAAAATACTTTTGTTTAATGGATTGCTGTTAATGTACAGCATAGGTTCTTAAAATGGAGCTTTGAAATATTTTTTAATATTTTGATAATTATATTGCAGTATAATTGTTCTCCTTTGTAATTTTATTTTATGCATTTAAAAATGTTGTTCTGATGAGGAAAGAATACGTGGGCTTTGCCAGGCTGTTGGAGGGGTCCACATCATAACAAAGGTAAAAAACCTTTGGTCGAACTTTGTCCTTGATCCTTTTGTGTTGAACATTTTATGAAATATCTGAGTGCAGACTTAGATGGAATGCTTGCCAAATTTAGATAGATAGAGCTGGAAGGTTTAGGTAATTCATGAATAGCAGGACCATGATCCAAAATAATGATAGACCAACTATAGCAAGACTAAATGCAATAGAAATAAATAGAAAATTATGAACTTAAGCTGAAAAACATTAGAACAATCTCTTAACAGGGGAAACCATGTTTAACAAGGAAAGATCTAGGAGTTTGAATTGACTGCAAACTCAGTGTGACTCAGCAGTGTGTTTAGCAGCTGAGAAAGCTAATATAACTCTAGGCAGCATTAACAGAAGTATAGTGTTCAGAAAATGGACTTTCAATGCCAGTGCAGTCTGCACTGCTCTATCTGTACCTTACATATTATTTATTGTATGGTCATTTCTATGTGCTAAAGTTTTTCATTTGTGTTTTGGAGGGACATCTGATAATTGGGAGGACCACCAGAACTCAGTCATGTGGTATAAGGAACAACTATATAAAGGAGCTTGAGATATTTACCAAAAATTCAGGCATTATGATTTTTTTTGGGGGGGGATACGTAAAGAACTGTCACAAAGATGACGATTTACTTGAATTCTTTGTAATTCTTTAGGGTAAAACTAAGTGTAATGAGTAGAAGTTACAGAATGGCAGATTTGAGCCTGGTTTAAGCAAAAACCTTTTTAACAATTTCTTCACTCACTTTCTGTCTCTGATCCCATTTAGGAGTTTTCTTGGCAAAGATACTGGAGTAGTTTGCCTTTTACTTCTCCAGCTCATTTTACAGTTGAGGAAATTAAGGCAAACAGGGTTAAGTGACTTGCCCAAGGTCATACCATGAGTAAGTTTCTGAAGCCAGAGCAGTCATATACATTAGGCCTTGGAGCATGAGTAGAAGCTTGAAAAAGTCATTTTAGTCAGAGAACAATGAGGAGGGAAGTTGGGAGAAATCTGGTGCCTTTGAGGATTAGTACATAGTAGATATAGTTTGACTGGAATATTAGATTAATGTGAGAATTTTAAGGTAGGATAATCAACATACTGCAGTAGAAAGGGTGCTGGATTCAGGAGCAAAAGTCATGGGTTTGAATTCAGACTTTACCTTTATCACCTCTCTATATATGTTTCCACCTTTGTGAATCAAGGGATCTGATTGAATTGATTCTAAGATCCCTTACAGCTTTCTATCTTGAATCCCACGAAAATTTAGATTGGTGCAAAACTCTGGGAGAAGGTAGGTTTGGAATTCTGGGAACAGGCAGTAAGGTGACATTGAAGATTGTTAAAGAAGAGAGTGATTTTCCATTATCAAGAATAAAAGATGCCAGATTAGCCTGACTTGAATATGTTAACCAATTGAAAACTTCTTGAAAAATATTATTCGGCACTGATTTTATTAATTTCATGATAGAGAGATTCCCAGAGTAGAAAAATAGAGTCTGAAAGTAAAGCTATGTAGGAGGTAGGGAGAAGGAACCAGATGAGTGGAGAATATTTCCTATGGCATACTTTGCCTCTTAAGTGACATTGTTATTCAGCTCCTGGAGGTAGAGGTTGGCTTTAAAGGTCATCCTCGTTCTGAGGTAACATTTCATTTTCACACTGGGTGATTACATGCAGAGACAGGTTTGGGTTGGTGCGGGGAGTTCTCCAACTTCTTGTCTAGTCAGCCTGGAAAATGCTTCTTTCTATTCATTCCCCTCCTATTGCATTCCTTCCTTCGCCCCTGTTCGGGGCCTCCTCCTTCCGAAGGCGCTCCTCCCCGTCCCTACCCCCCTTTCGTCCAGTTTGCTATTTACCAAACCAGGGACCTGGGACCACTTGGCATTTCCCAGGATAGCTGGAATTTACCACCTGCTGAATAGGCATTCTGTGACATTTGTTCACCTGGGCAGCTTAAGCTATGTTGTCTGGGCTGGAGGAATAGTAAAGGGAAGGGTGAAATTTACCTCTATGCTCCAGGGTTCTTGTGGGTAAGGAAGCAAACAGTGAGAGTTTCTATAAAGGCAGAATTAATTTTCGTCATTGCTTGAATTTGTGTGTGCACATATGTATATTAAATGTCATAAATGAACGTAGGCAATTTTTGCATTCTGTGTCATTCGACAGTCATTATTGTAACAAATTAAGTTTTCATGATTAGCATCCTCTTTTTCATGTACTCCCCCACTGCCTTTTTTTTTTCTGCTGCTGCCTTCTTTCCCTGCTGGTAAGAGCTGGCTTGAGTTAATGCCTTTTGAGGCCTTGTGTAATTAGACTGCCTGTCTCCTTAAGGTTTATGATACTCTGGATGATGGTACATACAAAGCTCTCTCCTTGAGCCCTCCCCAGCCCCTTTGCTGGTAAGGGAATAGCTGCCTGTCTCTTTGGATCAAACCAGCTTAGGGGCTTGTACAGTCCAGTTACTGGGACAGGAAGGCCCGTGGGGCCTCTGACTACTGGACCACACAGTCTGTCTGTCCTGACTGTCAGCCTAGAAAGAGGAGAAGCCATTGGATGGTTAAAGTGTTACTCTGTACATGTATCTGTCCTATTTCAGTGATGCAAATGGAAGAGTTTGAGAAACCTGGGGCTGGGGAAAATGGAGACTGTGAAATATGTGGGACTGAAGTTAGAACTGGGATATTTTCTGGATTCCTCTGCATGGAGCCCATGGCTGAGAGATCTGCTATCCAAAGTTGACAAATTCCCTTCAGGAAGTCCTAGGAAGCACTGAGTGATGTTTGTACTCATTGTCATCTAGTGATACCCTTCAGATTGTAGTTCTTTTATTAAAAAAAATAAAGACAAACAGCAACAAAAAAACCCCACCATCATTCATTGTCCCATAATTTTTCTGTCTGGAAAATGGACTTTGGCCGGGTCCTTTATACCTCTCTTCCAGTTCCTGATACTAGTGGGCAGAGGAAGGACTGAGATGCTTCGCACATCAGGGGATGGAGGTTTGAATATCCATGCGTGACTGGCATTATGCTCCTTATCTGTTTTCCTTTTTATTTACCCTGATTTCTTTTGCATGAAAACCATGTGCTTATTTTGACAGGCAGATTAAAACAAACCACCACTTTTTCTGAGTTGCTCTATTTTTTTTTCTTTATTGTAGTGTTAGGAACTTCAGAAAGAGTCAAGGATGTTAAGGAAGGTTTTTTCTTGTCTTTTTTAGCTTCTATTTTTACCACCTTTGCACCAGTACCTCCCTTCTTCTTATGAGTCACACAAATTTTAATCTTTTCTTTCTGTCATTGAAGTAGGTTGCTTTTGGATAAGTACTCTACATTGAGGAAGGGAGTATATGTCTTGCAAATGGGAGGATAGATACACAGAGGTGGGTATAAGGAAAACAATTCCATTGTCCTTAAGTATAAGGAAACTTAGGTATAAGGAAAACAATTCCATTCTCCTTATACATAAGGAAAATATTCCACGCTCTTTTATAGTATGAGCAGATGTGTATATCTTTCTTCCCTCTAAGACCTAATATGGATCTCTATTACCTAAAATAAAATATTAATTCCTCTGCCTGCCCTTTGAAACCCAACTATGGTTGGTCACCAGATTACTTTTTTAGATTTTTTTCACAACTCCCTTTCTTATTGTTCAATTGTTTCAGCTGTATCCAACTCTTCCTGATTCCATTTGGTGTTTTCTTGACAGAGATATTGGAAAAGTTTGTCATTTCCTTCTCCAGTTCATTTTACCGATGAGGAAACTGAGGCAGAGGGTTAAGTGACTTGCCAGGGTCACCCAGCTAATAAGTCTGAGGCTAGATTTGAACTCATAAAGTTAAATCTTCTTGACTCCAGGCTCTGTGCTTAATCTGTACCAACTCCCCTTAATGCATTCTAAATACATGTTGCATTGAACTGGACTTTCAGCTATTCTCAAAATGTGTCATTCTATCTCTGATCATGGCTCATGTCTGTATATGTTTCCCTCAAGGGTCAGCTCAGGTCCCAGATCCTAAGAGAGACTGTCCTCATCTCGGATCCTTCTTCCCATTCCTCATCTCCCAACTGTTATTACTTCTCCAATCTCAAATTACATTCTATTTTTACCTGTTTCCATATAGGTTCTATTCCCCTTCTTCATAAGAGTAAGTCTACCATATTGATTTTTGTTTTTTATTCTTACTTAATAAGCATCTATTAAGCACCTACTATGTGTCAGGCACTGTGCTTAGTGTTGGGGAATATCAAGAAGAACAAAAACCAAGAAACCAACCACATAGACTGAGGCTTTATATGTAATAATAGTTAGCATTTATTTGTAGTACTTTAAAGTTTGTGAAGTGCTTTACGTGTTTTATCTCATTTGAATCTCACAAAAGCCCTATGGGGTAATAATTATAATATTAGTAGAAGCATTAATATAATAATACTAGCCTCAGGATTGTGCTGTTAATTAGCATCGTGCCTATTTTACAGATGAGAAAACTAAGGCTGGAAAAGGTTAAGTGACTTGCTCAGAGTCACAGAAGTGATGTGTTTGAGGCTGAATTTGAACCTAAGTCTGTATAACTCAGACCAACACTCTTATTCACTATGTTACTATACATAATAAAAATTTGTTGAAATGAATTGTTAGTATCTTGAGATTTGGAACCACAGACCTAGTTTCAAATCCTATTTTAGATACTGGGTGACTCTAAACAAGTCATTTAAGTTCCCTGAGATTTAGTTTTTTCATTTGTAAAATGGTAGTTGTGAAGATTTAGTGAGTTAATGTATATGAAGTGCTTTGAAAATTTTAAAGAACTCACTGTAAAAAATCTGATTGTATTCATTCATTTTTTCATTTATTCACTCTTTATTTTTTATTTCTTCTCTTTCCAATATAGTATAAGCTTTCTCTAACTAGTGATTTACGATTGTTTTCTGTATCTATTCCCACATATACCTTAGGACTTATCGGGAAACAATTTCCCCATGTCCTTGGTGAGGCATCTGGAGAGAAGGGGGGGATGCTGAATAGCTTTGCTAAGCTTTTTAAGGAAGAAAGTGAAAGGATACTTGGGAGACTGTGGCTAGATGAAATTGGAAAAACTACTAATTAAGATGAAAAGGAAGGAAAGGAGAAAACTTTTTTGAGAGAACTTAGGGCGTTGGAGAAGAAACAGAGCTGGGAGCTTAGAAACGCCTAGATTCTAGTCTTGGTTTTGCCACTTAACTAGCCCTATGATTTGGGGTTAGTGACTGTTGAATCACTGTTGTAAAGATAACAGGATTATCATTCTGGTTGTTATTGCTTAGAGAGGTGAAAAATGTATACATTTAAGATATTCTTAGATTTTTTCATCTGTTTCTAGGAAAATATATTATTCTTTTCTTATTTCCATGAACAGTGACCCCTTTCAACCCTTATCATACATATTCTTATATATACACTTGACTACATAACTTTCACTTCCTTAGTAAATAAATCCTGGACTTTCCTATGAACCTCATGACTAAAAGAATTAAACTAAAAGAGATTGTGCTGGGGATGTAGTTTTAAAAAAATAAAAAAAGGTAGTAATAATAAAAATCATTCAACTAGGGATCCTTATGGATTTTAAACTTTTAATAACAGAAAACTGAAATAAGGTTTTTAGGACATCCTATATTATGTTTTAATTTTTGCAAAGTGCATTACATAGTGAATTATTTTGATTTTTACAACAGCACTGTGAGGTAGATAGTGTTACTGTCTCTTGGAAAACTGAGGCCTAATGTGGATAAGTGACTCATCTGAAAGTCATACAGATATTAAGTCTCTGTGATAGATTAGAAATTCATGTTTTCTAGAATCCTTCAAATTCAGTGCTCTCTCAATTATTCTCCAAATAAATCCTAACTGAAATAGGGGCTTTTGTCTAAAGCTATTTGGTCATATCATGGCCATTTCTAGAACACAGATAGGTCTCTAAGATCCTTTCCTACTCTAACTCCCATGATTTCTGTGAAGGTATTTGAGCTCTGGAACTTGAAAAAGCTGATAAAAATGTGGATAGATCAGGATAATGTGTGGGCCTGAAGATAACGTTAAGACCATTTTAAATTACCAGGAGCAGTTCCAAGATAGGAAATTACATGAAGAGATGAGTGAAAATGAGTCTGTTGTTGGACATGAGGGGAGAGCAATGCAGGTATCACCTGGATATTGGACTGGCAAGATATGGGTCATCATCTTGCAAAAGCTCTCCCCTCTTCTCATCCTTCTCAATCATTATGCTTCATATTTTCCAACCACTATAGGATAATTTGGTGGGTCACCAAAATACTTCTTTTATATCAAGCTATTAGAGATTTCTTCACTTGTCAATATCAACTGTAAATCTAGCCAATGAAGAATGATTAAGGACCTATACTATTGAGAAAAGGTGTTTCCTTCAAGGGTTGTATATAAAATTTGCTTTAGGGTACTTCTGTCTTGGTAAGTTCATTATGTGCCAAGGACCAAATCCCCATGGGAAATATAACTATGTGAATATAACTAAAAAAAAAGATATTTGTCATTCCTTTCCCCTATTAAGACCCCCTAATTATTATATAATAGTATAATTATATAATTAATTATATAAATTAAATTAATAAAAAATACTCTTTTATTTCTTGTAAATGTAAGAGGGAGACAATTTGAGAAATATTTTCAAACACACATCCTTCCCTTTCTTGAAATATAGGTCCAAGAAATAACAGAAAACTAAAAATTATGATGATTACTATCATCCTAGCTGCCATTTATAAGTTGTGGTTTACAAAACCCTTTACATATTTTTAAAGATAATGAAAAATAACTGTGAGACCTTGAGTAAGTGACATCTTCCCTGGACCTCAATTGATTCATCTGTAAAATTAAGACATTGGATTATGAACTCCCTCTCAGGGATCTATGATCCTTGGGTCCTATGGAGAAGTTAAGTGACTCATCTGTGATCACAAAACTAGTAAGTAGCAGAACTGTTTCTCTCTGTCTCTCTCTGTCTCTCTCTGTCTCTGTCTCTATGTTTCTCTCTCTCTTTCTCTCTCTCTCTCTCTCTGTCTCTGTCTCTGTCTCTGTCTCTCTCTGTCTCTCTCTCTTTCTCTCTGTCCATCTCTATCTGTCCAACATGGTGGGGAAAATAAAAGATTCTTTTCTGCTCTCTTTTGGACTTCTCTGTTACTTTAATTATTTTATTCTTTATTTATCCTGATATAGTACAAGATTATCTAGAAAAAAAGAATAAGAAAATAAAGTCAGTAAGTTGCAAAAAAATTTGTTTTGGGAAAAAAATCCACCAAAACCTCAAAATATCTCATAATAAAACAAAGTAGAAGAGTATGAGTTTTCATTGATGATTTCATTTATCAATGCCTTTCCTTCCCCATATCGTGAAAGTTAATCCAGTATTGGCTACAAAGCCAACTTCCATTTATCTTACTGAAGATTATTTGCCCTGTGAATTTTCTGTGGGCAACCCCCAAATTATCCCATTGTGGCCCCACTCCTATTGTTGCCCCACACGATAGCCTCACACAGCAAGATAAAGATTGCTCTGTTGGCTCAGACCTGTCATTCATCAGGCCAGTGATTCTGTTTTTGGGAAGCGGCATAGGGCGATATTGCTGTGTGGAAGAGAGCTTATTGTGGTAAGGATTTACAATTAAAAACATGTGAGGGCTGTGATGATACATTTTTGCCAGAATAGTTGTGAAGTATATAGAAGACTAGGAATCATGAGGTGACCATTTATTATAGAAAGGGGATGCTCACTCCATTTGTAAGCTATTCCTGCTAAGCTGTATGTAAGCACAGTAAATAATTCCCATTTCTATAGTTTTATATAGTCTCAGTCTCTCTCTCTCTCTCTCTCTCTCTCTCTCTCTCACACACACACACACACACACACACACACACACACACACCACTTTTCTGACAACAACCCTATATGGACTACAGTTATGCAAATAGTATTATTCCCATTTTGCAGATGATAAAACTGAAGTTGAGGGATTGATTGAGCTAGAAAATATCAGAACTAAAATTTGAATTCTGATCTTCGGATATCAAATTCAATGCTCTTTTTCCATGAATCTGAGCTGCCATTCGTAAGCAGAGCTAATAAGTACTTTTTAGTATGATTATCTCGGAATCTGTGGTGGTGGAGGTTCTAAAGGAGAATCATAGGAGAGAAAGAGAAAGAGATGAAGATACAAAGAAGGACTCAGGAGCACTTAAATTATGGAATTAAAAATAAGAATAAGATTTAGGAACCAGGTTAGTTGGGCAAACTCATGTGGGAGGGAGATTTATGAGAAATGTAGCATGTTTCTCTCATTCATCAACTTCTCATCTCAATGGAACACAAAAATAGATGTTTGGACTTTCTCAGTTGGATCCTCTAGGGATCAGACCCTCCCTAATGCCCTTTCACCTCCAGCCTGAGTTGTTAATATTCCTTCTCTTCTCAGCTTCCTTCCTGTTATATTTACCTATGTAACATTATATAGCTCTTTTTTTTCCCCATCCCCCCCAGAAGAATGTCAGTTGCTTGCATTTTTGTTTTTGTATTAGCAGTATATGGAGCATATACTTAGTAGGTGCTTAATTAATGTAATTTGAATTTCGAGCTTCTAAAAATTGTGTCTTTAAAAAGTTCTCAAATTGGTTACTTTAAATTTTTTTTTTTATTTTCAGAGTTATTTTTTTCCCCTTTCTCTTTCCCAAATGTGGAATAAATTGTCTATTCAGTCCATACAATTGCAATGTGCTTCTTTGCAATGCTTGACACATAGTCAGGTGCTTAATAAATATTTGTTTCTTTCCTCCTTAACTCCCCTCATCTGGATTAGTGGATTTTCCCAATTTAAAATTTTAAAAGATAGCTCTTTTAAAATTCTGAAAATTGTAACTTTGCATAAGCATTGGACAAAACTGGGCTGAAGAGAAGAGATTATGCATTTGGGCTTGGATTTCAGTTTCTCTCCTCTCCCTCCCCCATGACCCTGTGTAATCGAAACCTTTCCCTTGAGGGGAATAAAGGCAAAATGCCCACCTTCCTCCTCCCTACCTTTCTACCCCTCCTCCCTTCCTCGGTGAAATTCCAAGCCAGATAGAATCTGTGATATCTCAAATAGTCCTGTCACTTTTCAGGGTCATCCCCTGGGGATACCCCTCCTCCAACTCCCAGCTAAGAACACATTTTCTGCATAAAAGTGGGCTCCTCAGGCCTTCCTTGTAGCCCCAATTGAAGTCCATATGTGTCTGGGTTAAAGGCTTTGTTGTCCACTTGGGGCCATAAGCATGGAACATCAAAAGAAACTTTGTTGGGTGGTGGAGGGGAGAACATTTAAAGGATTCTGCCCTCCATGGAGACTCTGAAGGGGTCCCTTTAATTTTTCTCAAGGATTTAACCTGGGACCAGCCATTTGCTGACCTACTGCAGTGACTTCTTCCTTCCTCCCCCCACAGAACCACCCACAAGTGAAAATTTCTGTAGCAGCCTGTATTTTGTTTAAGCCTCATGCCCTAGATCCCTTTCATACTTTGAATCTCATATTCTCCACCTCTCTCTCCCAAACTTTGGCATATTGGCCCCATTCTATAGCATGTAAAGTTGAAGAGTTAATTAGGATTTTTTTTTTTTTTTTTTGCAAAATTACACATTTCCATCTTAAGTAAAAACAATCTTTTCTTTTAAGGAGAGACAAAATAAAAAATTATGATAATTTTTGATTCCGTTTTTCATTTCTTTCCAATATTCTTTACTTAACTTGTTTTAAAAAATTATTTTTGCGAGGATACTGTTTTTATTGTATTATTCTTACAGTATATTTTCCACATAGATAGAGGAGAACCCAAATTTTTGGGGGGGTTTATTCTACAAACATTCCTTGAAACTGAGACTTTTTCTAAGAGTCAAAATAGGAAGCATAGAGGAACAGTGGAAAGCATGAAATTAGAAGTCAAAAGCTTGGGTTCAAGCCCCAGCTTCTCCTCTTTCCAGGTGTGAGCTGATCCTCTGATTCTCTAGAATGATCTTAGCATCTTCCAAGTTACCGTATATAAAGGTATTTCAGGGATGAGAAGCACTAACAAAAGGGAGAAGTCTGGGAGGTAGTATATGACCTTGTCTCCTGTGGTTCATAGATGATGAGAGAACATTTTTGCCATGGGTCACAGCCTATGCAAAGATCCAGACTGGATATCGGATGTCCTTTAAGGAGAATATCGTATGATCTAGTATGAATGGGATATAACCTGGGTGAAGAGGAATAATGTGTATTAGCCTGGAAAGATAGATTGGAGTCAGATTATCGATAGAGTGTACATACAGAATTCTGCACATCTTTGGGAAGAAGAACTTTCTTTCTTTTTAGAGGCATATTGACAGAACAAGAACCTAACACAAGTCTCAACACTCAATGAATTGTCGAATTGAGGACATTCATCTTCTTTCTCTCTAGTTTATGCTGCTTATACGTTGGTAACCTTGAGCAGTAAGTCACGACTTCTCTGAGACTCAATTCTTCATCTGTAAAATGGATTATGTGGATTCTCAGGCCCCATCTAGCTCTGAAAATATGACCCTATGATCCTGCTTGGAGAAGACAATGGAAAAATAGAATTTTAGTGAATTACACCTGAGCAAGATAAAGGAGGTAGATGTAGATGGATGTGGATGGCCCATTGGAAGCACAATGGAGAACTCCCACTGACCACAGAGTTGTTATCATGTATTCAGAGATGGGCTTTCCAAAAGATTTAAACCTACAGGGACAGAGAATAAAAAACTAAGAATATTAGATGTTGTGATTCTGTAATAGGGAATGGGGGAGTAAAAGAGAATGGATAGCTACTTATTAGACAGGTACTTGTAGATCTGCCCCAGATTTTTCAGGAAGGAGAAAACTTTCTTGTTTACTATGTCCCAGGCAGCTGAAATCTTCAAGTGTCTTTCTATATTTTAGTGATGGTGTTATTATCATTGTTATTGGTAGTAATTATATCAGTCATATAATTAATGACAATAAAAGGTCTCTGATCTTGAAAAACACATAACTATAGGGTGTTCCAAGTCAGTGCAGTGTTAAGCTTTAATAGTTAATAAGACTCATATAATAATAGATATTAAGTACTAATAATCATTTAATATTTAATAAGCTATTAAAGCTTAAAACTCCAGTAGACTTTTGGAACACTGTGTTGTATGAGTATGCACATGTGTATATATGTATATGGATGTGTGCTTTTTATGTGTATTTAGTGTTATACATTTAAAATATTAGCATTGAATAGTCACTCACCCATATGATAAAAGAGTTCCACATAGGAATACTAGTATGTCTCAACTTATGCAGCAGATATATATTCCAGAGATAACTCATTCGCTGATTTATTGAACAAAAGAATGAAAAGTTACATGCAAATTAAATGTGTATATATCATATTTCAATACACTGGAGATTCTCTAATAAAGTAAACCTTCAGTGAATCCTTTTTATTAAAAAATAATAAAAAGGATTAAAATCTTTTTTTCAGCATCGGCCCTTATAATTTGTGTTGTAGGTGCATGTTACAATGTAGAAAATGCTCTTTTTTATATATAGAATATGCACAGCTTTTATTCTTTTGGCTTCACCCCCCTCCCAATGTCTAGGAATGAACAAAATCTAAAGGAACTTCTTTACTTTGCAGATTGACTTTTCGTGTTCCTTTTTCTTAGGGAAAATGATACATTTACTCAAATTATTCCCCCAGAAAATGAGGCATTTGGGGCAGTACCACTTGTTAGCTCTTTTAAAGAGTATTTTTCTTTTTCTCACAAAACTTTTAACTAATCTTGTAGGCACTAATGGAGATTGAAAGGGAAATGTCAGTGCCCTTCACGAAGCAGTACCTGGAACCTTTGCTATGTCTTACCTATGTCTCCCTGATGGAAAACTTACCTGGTTCTCTTTCACTGATAGACTGAGCCAGAATCATCCTAACCGCAAGGACCCAGGGACAGAGGCCAAACCAAAAGTGATTGTGTGTGTGCTCACAGGCAAGCAGAAAATGATTGAATGGGGCCGACACCCATCACTGTGTGTTGGGAAACCTCACGTCCACATGTGGTTAGAGAGGTTCCCAGATGGAGACAGTCCGATGAGTGAGATACACGCTCACCTATATGGTACTGCAGAAAAATCAATAGGAAATGGAGGTAAAAGGGGGTCTGAGCTAAGCTTTTGTTGAGCAGAGATAAAACAAATCAGCTTTCCCTCCAGTTCTTGCTGCATATTAATACTTCCTTTGTGAAAAGTACAGGATAAAATTGAGAAGAAAAGCTGACTGACGGATCACTGATTTTTCCTTCTGCCCAGTACCACATATGAAGAACTCTGAAGTACATGGAGTTGTTCTGACATTTCTCTCATCCCTAACTTTTATTTTAATATTTAGAAAGTTTTGGCTTAGTGCTCCTTCTCCCCTTTCTCCCCTCCTCTTTCTCTGTCTCTGTGTCTCTTTCTCTCTATCTCCCCCTTTCTTCTCCTCCCCTGCCTTTTTTTTACAAGCCTGGCTATGGCTTTATTAGGAATTCCCTACAGTTACAGAGGGGGAAGGAATGGCGATTGGAGGGGAGGGAGGAAAGGGAGACCCCTCTCCCCTGTAAGAATCTAGCATTGAGCCATCACCCAGTGCTCGGGCTCACAGACTTGGTTGAGAGGATTTGCTTTAGCCTCCTATTTTATTAAGCATCCCCCTCCCCCAGCCCCCTGCTTCTGGGCAGTTTGAGAAGGGTCTCTCTCTCTCTCTCTCTCTCTCTCTCTCTCTCTCTCTCTCTCTCCTTTCTCTTGTCTAGAGAGGGCTTTTTTTTAATCGTGAGCAGAGGGCCCACTGCTCTCTCCTTCGCTCCTTCCTTCCCTCCCTCTCTCCCCTTGTCTCTCTCTCTCTCCCTCCTCCTCCTCCTCTCTCTCCCCTCCCCCTCTCTCCCTCTCCTTCCTCCCCCTTCTCTCCTTTCTGTTGTTTAGAGAGGGCTTTTTTTTAAGCATGAGCAGAGGGCCCACTGCTCTCTCCTGGCCTCCCCTCTCCTCCCCCAGCCCCCTCCCCGACCAGGAGTTCATCCAAAGTTCGCATCCAGACTCTGAACAAAGTGGCGCAGACCTTTTCCTGACTCCTCACCCTTTGTCCTCATCACTCAGTGACAGACAGGAATCAAATGCTGAGGACCCAGCCAGGAGAGGAGGGCTGGCTGGTCAGGGGAGAGAAGGAGGGCCGGGGGAGGGGAGGGGGGAAAGTTCCCATTAACTCCCCACACTATTTAACAAGCACAGGGAGTGTGTGTATGTGGGGGGGGACAGGAGGAGGAGGAGGAGGAAGAGGAGGACCACAGCTGAGGAGGCCCACACATTTCCAAGTTGCTTGCAGACTTGCTTCATCTGGTTTCTGTTTGAAGGGATGAGTGCATGGGAGGCTGAACCAGTCAGGGACTTACTTGGTAAAGAATGGGAGAAGAGAGAAGACAGGGAGAAAATGGTATCTTTGGTTGAAATCCTGTGGCTGACTTTCTCTGGAGCCCCTCCAAACATTTTGCTCCTGAAGTAAGAAAACAAATTTTCTAAGAGTTAAGGGGCTCACCTTTTAGAGTTGGATTACTCTTTCCAGGGCACCAGAGTACCATTTAGCAAATGACTTTTTCCACAGTGCTAAATGATCCCCTGGTGCCCTGAGAACAGCCCGTTTACCTCCAAAAGGTGAGCCGTTTACTGCCAGAGAGTTTATTGTCTGCAGTGGTATCTCATTCATCCTCACACATCCCTGTGAGGTATTTAGGGAGAAGGGAATGTGTGGGAAACTAACAGGTTGGATTTGGACTCCTGTTGAGCTGGAATGAATGCCATTAGCCTAGGGAGATGATGAGACTTGCTCAGGTTTTCAGGGGGAACCCATGGTGGACGTGAGTTAGCGCCCACCACTGCCTCTATTCCAGTCCCCTCTCAGCCCCACTACCCCTTTCTAAGGAAGAAGAAAGTCATCGCTAATACCCCCTGGAAGATTCATCTTAAAAGGATGATTAAAAGAGAAATGCTTGACTGCCTTAATTGGAGAAGGGGATGGTGGTTTGGTGATTGCCCCGGATTCATTACTGAAATGTCTGACAACTTCTTTTGTTTTTCAGGATGATTGCTTTCCTTTCTCTTACCCGACATCCCCTGCCTCTCCTTCCCTCAAATCATGGGGAGGCACAAAAGTGCTAGGTTAGGGCAAAGAGAAAGAGCTTGGCAGGGTGAGCCCTCAAATGAATTACTGATCTCATTCATGCGACTACTTCCTCGACAATGACTGTGGAACCCTCCCTAGGCTTGCCCCATCTAGGGGTCTTATTCACGTCTTCCTCTACATTCACTGTGAGGGGTCCATGAAGTGCATCAAGGGAGCCTTATTTAATTTGTCTCCACTTGGACTCTCCATCAGTTTTGCCTCACTTTAAGCAAATACATCACCTACTGATTTTGGGTTTTTTTGTTCATTTGTGTGTGTGTATGTACATATAACATACTTTGTTCTAATTCTGCTTACTTCTTGGTTTCAAACATATGAAGGTCTCCTCACACACACCTTGGGCTGTCTCTTGGTTGCCTTCTTGGTGTGATGGTCCAAGACTGGTGTCCCATGACTTGCAGCTACACAGTTCATGGAGGATTCTAAATTCTAAGTTAGACAAAAAGATTGCCTTAGCTAGCATAAAGAAACACAAAATTGAGATTTAGGGTCACAATTCAAATCTTGGTTCTTCCACTTACTAAGAAGAAAAAAGAGAATTATGATCTTGTTAGGAAGACTTAGATTCAAATGCTACCTCGGATTCCTACTAGTTTGACAAAACGTCACCTAGAAGTTACGACATCTCTTCAGACTTAGTTTCCTCAAATCTTCCTAGAAAAATACTGATGTTTACACATGGCTTATGGTTGGTAAAGTACTGTATTTATATTGTCTCATTTGTACCTCATAGCAATACTATCCCCATTTTATATGTGGAGAAACTGAGCTTCAGAGAGTTTGAACATCCTTGGGGGACATCCTTGGATAATAATAGCTATAGCATTTAGCTCACAGGATGACTGGGATGATCAAATGAGATAATATATAAAGTATATTATAAAACTTAAAAATGGTAATAGGCTGTCAATGCAATTCTCAGCTTTTTAGTATTTAGATTATACTAAAACTTTTGGGATACTCTGTATAAATGTTAGTTTTTTCTGTGTGACCTTAAATAAATTTCTTAAACTCTCTGCATTTCAGTTTGCTGATCTATAAATTGAAGAGATTGAACTAGATTTTCTGTATAGTCTCTTTAAGCTCTAAATTTAAGAGGCTAAATCATGAGATTCCTTTGCTTTGGCTTCTAAGGGAAGGAGGATAGGAAAGGTACCTTTGGCTTTATGGGAAAGGGGTCTATCGCCATCTTTGCTGAACCTACCAAGGAAGAGTGAACATAATGGTTTCTTGAATTTGATTATGAAGAAATCATAGAAATTGGCTGGAAGGATCTTCCAGATCATTTACTTCAATTCAATTTATAGTTGAAGAAACTGAGGCACATTAAGGTTATAAGTGACATTCCCAGGCTTACATACTTAGTTGATATCACAAGCAGAAATAGAATCCAGACCTTCTTACTTCATGATGTATGCCATAGCTATGATACAACTATATTTCTCAGAAGCATTTTTTTTGGCTTTAGAAATTCTTTTTTTTTTTTATCATAGCTTTTTATTTACAAGTTATATGCATGGGTAATTTTATAGCATTGACAACTGCCAAACCTTTTGTTCCAATTTTTTCCCTCCTTCCCCTCATCCCCTCCCCCCGATGGCAGGTTGACCAATACATGTTAAGTATGTTAAAGCATATATGTCCTAACGGTTATTTTGATGTACATTAGGAAGTTAGATGCTATACCACTTGGTGCATATATGTTTAATATTGATATGGCTCAAAAGCATTTAAAAAAAAACCTGTGATCTGATTTGAATTCCTAGGAGATAGTTATGCTGTGTAGGAACACGATGCATTTTTGTTCCTAGTTGATAGAACAATAAGACAACTCTCTATCATGGCTTTCCTTACAAAGAATTTTGCAATAAAACTTCATTAATATGGTCTCTGGCAAGTTTTGAACCCATAATGATTTTATTTTAGGAAAGGCTAAAGTTTACTAAGTGACTTGTTAAGTACATTTGCAGTGCAAGCAGGTTTAATGGAGAATATATGTTCTGCCTAAGAGAAGAAACTTCAAAACCTTAGTAGCATATATTTGCATATAGCCATCTTTACCTATTCACTGAAAAGCAAATGTGTTAGGCTCACCTATGACAACACAATGATTCAGATTATTGTATGCATTTGAAAGTGATAGAATGGCATTTCTAACCTCTTAGTGGGGATTTACTATATTTTAAATTATCCATCCTCTTATCTGAAGTATTATTTCCCCTATTCTTCAAGCAGAAAAAAAGGAGTGGTGACATAACTCGCTTTAGATCTAGTGATAAGGAACCTGCTACTCTGTGATTTTCAGTTGGCTGTGAAGCCCTTATTTGAAGCTGTGAGCTCAGGAAAGTCATTTGGGAAGTCAGACCCTTTGTAAATTGGGGTTCTGTGTTGTTGGTAATCAGCATCCTCTGTTGCACTCTTGGCAAGATGACAGTTATTGGTGTATTATTGGAAGTGCATGCTATTTATGAATCTATGAATCACAAGCACAGCCCTATTTCATTGTGGGTCAGAGTGTAGGACTGGGGTAAACATTTTGTGTGGCTTAGGAAGGAGACCAAGAGAAACTTCTCTTGCTTCTTCTCTCAGTAATCCAGTTAGTCCTGTGTAGGTGAAAAAGTTGCAAATCCTGTCTCAAGCATTCCCCTTGTGTCCCAAGCGTTAGGGTAGTCAATTTTCTTCAGATCAACCCAGGACTGTAAGGAAAGGAGCCTGAAGTTTCAAATTGTAGACAAATTTCAAAGTTCTAGTAATCAGATTTGTAACCTCATCAGTTTGGATGCAGAATCTTCCAAGGATGCAGGATGCAACCTATCCACGCCTGATCATCATATATGACTCTTATCCATGATGGACCAAAGATTGCCATGGTAATGGGGGGGGAGGATAGGAGATACTGGAGGCCTTTCTTGTTATCTCTTGATATCACAAAGATATCATCTCCTTGTAAACCCACAAACCCATCTTTTTCATATCACATATATTTCCTCCTGTTGTTTGAGACTTTTCATTTGTTTTATGTTGCATTCTACTAACCTTCACTATGGGCTTCTCCATTAGCGACTCTATCATTTGTCATTTTCAGTTCAGACATTGTGTTCCAGAGCACTATAACACCAATCAAATTTTTGTATTGAAAAAAATAGTCCTTTATACCTTGGAGAAGCTTAGATTAACAAGGTTTCTGAAGTGAAGTGCTAAATTCTTGGCCCAACTTATAGGATCCCAGCACCACAGCTCTATGGCTGGAAGGGACATGAGTAAGTGCAGTCTCTCCCAGTTGGTAGATGAGGAAACTGAGGCCTGGGAAACTTGAGTACTTGCTCAGAGTCACACATTGTGAGTAGTGAATGCACTATGTGCCAGACACTGTGCTAAGTGCGAGGGAAGCAAAAGGCAATTCTTGTTCCTAATCTCAGAGGATCGTACATTCTACTAACAGCGACAATAAGAAAACAAACCTATATAATATATGTATATATGAACAAGGTACATACAAGATAAATCAGAAATAATTAAAAGAAGGAAGTCATTGCAATAAAAATGTATTGGAAAAGGCTTCTTCTGAAAGTTGGAATTTGAACTGAGACTTGGAACACATTTATATATGTGTCTGCGTATATAATGTGTTGATATAGATTGTTGATACTAAACAAGTACCTTTAGTTAATTTGTAAATAGTAAATATTTTCAAACATAGTAATTCACAAAACAACAGAAATTTATAATTTGTGTAATAGGATTCTCTTGGCTTCCTAGAAAAATACTGATTTTTGCATATGGCTTATGGTTGGTAACATACTATATTTATATTGTCTCATTTGTACCTCATAGCAACACTACCCCTATTTTACATATGGAGAAACTGAGGTTCAGAAAAATCAAGTGGTATAAGAGATATTATTTGAACCTGGAACATCCCTGAATCCAAGTCCATTACCCTATGCTGCCTGTGGGGAACATTTCCTAGGACAATAAATTATCAAGAAACTTAAGACAAGCCTAGTCTGGTCACCTAATTCTAGAGGGTCTGAAAAGTTAATGTTTTATTGATTGAGTGAGATAAGTTTGGGCTATATTTGTGGCGGAGTTCTTTCTGATAATTTTGAACAGTAAGTGAGAGGAGATGCTAATATTGACATGAAAGGTGTAAGGCCATATGGTTTCCAGGGTGGTGGGGGGGTGGGCCTGGAGAAGAATTTCCTCTGATGAGATTCTGGTGGTATCTACATTTAGGAGGCCATTTTGGCAGGAATCTTGATCACTAAGTAGCCTAAAGATTAGTCCTTCCCCAGTTGGGTGCTTTCACAAAGGGAGGTACCCCTTCCCTCCCTCCAGTCCCTTTTGAAGTCATCACCACTATTTGCTGCAACAATTCATTTCACTCCCTACCTACTGTTTACTTCCCCATTATGGAAACTACCACCTGGGTTTTCTCCCAGGGATATTCCTGTTTGGAGGATGATCCCACTGGGAACAATGCACGTGACACACAGACATTAAGACCCTTGACTTTTAAAGTAAATTTTACAGACTACTTTTATCTAGTTAGCCACTATATAAGATTGGTTTGGGGCCAACACTGATCTATTTATATGGCACTTCATAAAAGTACATCTGGTTTGCTAACTTGGGATAGACCCCCCCAACCCCTCAGTCCTAGCCTGTTTGGAGAAACAGTGGTATCCTAATGCTATTTATCTTTCTGCAGGCCTTTCTTCACAATAGTTTAATAGGGGTTCACAGGTAGGGAAAGTAGGATTATTCTCATTGCACAGATGATGAAATTGAAGCTTAAAAATTCAACTTATAAGGACTTAGAAAGCACCCACTATGTGCTTGATGTTTATATTATTAACACTGTGTGCCAAGTGCTGGATATTTACAATGACAAAAAAAGGGTAAACAGTCCTTGTTCTCAAGTTATTTTATATTCTATTAGGGAGATACCTGTGTACAGAGTAAATTATCTAAGAGAAGTCAAATCATTTGCCTCCTTTCACATAGCTAGGAAAGCTTACAGATGGGATTTCAGCCATGGTCCCTTGATGCTGAGCACATTACTCTTTTCACTAAATACTGCTTCTCCTCTGCTCTGATTTTCTCCAGTCTCTATGTTCCCTGAGGGAAGAGTGTTTTTAGTCAGGGATTTTTTTTTTTTTTACCTTGAAGGCCTGTATGATGAGAAGATGAAAGAAGGTAAGTCTGCAAAGCACTTTGTGCTCTTGGGACAAAGGTGCCTTTTACATCTAAAACACTTAATTGCTGTTATATTATTTTGGTCTCTCCCTTGACACTGCGCAATTGTTATGGGTCTGCCAGCTCTCTCAAGAAGTTGAGCCATTGTACCCTCTCAAGGCTAATTCATCCTCTTGGCTTTGGAAACTTCAAGGTCAGAGAGATTTTTTTGGCTTATGGGGGAGGGTGTAACAGGGGGAGGCTCCCCATCATGGTAGCAAAACAGAGGAGTGTTTGTTTAAATCATCAATTTTTATAGGT
Organism: Sarcophilus harrisii; assembly: GCF_902635505.1. Lineage (NCBI taxonomy): Eukaryota > Metazoa > Chordata > Mammalia > Dasyuromorphia > Dasyuridae > Sarcophilus > Sarcophilus harrisii. Next base: position 52,126,002 of record NC_045429.1, read on the forward strand.
GACTTTGTGGATAGTGTGAATTTATGCCAGTCTTTTTCTGCGATGGGATAAGGAGGACGTTTTTAGCTCATTGATGGTTTCCAATAGCGTTCATCATTTCTTTCCCTCCCCTTAAAACTTCAGTCTTCTCTTAAATCTGTATATATCCATTTTCTATATTACCAACTCACATTCACACGATCCATTTAGGATTTGCAGAATGCTTTCCTCACAATTCTGTGGGATATCAGGCAAGACATTTATTAAGTGCCTGCTGTATATCAGGTATGGGTATAATTCTTGACTATAGATAGTTAGTACATGTATAATTGCCCCCTTGGTCTATTTTTTGACATAGAAGGTGAGAATTGATAAGAAGTTAGAATATGAATCTCTCCTTTATCTTTGAGATATAAATAAAATTATAAATTGAAAAATCACCTGATAACAGCCCACATCCTCATCTCTATAGGTGTTTGAAAATTAAGAATCTGTGGATCATTTGCATGGATAATCCTTCTCACAATTTCTACACTTCACTGTTACCCATAAGAAAGCCAGTGGAAATCATTAAAACTTTAGCATGAGAGAGTTGGAACTTGGTGGCTGCTGCTCATTTGATGGCATTAGACAAATCACACTCAATGCTTTGATAATCCCTTCTGTTATTTTTTTCTTTTTTAATTTAGTGCATGGTAAGACTTTAAATGATTTATTAAATCAAGAGTTGTTAGAATTTGTGTACTTGGATGATGGTGATAGAGAAGAGAATGATAGGATAATAGATTTACAGTTGGAAGACATTGAGGGTTTCTAGCCCAAGTACCTCTTTTTTAATAGATGGGGAAACTGAAGTTGAGAAGCTGAGTGACTAATTTACAATGAAGAAAAAGCATATCTTTAAGAAAGACATGCTTATGCTCAGATCATTCCTTTGAGTTCCATAAGATGTGCTCTATTTGGATAAAAGAAAGAATCAGAAGTTTAGATTATAATCTGAGTGAACCACTAGGTCGGATGGGAAAGAGTCTTCATTTCTTTATGCTTCTGCTTTTTCCATGAAATGGAAATAGGGAAACTTGGTTTCTGCTCATACTTGTAGCAGTTTTTTCCCCAAAACCCATAGTTTGGGGTTAGGAAGTCTGAGAGATTGATAGTAGATGAGAAAGAAACTGAAATCTGAATGGGGATCTCAAGTCACAAGTGTTTTCTTAAGCACTGCATTAATTTACTAATTGTATCAGTGCTTCTCAAACTTTTTGGTTGCCATACTCTTTTACTCTTTTAAAAATTATTGAGGATACCTTGCACTCTGGCCAAAGCTTTTGTTAATGTGGGTTACATGTACTAATATTTAATATATTAGAAATTAAAATGTCTTACTATTACTATGAAAATAGTTTTGACCTAATGGATCCTTTGAAAGGTAGATTCCTGGATCACACTTTGAGAACTATTCATGTGGTGAAGTTCTGTGTGTGTGTGTTAGAGAGAGAGAGAGAGAGAGAGAGAGAGAGAGAGAGAGAGAGAGAGAGAGAAAGAAAGGAAGAAAGGAAGGAAGAAAGAAAGAAAAAGAAAGAAAGAAAGAAAGAAAGAAAGAAAGAAAGAAAGAAAGAAAGAAAGAAAGAAAGAAAGAAAGAAAGAAATTATTTGATTTTTAGCTGAAAGGGAGTTTAGGCATTAATTCAGCCCCCTCCCTTTTATATATAGATATATAGATATATATAGATATATATATATATAGAGAGAGAGTAAACTGAGACATCCCCTTCCCTACAAGAAGTTTAATAATTTGTTCAAAGTCACAAAATAAGGATTTGAATTAAAATTTAGTGCTTCAAAGTTAATGCTATTTAGACTGCTGTCTCCTACTTCTAAGTTTTTATTAGGAGTTGGGTTCAAGAGGAAAGTTAACGGGACATAAAAATGAGGTTTGGCTACTATTACTGCATGGGAATAAAGTACATTGAATTCCTTATATAAGATGATTAATGATGAATACATTTATTGTACCCTATTACAATGGGTATGAGGACTGAAATAAATTAGGTTATGTTACCATGCCTGCTGAAAGAGGAGAACCCCCCTGACTTTTATGCCAGGTGTTGTGTCTACTGTATCTGCCAAATTGTTGGGGGGTAGTACTCCTGGACACATTTTAAGGTTTGGGTCATATAATACCTGCAAAAGCTGTAAAGCTGAGTTGTCACCCACACATCCAACTTTGCATTGGAGCAAGTATTTAGTGGGAGTCATCTACATATATCCTTAGTATAAGGGAATTTTTTGCCCAATTTAAGAGAATGAAACATGAATCCTATTGAATGAAATAGAATCCTTAACAATTATACTGAAAATATATGACAAGCAATTGTTAAGAAGTCAATATGTTTTTTGGGGGGTTAGACTGTAGTAATGTAAGTTTGTATGGACTTTCTTAGCACAGAGGAAGAGAAGAAAGGACTAAAGTAAAAAGCATGAAAAGATTGTAATTAAGCCTTCTATATATACTCTACTCAACCTTTGGGAATGGAAGTGGTGAAATGAAAAAAAAAAAATGGAGATCTTCACAAACCTGCTGAGAATGTTGGAAGCAAATCCAAAATGATATTTCTTTGTGAAAGGGGAACGGGAAGGGATAGAAGCAACATCCAGAAGGAACTGCTTTGTTACCAGGCAGCGGAGAAGGGGAGGAACAGAGAGAAAGGTTAAGACTAAAATGTTAGCAGCCATGCCTACAGCTTAAAGTTAACTTAGATCTCATAGCCTTTACTAATTCTAGAGATTGTGCTAAGAACTAAAAATAAAAATCTAAGCAAAAAAAAAAAATAGACAGTTCTTACTTTCAAGAAACTTACATTTTAATGGAGGAAAATTACACATTTGGGAAGAGGTTGAGGAAAAGTCCCCCACATGGGTTAAGAGGTAAGAAAAATAGAAATTAGGGAGCAAAACTGGGAGAGAAGTGAACAAGTGAACATTTCCATGTTCACTAGGTAATTCCTGAAATGGTCATTCCAATTTGGGGGGACCACAGGACAGAGACATCTCCAGGGTGAAAATTTTCAGTTAAAAAAGTTGGAGTAATCAAGAGTAACCATATGTCTTCACATTAGACCCCCAAATGTACTTCATATCTGCCCCTAAAAATAAATCTTAGAAAGTGCTGTGGTTTCACCTCTGTATCTTCCTCTAAAGCTGGCTCTTCATTCTAGTGCTCATGACCACTTAGATCCCATAGCATTGAATCAATGAGATCCTAGCCCCATTCCCTCTCAATTCCATAAACGGTTTCAGGGCCCAACATATAATGGCAAACTATTCAAACAGCCATATAGTTGTTAAATAGGATAATATCAATCAGGTAGAGCCAGGTGAAAGCCATTTCATGTTTAATAGCTATGCCTAAATATTGTATGCATGGGCCAGGAAGAAATTTAACAAAAATTGCAAACTCTGGTCCATAAAACTTAATTTTATATTTAGAGATTAAACATAATGTAATAGAAACAGCACTGAACCTCAAGGCAGAAGAGCCATGTCTGGGCCTGCTTAATCACATAACAATAACAATAATAATAACTGAAGTTTATTAAACAAAACCTTTAAAATTTTATTCATGCCATTTGAGCCTCACAACAACATACTGAAGTAGATATTTTATGCATTAGGCTCTCTTTAATGTATTGAGGAAATGAGGCTCAGAGAGATCAAATCCATTCTCTGTGATCACATCTAGAATTGGAGGTAAAAGTTGATCAAAGGCCCTACTTGCTCCAAATCTTGTACTCTCTCTATTATACACATGCTTTTTATTTTTTTTTTTGCTGTTGGCAAAAGGGTTCTTAAGTATTTAACAAAATAATGGGTTTTTAGTGCTTTGTAAATTTAGAGAATTTCAAAAAATGAAATAGCAATCATTCTTTATTATTTCCTTGTATTCACTACAGATAGAAGTTGGTTGGTAGACACTTCTTGGAAGTCTTGGAAGATAGTTCTTGGTGGTAGGAGAAAGTGTAGAAAGGCAAAGAGAAAATATTGAGGGGCAGTTACAAGTGTTTTATTTTTTAATTAAACATGAATGTAAACAATAGGCTTTTTAATTTTATTTTTTGTTTTGTTTTGTTATTTTTGTTCTACCTGCCCAGCTGATAGAAATCATCTTTGTTAGAAAAGCAATCATAAACTATTGTAGATTTGGGATTTTTGCGTATTGTTTTCCCTCGGTGATGTCTAGTTTCATGACTTTTCACTCCTTTCCACACTTTCTTAGGAAGATATCAAGAAGGAAGGGAAGGGAATAAGCATTTATATAGCACCTACTGCATGCCAGGCATTGTATTAAGTGCTTTTTACAAATATCATCTCATTTGCTCTTCATAGCAACCCTGAGAGGTTGGGTGATGTTATTATCCCCATTTTTAAGTTTTAGGAAACAGAGGCAGGCAGAAGTTAAGTTACCTGTCCAGAGTTACATAACCAGTAATTGTCTAAAGCTGGATTTGAACTCAGCTGCTCTTGACTAGAGTCCCAGTACTCTATCCACGATGTCACCAGCTACCAAAAGTTCATAGGATAATAGGATTATAAGTTTAAAAAAAAGAGATCTTAGACCCTTTGATTTCTACTTTCTGCTCCCTAGATTTGAGTGTGTCAGAGAACTATATGTTATATAAACATATTCTTGTATCCCTGTTCCCCAACTACATTGCCCATTTAAAAGGGGATTAAATAAATTGCTGAGGGCTTCACCCATTTCTCCATATCTACCTATCTTGCCTTACCTTCTTCCATTTGGGATATTGTTTTGCCTGGGTAAACTCAAGTCTTCTTCTCTTCAGTGTGTATTAAGCAGCTGATCGGTAATTCTACAAATTGTTCCCCATATTCCCTCCTCTCCTTTGCCAATGCCGTTAATACTTTGCTGAAAAATCACAACTGTTCTATGTATACATTTAAGTATCTTGCACTTCAGCTCTTATGGATATTTAGTCAGACTTGGTCTCTTACCCCAGATGGAGGAGGAGGAACACTAAGATAATAACAGCTAGAGTGATGAGTGAATGCACAGGTGTATCAGAAAAATTGTAACAGCCCCCTTGTGCATCTTATCTGGCATAACTTTTAATTATTTTAAAAATATCATTGCTATTAAATCATATATTCTTAACTGCATGGATTTTACTTAAATTATGAGTTGATGCATCAATAAAAACATACTTGGACAGCTTATTTACCCTTGAGTATATTTTAGAAAGGTACCTGAAAGGCAGTTGGGAGGATGGAGTGCTGCTCAGGGTCAGTTGGCAATATTAGAAGAATGGACTGGGTCATGGTTGAATGTGTACGGTAAGTGTAGCCCTGGAACAGAATGAGCTGGGATGCCTAAGTGGTTACATTTGCAGAAGCCACATGCATTCTCACTGTAGCCTTTGTTTTTAATGTCAATAAATTACAACTGGGTAAATGCCTTGAGTCTGCATTTGTATTGCCTTCCTGTGAATCCCCAAACCCAATGTTACAAAGGGTTTGTAACCAAGGGATGCTATTTTTGAGGAAAATTGCATTCTTCATCTGTTTCCTCTGAAACATCACCTTTTCTCCAGTCAAGTACAATCATGGGAGACCTTTCTTCCAAAAATACTTTGATGCTCAACTTAGTCTCCATTTTGAGTAGTGGTCCGGGCCACTGCTTTGACTTTCTAGACTTGAACACCATGTTCTCACTCCCCACACTTTCTACATCCTGCTCCACTTCCCAGCTCTTTTTTGTATTTTGTCTTTTTTTTCATTAGAATGTAAACTCCTTGAAGACAGGGATTATTGTAACCCTTGTGCTTAGCACAGTGCCTAGTACATAACATGTGCTTAATAAAACCTTGCTGCTTTATTATATTTTGCAATCATAGTACCTGCCAGAATTTTTTTAAAGTTTCATTGGCTTTCAGGAACCCAGAGATATTACTATGGCATACTCTGCAAAGTGAAGAATTGAAGTAGAATTTGGTTGAAGGCTAATCTTTTCCAAATTTCTTGGTCTTGGATTTATTGTTGTTCAGTCATTTTTCATTCAGGTCCTACTCTTCGTGACCCCATTTGGAATTTTCTTGGCAAAAATACTAAAGTGTTTTGCTATTTCCTTCTCCAGTTTATTTTACACTTGCGGAAACTGAGGTAAAAAGGGTTAAGTGATTTGCTCAATTTACACAGCTACTAAATTAAAGAAGATAAGTCTTCTTGATTCCAGAGCTGGCACTCTATCCACTGTTAGCTAGGTGCCCAAAATGCATGATAGCTGCTATTATTATTAATTATTAATATCATTGTTGTTGTTATATCTTGAAAGAAAGGAGAGAAATATGCCAAGATTGATCCTGTATTTAGGATTAAAATCAATGAGTCCTGGTGGAGAAGTCTGTTGACACTAAGCTTTGAGGGATTCTTTTAACATTCTCCATCAGATTTTTATCTTTATGAATAAATTTGTAAAGCATTTCTTTTGAGGTTTTGGAATCATATTGGTATTTTTCAGTTCCTTGGGAGAATATTTGGTGGAAATTTACGATAACCCTCATCCTGAGAACAAATCATTCTGGGCTCTGGTAAAACTAATCCAAATTGTTTCCGGATATTTATCTAGACTTTTAAGTATGTTTTTCCTCTGCTTGAGTTTTGGGCACTTCTTTCTTGATTTCTTAGCAGATTTCTTTGGGGAACTGTGAAAAGCAAAGCTGTGGAGTTCTGGTCTGCTGTTTGGTGGTAGCAGAGACACATGGTGAATCTCTTATGCTTTTTTTTTTCCTATTCTCTAATGCTTGCAACCTAATAGTGTTTCAAAAGGGAGATAATAGACTCTTGAGCTAAAGGGACTTCAGGAATGATCTAGTCCAACCTCTCTTTTTAGATACAAGGAAATGAGTCTTACACAAGTTGAATGACGGTGTTTCCGCCATAGGAGACTTCAGGCTGCCATAATGCTCTCTTGTCAGTTATACCTCAGGGACAATGTGACCACGTGCTAATCCGCTCCTTGATTCTCATAGTTGTCAGCTGCCTTTTCCTCACCTTTCACATATTCCTTTCTCACCTTTACTTTTTCCTGACATTTTAAAAAGTCTACCTGGAAAGTTATTTATTTATTTATTTATTTTTAGCATTTGGCTTAACACTAGAATGGAAAGACAAGAACCAAAGATACCCACCCACCTAAAGAGATAAAAAACCATTGGAAGCTCATAAGTCAGAATAGAGAAAAGCTAAGCTTCCTTTCTCTTTCTCCAGGGGAAAAAGCATTTTAAGTGCGTGGAGGAGACAACATGGCGTTTCTTCACTCTAGGGCCCATTTTCTGTCTTTATCTCTTTTTCTCCTGACTTTTCAGCCAAGCAGGGTGTCACTGCTAGAAGCCTTATCTCGAAGTGTAGGATTTCATTTCTTCCCCCTTCCCCCTCACCCATCCCAAACTGCATCTCATCCCCGACTCCCGCCTGCCTCCCCTCTGACATCCATCATGAGCTTCATTTCTTTCTAAGTCTTGGAATTCTTTCTTTATGGCATCATTCCCTGACAGACAGAGATCCAGGCTCTTCCCTCCCCCCGTTTTTGTTTCTTTTCTCTTTTCTTCATAGGAGTCTGGAATTGCTAGGCAAATATTTAGCTGGTTATTTTTACAGTATTCCCATCTGAATATTTTGTCACTAGGCTCTTTTTAATTTCAGTCCTTTCTGGAGAAGGGTTAATAGTTCAAACTCATCATTTTTCTTTTGGGGGTTGAGCCATACAAAAGCTGCCTGGAGGGAGATTGTTCCTCATGGTTGGAGGAGAGGATAAGGCTGAGGGGGGTGTGTATGTGAGTGAGTGAGTGAGTGAGTGTGTGTGTGTGTGTGTGTGTGTGTGTGTGTGTGTACCTGGTTTGAAAATAAAAGAAACTTCAGAGTTCCAAGTTTGGAAACTGAATTCAGAAAGCCTGGTCTATGTGAATTCTTTCTCTCTGTCTCTGTCTCTGTGTCTTTTTCTCTCTGTCTCTTTATTACTGTTTCTTTGTCTCTCTCTCTCTCTTTATTACTCTTTGTCTCTCTGTCTCTTTATTACTGTTTCTCTGTCTGTCTTTTTATTACTGTTTCTCTGTCTCTCTGTCTCTTTATTACTCTTTGTCTCTCTTTCTCTTTATTACTGTTTCTCTATCTCTATGTCTTTTGTCTCTGTCTCTCTATCTTTCTTTCTTCCCTCTGTCTCTCTCTCCTGCTTATGTAACAGAAACCGAGGAAAGCTGAGAATAAACTGGGCCATGTCCTTCTCAAAGTGCACTGCTGAAGTTAGGAAGGCTGGAAATATCTCTTGGCCTTCATTTTTCCCATTTGCTAAGTAAAGAGCAGGCTTTGTCTAGGCTCCTTTTTTCTTCTCTAAAAAACCTTCTGTGCTCTTAAAAGAAGCCAACAGAAAGTTAAAGCCAATATGTGTGCACTTCAGACTTTATGAACAACTCTCCCAAAGCAGGCCCTAATTCATGACTATCAGTTTGTGGTAACCAGAGGCAATAAATCAGCCCATCTCTTAGCAGTACCTCTCCTCAGGTACTGCTTACCAAAAGTACCAAAGGTACCAAAAATACCAAAGTACTCCTCACTCTTTAAGGTACTCCTTACCAAAGTATTTCTTACTCTTTAAGGTACTCCTTACCAAAGTACTCCTCACTCCTTAAGGTGCTCCTTACCAAAGTACCAAATGAAGGAAACCTTTGCTAACTAGCTAAGAACTTTGTTTTAATGAAGATGAGACCTCCTTGGTTCATCCCCTACAAGCCAAATTGTTTTGTCACTGCTTTTATTTCCTAATCCTTGCCTGCCCTCCTCAGACCAGGTCTCCTAGAAATGGTGACATTGGGTTGGGTTGGTGAAGGTGGTCTAGTGTGCAAATGACAGCGTTAGTGTTAACCCAGGTACATGCCCTATTGGTGGATTAGCAGGATTATTTTGGTACCTGACGCAGGAACCATTTATGTTATAAATGTCTAGAAAAAGTCCTATTAAAACTGGAGATGGAAGATATAATTACCATTTTTTTCCAAGTGCGATACTTTGATTAAATCCCATATCCTTTCTACTAAATATTTGGGTAAGAATTAATGAAGATAATACAGGGGGAAAAAGGAAGCCCTAAGTTGAAACCCTACTTCTAGCACCTCCTACTTGTATGACTCTTCACCTTTCTTGGGCTTATTTTCCTTATCTATACAATAGGGATAATAACCATTTCACCAGACTATTATGAGACTTAAATGAGATGTATGTATGTGAAGTGTTTACAAACCTTAGATCACTATATAAATAGTAGTTATTATTAATAGTAATTATTATAATTAATATGACAAAAAGACATGTTTTACAAATATTAAATAGTATCATTTTCTTTCTACTTGATGGTTTCTGAATTGATCAGAACCATTAAGGTCATACTTAGGGTAGAAACTCCCAGCAGAGATTCATCCTTTAATCTTACCTAGTAAATAAAATGCTTCCATGACTATCCCTTAGTCGAGTCAAAAAATATTTATTAAGTGCCTACTGTATGCCAGGCTATGTGCTAAATATTAGCGATGCAAAGAAAGACAAAAGTAATCTCTTATCTCAAGTTGCTCACAGTCTAATGCTAAGAAGCAACATGCAAATAACTATGGGCAAACAAGATATTTATGGGAGAAATTGGAATAATTTCAGAAGAGAAGGTGCTACCTTAAGAAGGACCAGCAATGTCTTATTGTAGAAAGTCTAACAGTGAAGTTAGTATCCAGGAACCATGGATATAGAGCTGGAAGGGATTTAAAGGGTTATCTAGTCAAACTTGCTTATTTTACAATAGAGATACTGAAGTCTAGAGAGTTGTGACTTGCTCAAAGTGGTACATTTCTGGAATTTGACTCCAACCTATGTTTCTTTCAATAGTGTCCCCTTGAAGAAACAAAGGAGGACAAAGATAAGGCCAAGTGATATTTTCTATAAAACTTTGCCCCAGAAACTGCTTATTTACAGGCCTGTAACTTTCAGGTACATTTATGACCTTATGCTCAACAGGCTAAGCATTTAAGAGTAAAAGAAAATTTACACTGTAATAATTTGTGTATCATTTTTATTGGCACATGGAAGGGTGTGGGTGGAAGGTGGAAGGTTATGGGAAAAGAGAGACAGAGAGAGAGACAGAGAGAGAGACAGAGAGAGAGAGAGAAGAAGAAGAGAAAGAGAGAGAAGGAGAGAGAGAGATAGAGATAGAGAGAGAGAGAGAGAGAGAGAGAGAGAGAGAGAGAAAGAGAAAGAGAGAGAGAGATTATATGTGTGTGTATGTGTGTATGTGTATGTGTAAGGAACTCAGCTAAGAGTTAGGATGGTTTTAGACCCTCCTGAAAAGAAGTCAGTGGTTTAATGTTCTGCCTCATCTTACACATCCCTCAACAATATTGAGCTTTCCCAGTAGTTGCTATAGTGATTTTGGCCCTATGGGGAGATTAAATGGACCTAACTGGCTCAAAGGAAAAATTTTGGCTTCGGGTTCCTAACACATCCTGAAAATTGGTCCTGCTTGGCCTGGGGGAATCATCTTTCCCAGGGAAATGGAAGGAACCCATACTTGGAAGACTATGGATGTCCAAGTGGGGAGAGAAGTCTCCCTCCTGTGATTCCTGCCTCCTTAGACCAGTGTTATCCATAGGTTTCAGTACAGCAAGACTAAATTTGAATGGTGGGCATTCCCTCAGTCATCTGTCTTCATGTGGTTGTCTGGCTCTTGTATTACACTGAAGTTAATCCTAAATGTTAATCTCTTTAGTTAAATCTGTTGGTTAAAAGTTAATCTGTTTAGCCCCCCTCTTTTCCTTCTCCTCCTTGCCCAAACAAGGGGTGTTAAAGCAGTGTCTTTCCAGGACTCTGGGTGTTTTGTTAAGATTGCCTATTCTTTGCTCCTGCTTTAAAAGCTGCTTAACCAGTTTCCAGGCCCCATTTGGTTCAAACCCTGGGATACTCACAGCTTGAATGGGATGGGCTGAAACCAAACAAAGCATAGCAGATGAAGGAGCTGGCTTTGCTGAAATTAATATCTAAAGTGCTCCTTCTAGTCACCCCACCCCCTCCCCCTGCAGCCATCCTTCCTTCCCCTTGCCCCCCATCCTCACCCCCCATTATCCAGGTTTAGGTTTCAGGAACTTGAGACAGAACTTCAGGGTTGCTGCCTCCCTTAGCCTGAAAATCCTTTTGAATTTGCTTTCTGGAGTAGCCGCCAAGGAGCCTCCTTTGTAATTATTGTTTTAGCTGGGGAAGGGGGAGGGTGTTTTATTTAAGGTATTTGAATGAAGGGTCTCCATGTGTGGTGAGAGTTCTTGCCCTCCATCACTCTCCTGCATCTCCTTGGGGCCAGTACATATAAATATAATCTATATCTCTATAGATATCTAGATATCTTTGTGTGTCTCCTGCATCTCCTTGGGGCAAGTATACACACACACACACACACACACACACACACACAAACACACAAACACAAACACACACAAACACAATCTTTGTGTCTTCATTCTTCATGGCTTAATGGGTTTGGATTAAAAATAAATAAATAAAAAAAGCTTGCCCTCCAAGCACATTCCTTCCCTTCTCTAGCCACATGTCTCCCTACCCCTCTCCATCAGTCTCTCCTTATTGGTTCAAGAGGTCACTCTGGGGAAGCGATAGAATCTTTATGGGATCTCCTGGATCACCTTGTTCCTCTCAGGCCTCTTTATGTCCCCTGAGTTCTGGCAAGGTTCTTGTTGAGTGTTTGCTTCTAAATGGTTATAAATTAGAGGTATGGTATATGAAAAGTTATTAAAAGGCTATGATGGGAACCAGCGTGCTTCCAAAGGTTGGCACATTGGGTTAAGAAAAGTCAGACTCTGAGGCCCAAGTTCTGAAGTATCAGGTTTCGACTTCCTTTTATTTTTTCTTTCTTTTTCACTCTGCTCTGTTATTTTCCTCCCCCATTTATCACCTCTCCCCATTTTTCAGTCCCTCTCCTTGATCTCTGCGTTTTTCTAAAAGGCAACAAGAAGCAACGGGTGGGGGGGAATATAATGAGGCTTAAGAAGGCTATCTTTCTTTTCCTGCATGAAGCAAAGACTTTGTTTTCTTTTCTCTCTCTCTGTTTATTTTCTTCCTTTCCTGTTGAGCCAGGGTCGGAACTGATGCTTGCAAAAAGGGAGGGACTGAATAATTTGAGCTACATGACCTAGGGTGCTTACAACTAAAGGCCTGTAATTATTAAAGAAACATAATTTTGTTCTAGTGGGCTTGGATTTGGGGACCCATTAGAACATTTATGATTTTATATATAGATTTGGAATGAAATGGACAAATATACTGCCCCCTCTCCCCCATACTCTCTAATTTTAATTAAACCTCCTTGGAAGACATCTAGATTGGGCAAACATAAAGGAAGAGACTGTATTTTACAAAAGACATTTTTCCAAAAGGTTTCATTGTAGGATTGAATTCAAGAAATATATAGTGAATTCCTACCACATGTTAGGTAGGAACCACGGTAAGCTCTGAATTAATTTCAGGAACAAATGTCCTACTATGGTAAAATGATTCTGTTGACCAGAACTTTATCCCCAAATAACTTTTTAAAACCTATTTGAACATTTAGCTTGTAAAGTTAGATGCAGGTGTTAGGACTCCCTTCTTTAACTCTGACGATTTATCCACTGACCCATCTATATTTTAGTTGACCCTTTAGAACAATCTGCCTTTTTCCTCCTCTCAGTTTGCTAATTTTCTTTCATTTTAGATTGTAGTTATTCCAGTCTTTCGGGAACCACCCACATTACTATTTCACTGGTATATGTTGCTATCATTCCTCGCATATTTACAATTTGAAGTCCAAATTCCCTCTCACTTCTAAGATTCTCTGATTTGAAATAAGCAAGGCTTCAGGAGACCTTAACCCCATTCCAATTCAAACACCAGCAGGATGGACCTCCTCCAAGCACTCGGGGAGCTTCCTTTTTATATCAGATTTTATTTATTTATTTATGTTTTGCAGTTAACTAACATTTAGTTCCTTTCCCTCTTATTTTTCCCAAATGGGGGGAGAAAACAACTCAAAAAACCCTTGTAATCAATGTGCATAATCAAGGAAAACAAATTCCTGCATTGACCATCCCTAAAAAAACAAAAACATGCTTTCATCTTGCATTTGGAGTGTCTTTCCAATGCTATGGATTCGAGCCACTATTCTTCTCTTTATTATGTTGTACTTGGGAGAGTAAATTCAGATTTAAAATGGTTGCCACAATACATTTGCCCCCTAAATCACTTCCAAAGCTGATTGACAGCTTTGATGGCACAACGTTTTGGCTCTTGGATAGATTCCACATTGGGTTTAGTGACATGGGTCACTTCTCAGGGCTTGGTTCCTTCCTGGTCTCAGCAGCTGGACTTTGAGAACTGGCTTTTCCAACTTTTTTTTTTTTTTTTTAACATCTTAGAAGGCCCAAAGGACAGAGAAGTGGTCCCGATCTTATTGCCTAGGCGGCCATAAGCCTGTGGCTCAACTCAGGAGGAAGGGAAGGAGCACTGGCAATTAGGGAACTGGGACCTTATGACCCACAAAAAAGGGAAAATAGGGAATTCTTCCTTTGTGTACTCTTAGTTCTGGCTAAGCAGCCAACAAAAAGTGCTTTTCTTTACCATTCCACTAATGGACAGAACAAGGTCATAGAATACCTGTGTGTGCTTTGAAGTAGAAAGCTGAGAGCCGGGTCCTTCCATTCCATGTCATAATGAATTTCCAGAAGCAGGCTGGCCAAATATTTATGAGAGTCCCTTGTGTATCCTTCCAGGAGTAGGTTCTCATTGGTCAATCCCCCATGACATGAATTTTTCACCAAGACCTCCCTCTTCCCTAGAAAAACTCAAAGCATGTATTTGCAATCTACGTAGTACTTTGAGATCCTGCCCTGAAAAAGTTCCTAACGTTTTTAAGTGTTAAGAAGCCAAAAACAACATTGTTTTTCCTCTCTACCCCTTAAACCTCATTTTTGCCCTAATCTCTTGAACATATTATCCATTTGATAATATTGCATCAAAACAGTCATAAAGGAATTGACAAGGAAAAAATTAAAATGCTCAAGCCAAGTCATTTCTTTGAGGTTTTTCCTCAGACCTTTTCATATCAGGGATGATTCTTATATTTCTGAAATGGTGCTTTAGAAGAAGCGAGAGGAACTATTTATTGGGAGGAGTTTAGGTGGTACAGGATTCAATGCCTGAGGTTAGTTTGGAGGGAAGGGAAGCAGTCCAGGAGAGTATTCAGCTCCCAGTTCTGCAGTGTGACCCTGGACAAACTGTTTCTTTCTTTGTCCTGCTCTGAGAGCTGTGTTTTGTTGCCTCTTGTAGAATTTCCTTTGTGGATTAATACAATGGTTCCCAACCTTTCTGAGTATGAGGATTTTGTTAAGTTTCAAAAAAAATTGTAGACCTTATTCCCCACCAAATACACACAATAATAGTTGTACTTAGAAAGTATCTGTTGATTGAGGGAGGGATACAGTGTCAGAATATATGGATTCAGCAATGCTCTTTTAAGTGAACTTGGATATAGGGACTGGGTTTATGATTTTGTGACGTGGAATTTCTGGGGGAGAAAATTGCCACTTAAAGTCTAAAAGAGTTGCCTAGAAACGCTGAGAGCTTAATTGGCCTGCCCAGTAAATGTTTGGGGGTCGATTTGAACTCAGGAAGAAGACTGACTTGAGACCCCCCCCCCCCATTCTGTCCACTGCACCATCTAGGCTAGTGGGAACTTGGTAGAACTTGGATGATCAGGAAATCCAAGTGCACATCCTGGTGCTGACCCTAACTTTGTGACCTTGGCAAGTCCAAATATGCCTGAACTTCCCTGGATGTCTTCAGCTCTTTGGGGAAGGGGAGGGGATTGTGGATGCCATTGAAGGGACCCTGAAGCATTCTGGGAATTTAGGAAATCAGTTTCCTGTCATATGCACACAGGAACATCTGGATGATCTTACCCTACATAAGAAATTGCTCTTCCTATTTGAACTTTGTTCAGATCTTTCCAGGGCTAAGCGCAGATATCTTTGTCCAGGAGATATCATCTTGATGACTGAGGAACATGAGGGCAAAAATATCTCCTGTTGTATCTATTAAAGGAATCGGGTTTGATCTTCACATGTGCATAGGAGACACTTTGTTGGAACTGTGATGAAGTCACTCTGGAGAATTGGGGTAGTGTGCATCTTTGGATAAACACATCAGGTTTTTATGTTATGGTTAAAATTTTAGTGATGCCTTTTATTTTTTACACCACAGTAATTTCCCAATATATACCCCACCACATTGAATTCTCCCTTATAATAAAAAGAAAAACAGTCCAATGAAATCAATCACAAACTTGACTGCACAGGACAGCATGTGCAGTATTCTGCCCCTCTAGATAACTCCATCCCTTCTTCCAAGAGGAGGGAAGTATGTGTTTCATTAACTGGGAACAAACTTAGTTATTGTAATTAATGTTGAGTTTGGCTGCATTTTAGTTTCTTTTTCATGTATTCCATTACATACACCAATATATATGTAAATTATATATACACATAGCCCCCACACATACATATACATATGTACATATATATCTGTGTATTTCATTTTTCTCCTTATTCTAATTTTTTCTCCTCCTACAAATCTTCCAGCATTTCTCTGAATTCCTTTCATTGTTTCTTAATGAACATATTATCTCATCGCATTCATGTTTGCATATTTGTTGTTCAGTTATGTCCAACTCTGCATCATCACATTCATAAACCACCTTTTATTTACCCATTTCCCACTTGATGCACATGATTATTTTTGTTTCAAGTTTTTCCTTCCCACAGCAATGAAAGTTTATCTTTTTTGAGAGAGGTGGGACGGCAGCCCAAAGTGTTTTTTATTTGAATTGATAGGCCTACTGGAGGGCCAAGTTGTTCTTGAACAAAAAGAACAAACTCAAAAGCTGAGTTGGAATTGTTTGGTCTACCCAAGAGAGAAAGATTGAGATGTGCCAGAAACACCTGGGACTTAGAAGTCTAGAGCAGACCTTAAATACTTTCTCTTTATTGTTCATCTAGCCCATTTTATAGATAAAGAAACTTAGGCCTAGAAAGGTTAAGGATTTTTCCCAAGTTCATCCAATTAGCAGGCTCAATATGTTAACATATTTACCAACCCATTGTGCATTACATTTATTATTTATTTGTTGTGTTATATTATTTTTGCCTTAATACACCAAGAAGCACATGATCTGCTTAGTTGATTTGCATGGGGGTAAATCCAACAGATAATTGCTGTTCTATGATTGATCTATCTTTTCTCTTTCTAGACCAGGAATTCTTAACATTTTTTTTTTAATTTTTTAATGGACTCTGTTGGCAGTCTGGTGAAGCCTATGAATCACTTCTCAGAATAATGTTTATAAATGAATAAAACAAAATAGAATTATAAAGGCAATTAAGTTATATCACAATACAGTATCAATTTAAAAAAAAATCTTGGATCCCAAGTTCTAGAACTTCTTTTTAAAATCAAGTACAGTAAAATCACACTTATTTGAAATCACTAACCAAAATTTATAATAAACCAGTTATCAAAGAGCGGATGTTTGCCTTTGTTCTGTCTATAAGAAAGGGATTGCTGAGTAAATGAATAATATTTAATCTGTCAACAAACATTGTAGAGTACCTTGTGGGTGGGAAGTACTATTCTTAATTTAAATTAGACTCATAAAATCATAGACTTTGGGTGTTGGATGACACCTTAGTAATCATTGGTCTAGTATTTTTATCTTATAGATGAAGAAAATAATACCCATAAAGTTAAAATGACTTGCCCAGGATAACATTAATAATTTGATTTGGAATGGAGAACAAGTCATCCTGCATTCGAAGCAAAATTTTCAATACTTTATACAACCTTGGTAGCATCTATTTGAAAATTTGCAATCAATGTGTTAATCACAATTTGTTACTATTTGTTAAAGCAGGTCTGATAATACTTTTTTTTTAGAACAATTAGCAATTAGTGTTCAGAGTGCTCTGAAATTACATTTTTCCATCAAAAAAGTTTTACACTCTGACTGATTTGGAGGATTATAACATCATAGGATGTTGATTTAGAGTTGGAATCTAGGTCAACCCCTTCAAATTAGGAACCAAAAACTTAGAGAAGTTGTGTCTTGCCCAGAAGTAAAGGGCAGAATTGTGCTCTGATTCCAGATTCATTCCATTGGTACTGGGTTGCTTCTTTCTGAATTCTTTCATATTAGTCAAATTTGACTGTATTTATTGCTGTTTTTTTTTTTTAGTTGTAGTGTTAGTGGGTAAACAGCATTAATTAGAGCTTTCCAAAGAGGAATGGGCTACCTCTAGTGTTGGTTAGATTCTCCTTGGATTTTAACTAGTAATCCTTTTGCTTATAGGTTTGCTAAGGTCATTGCTGAAGTTGCTTCCAACTTTCACATTCTGCATCTATCTAATTATTGTTATTGTTCAGTCACTTTTCAGTTATGTCTGCTAATCATTATAGTTATTCTAATACTACAATAGGCACCATTAAATGCTGATTTTTTTCTTACTTCCCATAGGATTCAGATGTCCTTTCATGATCTTGACTAATCTAACCCATTTCTTTGTGAAAATCAGTACTCATTGGGCAGCTAGGTGGTGCAGTGGCTAGCACATTAGCTCTGAAGTCAGGAGGACCTGGTTCAAATCTGGTCTCAGACACTTAACACATCCTAGCTGTGTGACCCTGGGCAAGTCACTTGACCCTAATTGCCTCAGCAAAAAAAATAAAAAATAAAAATAAATAAAAAAAAAATCAGTAATCATTATGTTTTTTGTACATATACTAGACAAAACAGAGTCAAAGTTAGCAAATTTCATATAATATATCAAATATGTACTTGGCCTTAGCCTTTTTTCTTTTTAAGTCTTTTATAGTCTATCTTATTTTTATATTAATTAATATGAATTTTGTGAGGGGATACAGTCTGGGTCTTTGATTTAATTGATATATAGAGCCTACAATGTAGTTCAGCCCTTTCTTTACAACTTTATAATCTAAGAGAATTGATGAGAGCAATGAGAGTTCTTCCATAGGCTCGCATTTCCAGTGTCAGAGGTAGGATTTGAACCCAGAGAGTACTGGTTATGAAACTAGGTCTCTCATGAGCAGATGAGGAAACTGAGATACATACTATTAATACCTTTCTCAAAGCATTTGGATTGGAAGTAGAACTCAGGCCTCTTGTGCTTTCTGCAAAAATCATGGAGCCTCTCCAAATTTGACATGGCTGAAAGATAATGTCTCACAGAGAGTAGTTTTTCATGAGCTCATGATTATCTTCCCTAGGATATTTTTCAATGCTGTTCCATTGTTTGGAGATTTTCTAGAACCCAACTAAACTGGTACCTTTTTAGGTACTGAAAGTACGCAGAGGAGTGACAGAAAGGGAGGCCATCAGGATTTGTTTTGGTCAGTTCGGAATTACAGCTCTCTTTTTTGAGCTAATTTTCTATTAACTTAAGGAATTTTAGGAATTTGGGGGAATTGGGATGGGGGGAGAGGAGTGGGCCATAAGGGAGTGGGGGTGATTGAGAATGTTCTCTTCTGGAATAGAAAACATCTGGTCTGGAGCAGTCAGGGCTGCACTGTCTAGAGGGGAAAGGAGATGGGGAGAAGACTTGATAGGAAACAGACATTGTTTGAAACAATAAATCCCCCTTTGCACGTTAATGAGAAAATAAATTTAGAACAAAGGGTGTCAGCCTGCCCGGGCAGCGTTTCCCTGACTTGCCCCTGACTTTTGGGAGTGATGTTTTTCAGAGGAAAAGCTTAACTAAATTTATTTGGGATCACAAAGCCATGCGATGGTCAGAGATATTCCATCCCTATTAGGCCAGGAGCATTGGGATGGTCAGGGACACTGGCCCCTTTTTAGTTCTCATTCGTTGACGTGTGCTACCTGAGCACCCAGGTGCATTGAAGCACATGTTTGAAAAGCAAAACAGAATAAAACAAAACAATACTTTAAAGTTGACGAATTGCTAAAAATGAAAGCAATATGGTGGCACGGAGTCATGGAAAGACCATTGAATTTGTAATCAGAATAACTGACTTCAAGGTTCTTTTCTGTCACTTGGCTCAGTGAACTTGGGTTAAGTCTTCAGGCCTCAGTGTCCCCATCAGCAAAACATTCCAG